>NC_080391.1:37439485-37784474 GCF_028751815.1 Salvia miltiorrhiza
TGCCTATATAAGGCTCCCTTGTGTTGGACGAAAATCAGCCTACCTTTAATCAAATTGTGAGTTTTTATTCTCTCTTGAGAGTTTCGAATTCTTCTTGATTTTTTCCAAGACGAATTCAATTTATCGACGTAACGGCGAGATCAACCAACCCTCGTCGGGTGTCATTCAGCGTCCCCGAGTTGCTGCGTCAACTGCACGTTGGGGATTAGGGATCCGTTCGCCTAAATCATTCCGTGGGTTAGATTCAGAGGTTTTGGGATTTCCATCCTTTCCGTTCCAGTTCAGTCTTCCGCGTGTGCTGTGTTCGATCGATCGGCAAGGATCGTATCACGAACGGCTTCTTCTCCTCTCTCGGCGGTGCCTCCTTTTTCCATTGATTCCCTTTTGATGAGGAACCATTAGAAACTGGCTGTGATTGCCTCCAATTGCCCTGATTCTGGCGCTGGTTGCTGCTGTTGTTGCCCCTCCTCTTGAGTTGATTCTCGATCTTGATGGCCATGTGAACCATGTCCTCCAACTCAACGTAGTGCTGCAACTCCACCTTATCACGAATATCCCAATGCAAGCCAGTCAAGAATCTCGCCATGGTTGCCTCTCGCTCCTCCACCACATTGGCTCGAATCATGGCAACCTCCATCTCTTATAATACTCATCCACACTCCGACTGCCTTGCCTCAAAGTCTGCAACTTGTTGAAAAGCTCGCGGTAGTAATGGTTCGGCACAAAACGCTTCCTCATCACAGCCTTCATCTCCTGCCGAGTCTGAATAGGCGGCTCACTGTTTCTCCTCCTACTCGTCACCATCTGATCCCACCAAACAAGTGCATAATCTGAGAACTCAATTGCTGCCAACTTCACCTTCTTGAGCTCTGAATAGTTGTGGCAATCGAACATAAGCTCCACCTTTCTCTCCCAATCAAGATACAATTCTGGATCATTCTTCCCTTGGAAGGGCGGAACGTTCATCTTAATATTGCCCAGATTGTTATCTTGCCAAGTTCTGCCGCCATCATCCTCTTCGTCAAATCCTGTATCATCTACATGCTCCTCATACTGACGGTGGAATCGACCTCCTCCACCACCACGGCCTCCTCGCCCGCGGCGACCCTCCTCGTGTGAAAGTGGTCCTCTCGAGAATGAGACTGCTCCATCAGCTCGATCTTGTCGTACACTCCCTCGATTTCTGAGTGTAACATCTTGCCAAATTCTGAGCGAAGTGCCTCCACTACGAGTTTCAACTGTGGATCCATAACAGGGCCATCGCTCACATCCGCACCCTGTTCATCTTTCTTAGACATAGTGACAAAGAAAACAAGAAACGGTTAGTGAAACAAAATAAAAAGGACCTCACCACCTCATAAACACTCGTGTATCACTCAAGATGAAATCACTCAGCGCTCGTGTATCACACAATTCAACGGCTTTTTTTACTCTAATAATCTCACTCTCTCGTGCCTTTTTCCACTCAATTTCTCTCTCAAGGAATCAAATTCCCTCAATCTACCAACGGAACTCAAAGATCAACTGTACCAACGAGATCGCCCAAACTGTCTCAGCGAGAGCACTCAATGAAACGTCCCACAAGAGACCACACCAACAACACTAAACGGATACGAAAAGTTGGGAAAACCCCCAAACAGAAAGAAGACAATCAGAAACGCAGACTGAACAACCCAAAAAGTACTGCGCAGAAATAGGCTCAAAACGCTCTATACTACCCAAGGACTCCAGAAAATACAATGAGAAGTAAACGAAAACCGGAAAAAGTGTACGCAGAAACTGTCCCGAAAGGCTCTATACTACCCAAGGACTCCAGAAAACACAACGAGAAATAATCAAAAACCGGAAAAAATGTCCGCAGAAACTACCCCAAAAGGCTCTATACGACGCCAGGGAACTGTAGGAAAAGTATGATGCAAGAAAATTTTCGGAAATGAGAAAATGAGTTTACATGGCAGAAGGAGTGCCATTAATCTTTAAGTGAAAGTTACCAAGATGATGAGAAAAGTTTGATATTAGAATTCCCTAGTCAAATCTGAGAAGGTGACTTAGGACGAAGGAAACAATTAAGGTAGTTCACCACTTTACTAAGATGAAGTGTGATACGATCCTTGCTGATCGATCGAACACAACGCACGCGGAAGACTGAACTGGAACGGAAAGGGTGGAAATCCCAAAACCTCTGAATCTAACCCACGGAATGATTTAGGCGAACGGATCCCTAAACCCCAACGTGCAGTTGACGCAGCAACTCGGGGACGCTGAATGACACCCGACGAGGGTTGGTTGTTCTCGTCGTTACGTCGATAAATTGAATTCGTCTTGGAAAAATCAAGAAGAATTCGAAACTCTCAAGAGAGAATAAAAACTCACAATTTGATTAAAGGTAGGCTGATTTTCGTCCATCACAAGGGAGCCTTATATAGGCAAAGGCTAAACCTAATCTAATTAGGAAACAACTTAAAAACAAGCCCTAATAAGCCAAACAAGGCCCTTACTACTAAAATCCGAAAATAACAAGGCCCTTTTAACTAATGGGCTGCGAAAATAACAATACTGAAATAAATAAATGAAGTCTTCAAAAATAAATAAATTCTTCAAGCTTCGGCCCACTCGCATGTAATGAGATTAATTAGACTTGGACCGACTCCACCATCTCCAATGGGTTTCTTCATCAACCCTTGAGCCCACACTTCTTGAACTAAGCTCATCAAGCTCTCCTTGAACTTCTTGGCTCGTGCTCTTGTAACCGGACCAACAGGAACATGCACCGGGTCTTGCACCAACGAACCTTGGGCTGCATCAAAGTGGGTGAAAGAATGTTGTTAGGTCCTGAACTGGTCCAACAGATGATTGAGAAAGTCGACCACATCAAGCAAAGAATCAAAGAAACTCAAGATAGACAAAAGTCTTACGCCAATAAACGCCGATCGGAATTAGAATTTAATGTTGGGGATCGAGTTTTCCTCAAAGTCTCTCCCTCAAAGGGAGTTATACGTTTCGGAAAGAGGGGCAAGTCACGACCCCGTTATATAGGACCTTTTGAGATCCTAGATAAGTTAGGTCTTTGTAGCCTATAAGTTGGCTCTGCCACCAAGCATTGTGGATGTATACAATACGTATAGCACCTCGCAATTAAGAAAGCATGTGATTAAGCAAGATAAAGTAGTCCTAGCCAGGACCTAAGTTGTGATGAGAAATCAGTCCAGATACTTGATCGCAAGATTCAAGTTTTACGAGGCAATAATATTGTTCTCGTCATGTAGTGGAACCATCTGATACGATCCTTGCCGATCGATCGAACTCAACGCACGCGGAAGACTGAACTGGAACGGAAAGGATGGAAATCCCAAAACCTCTGAATCTAACCCACGGAATGATTTAGGCGAACGGATCCCTAAACCCCAACGTGCAGTTGACGCAGCAACTCGGGGACGCTGAATGACACCCGACGAGGGTTGGTTGATCTCGCCGTTACGTCGATAAATTGAATTCGTCTTGGAAAAATCAAGAAGAATTCGAAACTCTCAAGAGAGAATAAAAACTCACAATTTGATTAAAAGGTAGCCTCAAATTTCGTCCATATGGTGGCCTATATATAGGCAAAGGCTAAACCTAATATAATAAGGAAACAACTTAACTACCAAGCAAAGAAGCCCTAATTCGAAAATTAACTGGGCTGCCAAACAAGGCCCTTATTTTCGAAATACCAAGCTGAAAACTATGGGCTAAAAATCCGAAAATAAATAAAAACATAAGTCTTCAACACATATAAAGTCTTCACGCTTCGGCCCACTCGCACTTGATGATATTAATTAAACTTGGGCCGACTCCACCATCTCCAATGGGTTTCTTCATCAACTCTTGAGCCCACACTTCTTGAACTAAGCTCATCAAGCTCTCCTTGAACTTCTTGGCTCGTGCTCTTGTAACCGGACCAACAGGAACATGCACCGGGTCTTGCACCAACGAACCTTGGGCTGCATCATTCCCCTCCTCTTGAAGAGGATTTGTCCTCAAATCCAAAGCATCACCTACATCAAAAGGACTCAAATCAGTCACATTAAAAGAAGCACTCACATTATACTCACCTGGTAAGTCCAACTTGTAGGCATTGTCATTAATGCGCTCCAACACTTGAAATGGCCCGTCGCCTCTAGGAAGTAACTTGGATCTCCGCTGCAATGGAAACCTTTCCTTGCGCATGTGCAGCCATACCCAATCACCGGGCTCAAACACTACTTTGCGACGTCCTTGGTTGGCTCGCTCGGCATACTGCTTCGTGCGCCTCTCAATATTCAGCCGTGCCTTCTCATGAATCTGCTTCACAAAATCAGCCTTTTCTTGCCATCAAGGTTAGTATACTCATGCTCAGGTAATGGAGATAAATCCAATGGAGTCAAAGGATTAAATCCATACACAATCTCAAATGGCGAAAATTGAGTAGCAGAATGAACAGAACGATTATAAGCAAACTCAACATGAGGCAAACAATCTTCCCAAGACTTAATGTTCTTCTTGATAATAGCTCTAAGCAAAGTAGACAAAGTCCTATTCACTACCTCTGTTTGACCATCAGTTTGTGGATGACAAGTAGTAGAAAACAAAAGTTTAGTACCCAACTTACACCACAAAGTCTTCCAAAAGTAACTCAAGAACTTCGAATCCCTGTCAGAAACAATAGTCCTAGGCATGCCATGCAATCTAACAATCTCTCTAAAGAATAGATCAGCTACATGAGATGCATCATCAGATTTATGACATGGAATAAAATGTGCCATCTTGGAAAATCGATCAACAACCACAAAGATGGAATCTCGACCACGCTTAGTCCTAGGCAAACCTAACACAAAATCCATAGAAATATCAATCCAAGGTGCTGTAGGAATAGGCAATGGTGTATACAATCCATGGGAACTCACCCTAGACTTAGCTTGTTTACATGTAACACATCGACCACAAATTCTCTCAACATCACGTTTCATATGAGGCCAAAAGAAATGCTCATGCAGAACAGCTAAAGTCTTAGCAATACCAAAATGTCCCATCAATCCCCCACCATGAGATTCAAGCAATAACAACTCACGTAAAGAACATTTAGGAACACATAACTTAGTCTTCCTAAAAAGATAGTCATCATGCCTAAAATACTCTCCACTAGCAGCTCTCGCACATGCTATATAAATCTCACCAAAATCACTATCATGCTCGTACAAACTCTTGATACACTCAAAACCAAGCAACTTAGCATCTAAGGTAGAGATCAAGGCATACCTCCGAGAAAGTGCGTCAGCCACCACATTCTCTTTACCTTGCTTGTATTTGATGACGTAGGGAAACGTCTCAATGAACTCCATCCACCTCGCATGCCGCTTGTTCAACTTGTGCTGCCCCTTCAAGTGTTTCAACGACTCGTGATCCGTGTGAATGACGAACTCATTGGGCCACAAGTAGTGCTGCCACGTTTGCAAAGCTCTCACCAATGCGTACAGCTCCTTATCATACGTGGGATAACTCAACGTCGCCCCGTTTAGCTTCTCGCTGAAGTACGCAATGGGTCGTCTCTCTTGCATCAACACTGCACCAATGCCAACACCAGAAGCATCACATTCAATCTCAAAAGATTTGGAGAAATTAGGAAGAGATAATACCGGGGCGTGGGTCAACTTGTATTTCAACTGCTTAAATGCCTCCTCTTGCGCCTTGCCCCACTTAAACTCCACATTCTTCTTGATGACTTCCGTCAATGGTGCTGCAACACTGCTAAAATGAGGCACGAATCGCCTATAGAAGCTAGCAAGTCCATGAAAGCTTCGAACTGCTGCAACGTTCGTCGGCGTTGGCCACTCTTGGATAGCTCGTATCTTCTCGTCATCAACCTGTACACCCTGCGCACTAACAACAAAACCAAGAAACACAAGCTTGTCCGTACCGAAAATGCACTTCTTAAGGTTAGCAAACAACTTTTCCTTTCGAAGCACATCCATAACAGACCTCAAATGTTCAACATGCTCATCATGATTCTGGCTATAAATGAGGATATCATCAAAGTAGACAACAACAAATCTGCCAATGAAAGCACGCAAAACATGATTCATAAGACGCATGAACGTACTAGGCGCATTAGTCAAACCAAAAGGCATAACTAACCACTCATACAAACCAAGTTTTGTCTTAAAAGCAGTTTTCCATTCATCACCTTCCTTAATCCTAATCTGATGGTATCCACTACGCAAATCGATCTTGGAAAAGACACAAGAACCATGCAACTCATCTAGCATATCATCTAAACGAGGGATAGGATGGCGATACTTTACCGTGATGTTATTTATGGCTCGGCAATCACAGCACATCCTCAAAGACGAGTCCTTCTTTGGTACAAGTAGAACGGGTACCGCACAAGGACTCAAACTCTCCCTCACATGCCCTTTGGCCAATAACTCGCCAATTTGCCTCTCCAACTCCTTTGTCTCCTCCGGATTGGTTCGGTAAGCTGGTCGGTTCGGCAGTGTAGCGCCGGGCACAAAGTCAATCTGATGCTCAATCCCTCGAATTGGTGGTAAACCGGCAGGTGTATCGTCGGGAAAAACATCATCAAACTCCTGCAAAACAGAACGAATAGAAGGGGGTAGAGAAGAGAGATCGTGAGTAATAACCAAGTTCTCCTGATATCGCAACAACATGATCGGCCTCTCCTCCTGTACACACCACTTCAAATCACTAGCCCTAGCGAGAAAGGACTTATGAATCAACCCATTCTCCTTCTTCTCCACGGGCGGCTCCTTTGACTTCACCTTGTCCGCCTCCTTTTGCAATTGCACTTGATCCTCATAAACTTGTTTAGGAGTAAGAGGGACAAGCGACACCTTTTTCTGCTTGTATTCAAATGAATATTTGTTGGTGAAGCCATCATGAATAACACGGCGATCAAACTGCCACGGTCGCCCCAACAGGATATGGCTCGCTTGCATAGGGATCACATCACACACAACCTCATCCTCATACTTCCCAATGCGAAACGGAACCTTCACTTGCTTGGTCACTTTGATGACGCCTGTCTCATTCAGCCACTGCAAACGATACGGCTTGGAATGCTTCTCCGTGGTCAGCCCCAATCTCTCAACCATGGCTCTACTAGCCACATTCGTGCAACTCCCGCCATCAATGATCACACTACATACCTTGTCTTGAACAAGACATCTCGTGTGAAAGAGGTTCTCCCGCTGCTCTCGCTCATTGGGTTGAGTTTGGACACTCAAGGCTCTCCTAGCTACAAAAAGCTGTCCATTGGGCGCGAAAATCTCCTCACACTCCTCCTCATCCTCGGAATCATCTCCATCCTCCAATTTCGGCATATCAGGATCGGTCTCATCACCATCCGTCACGACTTCGCCGTCATCTCTCATGATCATAATTCTCCTGTTCGGGCAGTCACTCATAATATGCCCGAAGCCTTGGCACTTGAAGCACTTCTTATCTCGATTTCGACCATCAGAAACGGCCGGACTGCCCTGATTTGCTGCACCGGATCCCTCGGGTCGGGACCTAACAAACGGCTTCTTCTCCTCTCGCGGCGGTGCCTCCCTTTTCCATTGATTCCCTTTTGACGAGGAACCATTAGAAACTGGTTGCGATTGCCTCCAATTGCCCTGATTCTGGCGCTGGTTGCTGCTGTTGTTGCCCCTCCTCTTGAGTTGATTCTCGATCTTGATGGCCATGTGAACCATGTCCTCCAACTCAACGTAGTGCTGCAACTCCACCTTATCACGAATATCCCAATGCAAACCAGTCAAGAATCTAGCCATGGTCGCCTCTCGCTCCTCCACCACATTGGCTCGAATCATGGCAACCTCCATCTCCTTATAATACTCATCCACACTCCGACTGCCTTGCCTCAAAGTCTGCAACTTGTTGAAAAGCTCGCGGTAGTAATGATTCGGCACAAAACGCTTCCTCATCACAGCCTTCATCTCCTGCCAAGTCTGAATAGGTGGCTCACTGTTTCTCCTCCTACTCGTCACCATCTGATCCCACCAAACAAGTGCATAATCGGAGAACTCAATTGCTGCCAACTTCACCTTCTTGAGCTCTGAATAGTTGTGGCAATCGAACATAAGCTCCACCTTTCTCTCCCAATCAAGATACAATTCTGGATCATTCTTCCCTTGGAAGGGCGGAACGTTCATCTTAATATTGCCCAGATTGTTATCTTGCCAAGTTCTGCCGCCATCATCCTCTTCGTCAAATCCTGTATCATCTACATGCTCCTCATACTGACGGTGGAATCGACCTCCGCCACCACCACGGCCTCCTCGCCCGCGGCGACCTCCTCGTGTGAAAGTGGTCTCTCGAGAATGAGACTGCTCCATCAGCTCGATCTTGTCGTACACTCCCTCGATTTCTGAGTGTAACATCTTGCCAAATTCTGAGCGAAGTGCCTCCACTACGAGTTTCAACTGTGGATCCATAACAGGGCCATCGCTCACATCCTGTTCATTTTTCTTAGACATAGTTACAAAGAAAACAAGAAACGGTTAGTGAAACAAAATAAAAGGACCTCACCACCTCACAAACACTCGTGTATCACTCAAGATGAAATCACTCAGCGCTCGTGTATCACACAATTCAACGGCTTTTTTCACTCTAATAATCTCACTCTCTCGTGCCTTTTTCCACTCAATTTCTCTCTCAAGGAATCAAATTCCCTCAATCTACCAACTGAACTCAAAAACCAACTGCACCAACGAGATTGCCCAAACTGTCTCAACGAGAGCACTCAATGAAACGCCCCACAAGAGACCACACCAACAACACTAAACGAATACGAAAAGGTGGGAAACCCCCAACGAAAACGAAAACTACCAGAAACGCAGACTGAACAACCCAAAAAGTACTGCGCAGAAATAGGCTCAAAACGCTCTATACTACCCAAGGATTCCAGAAAACACAACGAGAAATAATCAAAAAGCGAAAAAAAATGTACGCAGAAACTGCCCCAAAAGGCTCTATACGATGCCAGTGAAACTGTAGGAACAAGATGTTGCAAGAAAATTTTCGGAAATTCTATACTTTTTTTTTTTTTTTTTTTTTTTTTTTTTTTTTTTCGGACCCTAACAGACTATAGGTTCTGAAAAAAAAGAAAATTCAAGAACCAAACGAAAATTATGACGTATGGATTTATATGGATGTGTGTACGTCGTATGATGATGGATGTGTATAAGCGTGTATGTTTATGAGTAATTTCAGACCACGCAGATATCTTAATTCGACAGATATATATTATGGTATTGAAATCACAGCAGAACAAGATCAGACGCAGAAAACGGAACAGAAGACTCGGACGTAGAGAACCCTAAAACGCAGAAAAACGGAAACGCAGAAAACGGAAACGCAGAAAACGGAACGCAGGAAGGAAACCCTAAAATTCTACCCTTGACACAGAAACGAAAACAAAACCTGGATACGAAACGCGGCTCTGGTGCCAAATGATACGATCCTTGCCGATCGATCGAACTCAACGCACGCGGAAGACTGAACTGGAACGGAAAGGATGGAAATCCCAAAACCTCTGAATCTAACCCACGGAATGATTTAGGCGAACGGATCCCTAAACCCCAACGTGCAGTTGACGCAGCAACTCGGGGACGCTGAATGACACCCGACGAGGGTTGGTTGATCTCGCCGTTACGTCGATAAATTGAATTCGTCTTGGAAAAATCAAGAAGAATTCGAAACTCTCAAGAGAGAATAAAAACTCACAATTTGATTAAAAGGTAGCCTCAAATTTCGTCCATATGGTGGCCTATATATAGGCAAAGGCTAAACCTAATATAATAAGGAAACAACTTAACTACCAAGCAAAGAAGCCCTAATTCGAAAATTAACTGGGCTGCCAAACAAGGCCCTTATTTTCGAAATACCAAGCTGAAAACTATGGGCTAAAAATCCGAAAATAAATAAAAACATAAGTCTTCAACACATATAAAGTCTTCACGCTTCGGCCCACTCGCACTTGATGATATTAATTAAACTTGGGCCGACTCCACCATCTCCAATGGGTTTCTTCATCAACTCTTGAGCCCACACTTCTTGAACTAAGCTCATCAAGCTCTCCTTGAACTTCTTGGCTCGTGCTCTTGTAACCGGACCAACAGGAACATGCACCGGGTCTTGCACCAACGAACCTTGGGCTGCATCACCATCACAGGATGGAAAAGGCCACAAAAGAGATGAATGAAACGAATGACTAGTATCACAAGATAGAATACCAGATATGCAATTCCGAGGACGGAATTTTTATAAGGAGGGAGGAATGTAATACCCCGTTTCCCTGAGTTAAATTTAGAATTTATTTTCGAAATTTAGTAGTAAGATGATTCACGCCGGATATAAAGAAAACGATTTATTTTAATTCCAACAAACGATTTGCAAAATCATTTTTGTAAATGTTAGTCATTTAAATTCTTATGCATTTCATATTTATTTAAATTGAACATTAAGCATTTAGCATCTACACGAGCTATTTATTTAAGCAAACACTGAAGAATTATTACAGTTTTCATAATACAACCCGGAAGATTTTTATTTTATTTTATTTTACTCCTACTACTCCCACCCATTTTTTTTTTTTTAAAGCTTTCATCTTCCATCCTTTCCACCTCCATGATTAACATCACCATCAAAAGCCTTCCTTTACACATCCTTTTCCACCTCCATGATTAACATCACTACACCCACACCCACCTAACATCCCACTACACCCACCTAACATCTCACTACACGTTAATACCTCACTACCTCTCAATTGTATCAGCTAAGGGAAGCTTTCATCTCCTTGATTCACAGAAACTACCGAGCTCAACCATCACCTTAAGGTTTCATTTCTTTCAAACATGTTATCATTTCATTCAATTTCACAGCATGCTTTATTTGTGTGCTTATTGTGCATACTGAATCAGAAACAAGAAATAGAATTTATATTAAGCTTCAATTCATGATATATGAGATACATGTTTCGATCATTCACAGTAAAACACCCACTTCGATTCATCTCTAAGACAATCCCAACTCAATCAAGCAAAGAAACACACGAACCTCAGCTGCCAACCAAAATTCACGAGCATACATACATTCACAAACAAACTTTTATACAAATATAGATATGTATACATAATCATGTGCATACCATCTATTCATATATATTTACAGATGAAGCATGTTTTGTTTTTTTAAAAGAAAATGAAGAAAGGAGGAGTCTTGAGCGTTGTTTATGTTTGTCAAGTCTAGATTTTTGGTGTGTCGAGTCGGGTTGCTTGGTTGCTAGCTGAGAAAATCGAGAGAATGAGGGAGAGGCCAGGGCACGGCGGCTCCGCCGCTGCTGTCCGGCCAAGGGCAGGGACGAGGGAGAGTCGAGGGTGATGTTCTGGTAAAGAGAGAGAGAGAGGAATTAGGGATCGGCGGCGGCGGTCTTCCAGCCGTGCAGTCGCCGGAAGATTAGAGAGAGGTGGAGCGATTTGAAGAGGGCGGTGCGGCTGGTAGCCGTGTCGACGCCCGGGGTTACAGAGGGAGTGTCGGAGATAACGGAACTGAAGGGGAGAACCTGGCTGAGACGGCGATGGCAGCTTGCTTCATCTGCTGCTGTCGGCCGGAGATCTGAGGGAGAGGCGGCGAGGCAAGGGCTTGTCGCCGTTCTGAGCCGGGTTTGGGTAGAAATGAAGGCAGCGACCTTCATCGACTGGAGGCGCGTTCGCCGAAGACCGATAGAGAGGAAGGTGGAGCCTGTCGCTGTTGCTCCGGCAAGCTTCGGCGGCGGCGGAAATTTCGAGGGAGAGGGATGGCGGCGGCGGCGGCCGGCGCTGCTGCCGTCCGCCGGAGAAGAGAAGAAGGTGAGGGAGGGGGAAGGCTGCTGCACAGCAGCAGCTGCGTGTGTGCGTGTGTTTGTGTTAGTGTGTGTTGTGTGTGTGTTTTAAGAAAGGAAATAGGGAAGGAGATAGGTTTGGGCTGGGTTTTGGGCTTTGGGCTTGAACTCGGGCCGGTTTTTTTTTAAATTGAGAGATGGGCCTCTGATTATTTGAGTTTGGGTAGCCCCTTGTATTAATTTACTTGGGCTGCGATTTTTATTTAGTAACTTGGGCTCAGTTTATTTAATTAAAACAGCTGGGCCTTGTTACTTGGATTGTGCAGATTTTTTTTTTAGTAAATGGACTGCATTATTTTATTAAATGGACTATACTTATATTAATTAATTGAACTATTAAATAGTTTAATTTATTTATTTAAAGAATAATTTGCATAATAATATTATTATTATTATGTGCATATACGATTAAGCATGAGATGATTTGCATAAGAATATTATATTATTATTATGTGCATATTTTAAGTAATTACTTACCATATGCTAAGTATGCATTTGCATCATGCAATAAAAGTATTTATGATTTAATTGGTTATTTATAATTCCAATTATTACAGAAAGATGAGTAAGAATATTGTTGGTGTTCTTAACTCAAGAGAAATGTTTTTAATTATTTATTCATTAAATTTTGAAAACTCGGCTAAGTGAATCATAGAATATTAAGCACTACACCATGACTTAAGATTAGAATTTAAGGAGACCTATTGAGAATAGATTTCTTGTAGGCTTTGAGCATCATGAGGATTAGCACTGCTATTCCGATTCAGAGATAACGTTAAACGACAGGCATTGCCTATACAGGTGGGCATTACTTTTACTATACGTATATAGAGATCCCATGCGTGTCGTAGGCCTCTTATACGAATATATGCATGAGATGATTTTAACTGTTAATTTCAGTTTATTATTATGCCCAAATGATAAATGACTCTTATGAAATAAAAATGAAATGTTTATGAAATGAAATGAAATGTTTATGAAATGATTGACTGCCAAAAATGTTTATGTTTTTATATGTATCCTATCTGTGTTGGTTCGCCAACTTTAAAGGAAATCCAATTGGGATCCTATGCTAGACAAAGGTCGCTAGCTAGGGTTAATGTGTACACTTATGGAGACCGCGAGTCGCTTGCGACCGGTCTTGGCGTCCGTGGTAAGGAGGCCTCCTTCCCGGCGCGTGACAGAAAGGAACAGATATGGATCATATGAAGGAAAATGATCGGCCGATCGACTTTATGAAAATGAAAGAAATATTTTAGTAAGCGCAGGTCATTTAAGAAAACCCCTGTGTGTTACTGTTATGGCAGTTCAATTTATATATGTATGCATGAATGTATTTTCGGCTATGCCCACTGAGTATTTTTATACTCAGCCCTGCATGTATTTCTAAATGTGCAGGTTGAGCAGTTGATGGAATGGAATGATGTTGAGCGGGTGTTCCTTTGACATTTCAAGAAATGTAACCTTGAGTAGTATATCTTCATATGTATATCTCACACGTTTTCCGCTGCAAAGCACTTTGATTAGGATAGCTCTATGTTATGAAGTTGTTATACGTGTTATTGGGTAAACCACCTTAATCAGTTCTCATTTATGTGTATGTTTTATAAGTATCCAAATAATCATATATGATCCTAGCATTTTATCTATTAGTGACATTTCCATATACTTTAATGTTAAGTAATTGTCCATGTCCATTTCTTATTGTTCACCCCAAATCATAACCCCTGTTAACCCGTCATTGGGATAGTGGGCTGTGACAGGTTAGTAGTGAAAGGAAAACAAAGAAAACCTCACCGCCTCACAAACACTCGTGTATATCACACAACGATGGATCACTCAACGCTCGTGTATCACACAAAGTATGGCTTTTTCCCTCTATTGATCTCACCACTCTTGCCTTTTCCGCTCTATTTCTCGCCTCAAGAAAATCGAACTCCCTCGATCTACCACGTGAAGTCAACGTACCAACTGCACAACGAGATCAACAAGCGCACTCGACGAGAGCACTCGATGTCACGCCTCACGAAGAACCACAACAAACACACAGAAAAGATAGGACTCGACAAAAGACAAGAAAGATTCCGAAACGCAGACTGGAACCCCCAAAGTCAGTGCTGCGCAGAAAACAAATGCCGCAACTAGCTATGTTACCCAAAGAATGTAAGAACACACGAAGGGTTAAGAGACAAGAAGTTTCGAGATTTGCAAACATAAAAATTGATGCTGTCTGCTTCCTTTTTCTTCCTTTTTGTTTATTTTTTTATTATTTTTTTTAAAGCTTATGGAATATGAAACGTAAAAGAAAAGGTAGAACAAACCCTAAAATTGCAACCCTTACGAAACCTGGAAAAGCTGATACCAAATGATATGAACGTCGCCGACAAATATGGAATTTCACCGGAATGAACAATTAAATATGCGCGGAAGACTTGAAATAAGAAATAAAGTAAAGATAAAGGGTGGAAGTTTATCCCAAAACCCCTGACCTAATCTACGAAGTTTTCTAGAGAACGGATCTCTAAACCCCAACGATGTGATCGGTGCAGCAACTCGGAGACGTTGAATGACACACGGCGAGGGATGATGAACTCGTCGATTCGTCGATAGGTTGAATTCTTATTTGGAACAATCAAGAAGAATTCGAAACTTGAGAGAGAATAAACTCACAAAATTATTATCAAAAATCGTCTAACCTTCGTCCAATACATAGCAACCCTATTTATAGGGAACAGAAAACCCTAACGTAAATAAGGAAACAAACGTAAACAAAAAAACAAAGAAACTTGTTCAGTAAGTCAAAAAAACCCTAGCGAGAAATCCATCTGCTCCGGAAAAGCGCAGAGGAATCAAGTCTGCTCTGGCGGAACGATTCCTTTGCTCTGGCAAAGCGCAGAGGAATCAAGTCTTCTCTGGCGGGACGATTCCTCTGCTCTGGCAAAGCGCAGAGGAATCAAGTCTTCTCTGGCGGGACGATTCCTCTGCTCTGGCGGGACGACTTCGCTGCTCGGGCAAACTTGACTTCTCTGCTCGGGCACAGTCGATTTCTCTGCTCTGGTAGTTCGGCTCTGCTGTGCGGCTCTGCTATGTAAGTAATAAGGTTTACTACCTTTGAGCTCTGGTCTGTCGGTCCTTCTCCAACTGGTCTTTTCAGCTCTTGCCTCCAGATTTCTTCCACCAACGTCATTAAATTAGCCTTGAACGTCTTGGCTCTAGCTTTCGTCACCGGACCAACGGGCACGTGTATCGGATCTTCACTCTGTGCAGCCTCTGAAACTCGGCTCTGCTCTGCATCCTGAGCTCTGCTCTGAACTGCATCAGGTTCAGCTCTGCAGAGTGAGTTTCAGCTCTGCCGAGTCAGCTCTGCAGAGTGAGTTTCAGCTCTGCCGAGTCAACTCTGCAGAGTGAGTTTCAGCCCTGCAGAGTCAGCTCTGCCGAGAGGTCAGCTCTGGCTGCCAAGTCAGCGCTGGCAGGGCAGTAGAGTTAAAGTGTTAAGTTTTATTTTTTCCTACGTAAGTTTAAGTTAGTGTGTTTTCTGTTATGATGATCCTTCTTCTCATCGATTCTTCATAAAAATGAAGGTCCGTTTAGGAAGTGACGACTTGAGAGAGAGAGAATGACGTTACCTGTTTGCACAGACGCAATGAGGTGGGCTTTTCTACGCTAAAATCAAGATGTTTATGTGTTTGATGTATTGATGTATTGATGTACGATGTATGATTAAAATGGATATTAAATGCAATGATGTTTTATTTTCCTTTCAAAACTTGAACTGAAATATATTTTGAAGTTATTGCATTGCCAAATTATTTGAGATTTTAGTATGTTATCTATCTAGATGAGAAATGATATCGGTTCTACGCGAGGTAGAATTAGTGTACACGGTGGTCGTGAGTCATCTTTCAGGTTGGCCGATCACAGTGCTGCAGAGGGAGGCCTCCATCTCAGTACATGAGTTAACAGATACGATACTTACTTGATGAGAAAAGTCTGCGCAGACAACTTTGAGAAATGAAAATGAGTTTAGCGAACATAAGGCCTTTTAGACAAATCCCTTATGTTTTGCTTGAGATTGGCAATGACAATATTTAGAGCTTTATATGCATGAGATGTTTGGCATGTGTTCACTGAGTGCTTTTGTACTCAGCCCTGCATATGTTTTCTAAATATGCAGGTTGAGCCGATGTGATGATGGTGTTGCAATGAGCGGAGTTACAGGGTTGTTAATAAATATGTAACCTGTCTAGAATATGTCTTCATACATATGTCTAGCTACATTTCCGCTACAGAGTACTTTTGGTACCATGTTATGACATGTCGTACTTTAAGTTTAAGAGGATGGTTCCTGTTGATGTAATAACTTGATTAATGTCTTATTAAGTTTTATGTCTTCTTTCAGTAATGTTTTCAATTGAGTATTAAGGAGTAATAATGACGAGTTTTATTAAGTTGAGTAAGTTTTACGGTTATAAATGACGCCCCTTTCTTCTCCTTCTTCTTTAACTCCATCCCTAGTCGTGGATCACTCGGCCTAACTATCCCTAGTTAGGGCGGGCTGCGACAGTATGATATCTTTCTTTCTCAATACCGAGAATGATTCTACTCTATTATGGACTCTATTACTCTGGTATGCTCCCGTCGAAGAATGGCTGCTTATTCTTTACAGAGAGCTACACACCTTCAACAAGCATAAATCCGATCCTCATCTCATCCTAATCTGCCATTGCCCATATTCTGATGGAATGAAGGGAGGCCTAGTTCCTCTTCCCTTATGGACTAAATGGAAGACTGTTCCTAGATCCATCCAACATGATGCCGCCCTACAAAATGAGCTGTATGATCATATTTGCATCATTAATAATACCACCCCCGTGGATACCCAACAGAAGTTGGTATACACTTCCTTTGTATTTCATCCAAAAGAAGAAGATGTGACCACTCCAGGAACAACCACCGATCACACTCCAACCAAGGAGCCGGATACAACAAAAAAGCCGAATGCTGTCAAAACGCCTAATATCACCAAAGAAGAAGCAGACATATTGGAATACTTTCAAAACATCCAGCTGTCCTGGTCTTCTAATGATGAAGACGAGATGGCACAATAGCAAGCTACGTGCTCAACTGCATGCTCAACATCAAAGACATCCTAGAAACTTTGCACGTGTCATAGCTTTAATTTGTACATGTCATGTATCCTACACTACTATTGTACGTCCTAGCTTTTGAAGGTTCCACCTGTATCTTCATGCACCTGCATGAAATTGTACGTGTTAGTGAAATAGAGAAGACGTAACTTAGTCTCCTTCTAGCAAGCCCTATATAAAGGGCTGCTCTGTATAGTCGAAGGACACACAGAAAATAAATAATACTCTTCTCCTTTTAGCAACATGTCTGGCTAAAAACTCTTTATCTTTCTATCCACCCTAGAGAATTCCATGTAAGTCTATATACTCTCCTGCAAATTATATATGCATATAATCATGTTCTGTTAATCATTTTCGAAACCATATCTATGCTACAAAATCGTTTTTAAATTTAAAAAAAAAAGTCTTTTTCTTACGGAACATGATGTATGTATATTGTCAATCCATGCATGTCTACGGTCCTCATATATGTACAGTGATTGAATTCAGTATTTTGCATTATATATGTGCTTAGAAAATCTGAGGCTTTGTGTGTTGTAATATGATAATTATAAGCACGTTATAATAGTTTGATACTAAATTGATATATCACCTTGAGTGTACGTATTATGAAGCTCTCGGACGGTGTCATTGGTATCAGAGCCAATACTCTCTCCTGGCTGACTACGGGAGTAAATAATTAAATTATTTGGTTTTCTTTAGTGATGGATCATGAAGAGTCTTCTATAGCCATGGAATGGTCCCTACCTTAACCCAACTCATCCTCATGCAATCCTCAGCACTTTCCCTGCCAAAGCAACTGATGCAGCCCAAGGTTCGTTGGTGCAAGACCCGGTGCATGTTCCTGTTGGTCCGGTTACAAGAGCACGAGCCAAGAAGTTCAAGGAGAGCTTGATGAGCTTAGTTCAAGAAGTGTGGGCTCAAGAGTTGATAAAGAAACCCATTGGAGATGGTGGAGCCGGTCCAAGTTTAATTAATATCATCAAGTGCGAGTGGGCCGAAGCGTGAAGACTTTATATGTTTTGAAGACTTATGTTTTTACTTAGTTTCGGATTTTAGCCCATAGTTTCAGCTTTGTATTTCGAAAATAAGGGCCTTGTTTGGCAGCCCAGTTAATTTTCGAAATTAGGGCTTCTTTGCTTGGTAGTTAAGTTGTTTCCTTATTATATTAGGTTTAGCCTTTGCCTATATATAGGCCACCATATGGACGAATTTCAGCAGCCTACTTTTATCAATAAACTTGTGAGTTTTATTTCTCTCTTGAGAATTCCGAATTCCTCTTGATTATTCCAAGACGAATTCAATTATCGACGTAACGGCGAGTCAACCAACCCTCGTCGGGTGTCATTCAGCGTCCCCGAGTTGCTGCGTCAACTTCACGTTGGGGTTTAGGGATTCGTTCGCCTAAATCATTCCGTGGGTTAGATTCAGAGGTTTTGGGATTTCCATCTTCAGTTCGTTTCTTTCAAGTCTTCCGTTTGCGTGGTGTTCGATTGATCGGCAAGGATCATATCAAGTTTGGTGGGATCAATTGACAACAAATAGAAGGCGCTATCGAGAGAGACCAATTTCCATGTGGGAGGAAATGAAAAGCATAATGCGTAAGAGATTTGTACCTTCTCATTATTTTCGTGAATTGTATCAAAAATTACAATCTATGAATCAAGGTACTAAATCTGTTGATGAGTACTACAAAGAGATGGAGATTGCCATGATTAGGGCAAATGTTGATGAGGATAGAGAGGCAACCATGGCTCGATTCCTATGCGGGCTGAATAAGGAGATTGCAAACATCGTGGACCTACAACACTATGTGGAGCTGGAGGATATGGTTCATATGGCCATGAAAGTGGAGAGGCAATTGAAGAAGAAGGGAACCTTTCAAAGGAATTTTCCAACAAGTTTTCAATCTTCAAAGTTGAAGGAGTGGACTTCGTCTAAGTCAAATTTTGGGGCAGCCTCTAAACCTCAAAATGATGTGTCCAAATTCAAGTCCAACGAAGGCGAAAAGGGCAAAGGTATCTCTAATTCTACATCTTCTACTAGAAATAGAGATATCAAATGTTTTCGATGTCAAGGTGTTGGACATATTGCATCTCAATGTCCAAACAAAAGGGTGATGGTCTTGAAGCCGAATGGAGAAATCGAATCTGAAAGTGAACATGATGATGATGATGATGATGAAGATGATGAATAATTGGAGGAGATTGTACCGGAACATGGTGAGCTTTTGGTGGTTCAAAGGGCTCTAAACGTGCAAATCAAACAGGAGGAAGAACAAAGGGAGAACATCTTCCACACAAGATGTTTAGTGCAAGGTAAAGTTTGCATGTTAATTATTGATGGTGGTAGTTGTACCAATGTTGCAAGTGGCGAGATGGTGGAGAAACTGAACTTAAAAACTGAACAGCATCCTCATCCATATAAGCTACAATGGCTTAATGAATGTGGTGAAATTCGTGTGACCAAACAGGTTCTAATTTCATTTTCTATTGGCAATTATAAAGATGAAGTTCTTTGTGATGTGGTGCCAATGCATGCTAGTCACATTCTTTTGGGGAGGCCATGGCAGTTTGATCGAAGGGTGACCTATGATGGATTCCGCAATCACTACACCTTCAAGCACAACAACAAATCCATCATGCTTGTTTCTTTGACACCTCGACAAGTTCAAGAGGACCAGCAGAAATTGTCTCAAGCAAGGAGAGCTCGTGAGGTTGAGGGCAATAAAAGTGAGGTAGTCAAAAAAGAGTCGAGTGAAAAAAAGAGTCGAGAGAAAAGCAAGAGTGAGGGAAAAGAAAAACAGAATTTTTATGTGAGAACAAAAGAAATAAAGAGTGCAATAGTCGAAGAAAAGAGTGTGTTCATTTTGGTGTACAAAGAGTCATTCTTTAGCACTAACGAACTAACCCCATCTTTGCCTAGTACTTTTGTATCTCTTTTGCAGGAGTTTGAGGACGTCTTTCCCGAGGAAAAACCACGTGGATTACCTCCTTTAAGAGGTATTGAGTATCAAATTAACTTTGTTCTCGGAGCTGTTCTACCAAACCGACCAGCTTATCGGGCCAATCCGGAAGAGACTAAAGAGATCCAAGGGCAAGTCCAAGAGTTGTTGGAGAAAGGAAAGATTCGTGAGAGCATGAGTCCATGTGCTGTACCGGTGATTGTTGTGTCCAAGAAAGATGGATCGTGGAGAATGTGCACGGATTGTCGAGCAATTAATAAGATCACGGTAAGGTATCGCTATCCTATTCCTAGGCTAGATGATATGCTTGATGAGTTATATGGGGCAATTGTGTTTAGTAAAATTGATTTGAAAAGTGGTTATCACCAAATTCAAATTCGAGAAGGAGATGAATGGAAAACTGCTTTCAAAACAAAGTATGGTTTGTATGAGTGGTTAGTCATGCCTTTTGGATTAACTAATGCACCTAGTACTTTCATGAGATTGATGCATCATGTTTTGAGAAATTTCATTGGAAAATTTGTGGTTGTTTACTTTGATGACATCTTGATCTATAGCAAAAATGTTGAAGAACATCTTGATCATTTGCGTGCTGTTTTAGACACTTTAAGAAAAGAATCATTGTATGCTAACCTTAAAAAGTGTTCTTTTTGCATGGATAAAGTTGTTTTTCTTGGTTTTGTTGTGAGTGCTAATGGAATTGAAATGGAAAAAGAGAAAGTGAAAGCTATCTTAGAATGGCCAATTCCTCAAAATGTGGCACAAGCTAGAAGTTTTCATGGTCTCGCTAGTTTCTATAGAAGATTTGTTAAGGATTTTAGCACGATTGCTGCACCTTTGAATGAGATAGTGAAAAAGGATGTTGGTTTTCATTGGGGGGAAAATCAAGAACATGCTTTTAATCTCCTTAAAGAAAAACTAACTTCTGCTCCTATTCTTGCATTACCTAACTTTGATAGAATGTTTGAGCTTGAATGTGATGCTTCTGGAGTAGGAGTAGGTGCTGTTCTGTTGCAGGATGGAAAGCCAATTGCTTATTTTTAGCGAAAAGTTGAAAGGAGCTCAATTGAACTATCCAACCTACGACAAAGAGTTATATGCTTTGCTAAGAGCTTTGGAAACATGGCAGCATTACTTGTGGCCAAGAGAGTTTGTAATTCACACGGATCATGAATCTCTCAAATACCTCAAGGGTCAAGGTAAGCTTAGCAAGAGACATGTTAAGTGGGTGGAATTCATTGAATCTTTTCCATATGTGATCAAGTACAAAAAAAGGAAGGAAAACATTGTGGCTGATGCGTTGTCTCGAAGGTATGCTTTGATCACTACTTTGAGTTCTAAGCTTCTTGGTTTTGAGTCAATTAAGGAATTGTATGCCCATGATTCTGATTTTGGTTCTATATATTTAGCTTGTGAGCATGCTGCATTTGATAAGTTCTATAAGCATGAGGGCTATTTATTTAGAGAAAATAAATTGTGCATTCCTAAGTGTTCCATGCGTGAATTGCTTGTTTGTGAAGCTCATGGGGGTGGGTTAATGGGACATTTTGGTGTTCATAAGACTTTGGAAGTTTTGCACGAACATTTCTTTTGGCCTAAAATGCGTGTTGATGTTGAGAAAATTTGTGGAAGATGCATAACTTGCATGCAAGCTAAATCAAAATCACATCCACATGGTTTGTATAAACCATTACCTATTCCTAGTGTACCTTGGGAGGATATTTCCATGGACTTTGTTTTGGGTTTGCCTAGAACACGAAGGGGTAAGGATTCAATTTTTGTGGTTGTTGATAGATTTTAAAAAATGGCACACTTCATTCCATGTCATAAGAGTGATGATGCAACTCACATTGTTGATTTGTTTTTCAAAGAAATTGTTCGTTTGCATGGAGTTCCAAGAACAATTGTGAGTGATCGTGATGCTAAGTTTGTGAGTCATTTTTGGCGTGTGCTTTGGAATAAATTGGGAACTAAGCTTCTGTTTTCAACTACATGTCATCCTCAAATTGATGGTCAAACTGAAGTAGTTAATAGAACTTTGTCTCAATTACTTAGAATTTTGATTCAAAAGAACTTGAAAACTTGGGAAGATTGCTTATCTTTTGCTGAATTTGCTTATAATCGAAGTGTTCATTCTGCTACTAACTTTTCTCCGTTTGAAGTTGTTTATGGTTTTAATCCATTGAGTCCACTTGATCTAATTCCAATACCAATTGAGGAGCGTGCAAGTCTTGACGGGAAAGCCAAAGCTGAAATGGTGAAAAAGCTGCATGAAAAGGTGAGACTCAATATTGAGAAAAGAACGGAGCAATACATCAAGCAAGCCAACAAGGGCCGAAAGCAAATCATATTTGAGCCGGGAGATTGGGTGTGGCTACATTTGAGAAAGGAGAGATTTCCTTCAAAAAGAAAATCTAAGTTGCAGCCAAGAGGAGATGGACCATTCCTAGTGGTTGCAAGAGTGAATGATAACGCTTACAAACTAGACCTTCCAGGTGAGTATAATGTAAGTGCTACTTTCAATGTTGCTGATTTGTGTCCTTATTTTGGTGAATTAGATTCGAGGACGAATCCACTTGAAGAAGAAGGGAATGATGGAGACGCGTCCAAGCTGGCCAAGGACAAGATGGATCCTTTGATTATTCAAAGTGGGCCAATCACAAGAGCTAGAGCCAAAAGAATAAAGGAGTCCATGATGCTTTTAGTTGGTGAAATTAAAGCCCAGTCCAAGACAATTCTACATTGGGCCAAATGGTGAATATTATTCAAGTTGATGGGCTTGATGCTACTTGAAGTTTGGGCTCATTAAGATATCATATTTTGGAGGCCCAAATTAGAGAATAAAGTCCACATTTTCGTCCAAATGGGTGCAGCCCACAAAAAACTCATTTTAAGTTACTTTTTTATGTTTAATAAGTGACTTTTGGTGTCCAAGAGACATACCAAGTGTTTTGGAGTTACATTTGTGATTTTATGTGCCTTTTTAATGGTTTTAAGTAGTGGTAAGGGAGTGGGGCTCTCAAGAGACCTTTTTGAGCCTATAAATAGGCATGTAATCACTTGTATTAGGGACACCATTGAGATAAACGAAAATTGCTTATGCTTAGTGAGTTGAATTCTCTCTTTGTTGAGTTTTTCACTTGTTTTAGAACTTATCAAGACACTTGAGCAAGGTCTTGTTGCGTTCATCCATACCGAGGTTCTTGGCTGATTATATAGCCAACAGGTCGAGGTTTCTACGCTCTTAGGGGTTGATCAAACTAGATTCACGATCTAGGGAGTCCACTGCCTACTCACATACGTCGGGTTCTTGGGTCCTTCGTCCACTTCTATCCAACGGGTCCTTCGTCCACTTCTATCCATATCAGAAGCACCGAACACCAGAGCAGAGCTAGTCCGCGCTGGCTTCCAGGACCGAGCAGGTAAGATCTCGGGATGCCAGAGAACTGAGAATTAGGCTCGAGAAGACCGAGGAGGCTCGGTCTGTAAGTATTGCAGTACTGGGAAAGAAGAGGCAAAGACGAGGAGATGCCTTTGAAATTCCAACACAGCACATTCATTGGGAAACGTGAAGAAAACCATCCTCCTGAAGAGGATCCACATCAGCGTCCAACACCTCATCCCCCCATCTCCACGGAGAATATTTTGTAGCGACCTCAGACATTCGCTGTAAGGCTCCAGAGACAGGTGATGCAGTTCAAAGCAGAGCTCAGGATGCAGAGCAGAGCCGAGTTTCAGAGGCTGCACAGAGTGATGCAGCCCAAGGTTCGTTGGTGCAAGACCCGGTGCATGTTCCTGTTGGTCCGGTTACAAGAGCACGAGCCAAGAAGTTCAAGGAAAGCTTGATGAGCTTAGTTCAAGAAGTGTGGGCTCAAGAGTTGATGAAGAGACCCATTGGAGATGGGGGAGTCGGCCCAAGTTTAGTTAATATCATCAAGTGCGAGTGGGCCGAAGCTTGAAGACTTTATATGTTTTGAAGACTTATGTTTTTAATTATTTTCGGATTTTTCAGCCCATAGTTTCAGTTTTGTATTTCGAAAATAAGGGCCTTGTTTGGCAGCCAGCCTTGTTTCGAAATTAGGGCTTCTTTGCTTGGTAGTTAAATTGTTTCCTTATTATATTAGGTTTAGTCTTTGCCTATATATAGGCCACCATATGGACGAAATTTGCAGCCTACTTTGATCAGTAAAATTGTGAGTTTTTATTCTCTCTTGAGAGTTTCGAATTCTTCTTGATTTTTCCAAGACGAATTCAATTTATCGACGTAACGGCGAGATCAACCAACCCTCGTCGGGTGTCATTCAGCGTCCCCGAGTTGCTGCGTCAACTGCACGTTGGGGTTTAGGGATCCGTTCGCCTAAATCATTCCGTGGGTTAGATTCAGAGGTTTTGGGATTTCCATCCTATCCGTTCCAGTTCAGTCTTCCGCGTGCGTTGTGTTCGATCGATCGGCAAGGATCGTATCATTTGGCACCAGAGCCGCGTTTCGTATCCAGGTTTTGTTTTCGTTTCTGTGTCAAGGGTAGAATTTTAGGGTTTCCTTCCTGCGTTCCGTTTTCTGCGTTTCCGTTTTCTGCGTTTTAGGGTTTCCGTTTTTCTGCGTTTTAGGGTTCTCTATGTCCGAGTCTTCTGTTCCGTTTTCTGCGTCTGATCTTGTTCTGCTGTGATTTCAATACCATAATATATCTGTCGAATTAAGATATCTGCGTGGTCTGAAATTACTCATAAACATACACGCTTATACACATCCATCATCATACGACGTACACACATCCATATAAATCCATACGTCATAATTTTCGTTTGGTTCTTGAATTTTCTTTTTTTTCAGAACCTATAGTCTGTTAGGGTCCGAAAATTTTCTTGCAACATCTTGTTCCTACAGTTTCACTGGCATCGTATAGAGCCTTTTGGGGCAGTTTCTGCGTACATTTTTTTCGATTTTTGATTATTTCTCGTTGTGTTTTCTGGAGTCCTTGGGAAGTATAGAGTCTTTCGGGACAGTTTCTGCGTACACTTTTTCCGGTATTCGTTTACTTCCCGTTGTGTTTTCTGGAATCCTTGGGTAGTATAGAGCGTTTTGAGCCTATTTCTGCGCAGTACTTTTTGGGTTGTTCAGTCTGCGTTTCTGGTAGTTTTCGTTTTCGTTGGGGGTTTCCCACCTTTTCGTATTCGTTTAGTGTTGTTGGTGTGGTCTCTTGTGGGACGTTTCATTGAGTGCTCTCGTTGAGACAGTTTGGGCAATCTCGTTGGTGCAGTTGGTTTTTTGAGTTCAGTTGGTAGATTGAGGGAATTTGATTCCTTGAGAGAGAAATTGAGTGGAAAAAGGCACGAGAGAGTGAGATTATTAGAGTGAAAAAAAGCCATTGAATTGTGTGATACACGAGTGCTGAGTGATTTCATCTTGAGTGATACACGAGTGTTTGTGAGGTGGTGAGGTCCTTTTATTTTTGTTTCACTAACCGTTTCTTGTTTTCTGTGTCACTATGTCTAAGAAAGATGAACAGGGTGCGGATTTGAGCGATAGTCCTGTTATGGATCCACAGTTAAAACTCGTGGTGGAGGCCCTTCGCTCAGAATTTGGCAAGATGCTACACTCAGAAATCGAGGGAGTGTACGATAAGATCGAGCTGATGGAGCAGTCTCATTCTCGAGAGACCACTTTCACACGAGGAGGCCGCCGTGGGCGAGGAGGCCGTGGTGGTGGAGGAGGTCGATTCCACCGTCAGTATGAGGAGCATGTAGATGATACAGGATTTGACGAAGAGGATGATGGCGGCAGAACGTGGCAAGATAACAATCTGGGCAACATCAAGATGAACGTTCCTCCCTTCCAAGGGAAGAATGACCCAGAATTGTATCTTGATTGGGAGAGAAAGGTGGAGCTTATGTTCGATTGCCACAACTATTCAGAGCTCAAGAAGGTGAAGTTGGCAGCAATTGAGTTCTCCGATTATGCACTTGTTTGGTGGGATCAGATGGTGACGAGTAGGAGGAGAAACAGTGAGCCACCTATTCAGACTTGGCAGGAGATGAAGGCTGTGATGAGGAAGCGTTTTGTGCCGAATCATTACTACCGCGAGCTTTTCAACAAGTTGCAGACTTTGAGGCAAGGCAGTCGGAGTGTGGATGAGTATTATAAGGAGATGGAGGTTGCCATGATTCGAGCGAATGTGGTGGAGGAGCGAGAGGCGACCATGGCTAGATTCTTGACTGGTTTGCATTGGGATATTCGTGATAAGGTGGAGTTGCAGCACTACGTTGAGTTGGAGGACATGGTTCACATGGCCATCAAGATCGAGAATCAACTCAAGAGGAGAGGCAACAACAGCAGCAGCCAGCGCCAGAATCAGGGCAATTGGAGGCAATCGCAACCAGTTTCTAATGGTTCCTCGTCAAAAGGGAATCAATGGAAAAGGGAGGCACCGCCGAGAGAGGAGAAGAAGCCGTTCGTTAGGTCCCGACCCGAGGGATCCGGTGCAGCAAATCAGGGCAGTCCGGCCGTTTCTGATGGTCGAAATCGAGATAAGAAGTGCTTCAAGTGCCAAGGCTTCGGGCATATTATGAGTGACTGCCCGAATAGGAGAATTATGATCATGAGAGATGACGGCGAAGTCGTGACGGATGGTGATGAGACCGATCCTGATATGCCGAAATTGGAGGATGGAGATGGTACCGATGATGAGGAGGAGTGTGAGGAGATTTTTGCGCCCAATGGACAGCTGTTTGTAGCTAGGAGAGCCTTGAGTGTCCAAACTCAACCCAATGAGCGAGAGCAGCGGGAGAACCTCTTTCACACGAGATGTCTTGTTCAAGACAAGGTATGTAGTGTGATCATTGATGGCGGGAGTTGCACGAATGTGGCTAGTAGAGCCATGGTTGAGAGATTGGGGCTGACCACGGAGAAGCATTCCAAGCCGTATCGTTTGCAGTGGCTGAATGAGACAGGCGTCATCAAAGTGACAAAGCAAGTGAAGGTTCCGTTTCGCATTGGGAAGTATGAGGATGAGGTTGTGTGTGATGTGATCCCTATGCAAGCGAGCCATATCCTGTTGGGGCGACCGTGGCAGTTTGATCGCCGTGTTATTCATGATGGCTTCACCAACAAATATTCATTTGAATACAAGCAGAAAAAGGTGTCGCTTGTTCCTCTTACTCCTAAACAAGTTTATGAGGACCAAGTGCAATTGCAAAAGGAGGCGGACAAGGTGAAGTCAAAGGAGCAGCCCGTGGAGAAGAAGGAGAATGGGTTGATTCATAAGTCCTTTCTTGCTAGGGCTAGTGATTTGAAGTGGTGTGTACAGGAGGAGAGGCCGATTATGCTGTTGCGATATCAGGAGAACTTGGTTATTACTAACGATCTCTCTTCTCTACCCCCTTCTATTCGTTCTGTTTTGCAGGAGTTTGATGATGTTTTTCCCGACGATACACCTGCCGGTTTACCACCAATTCGAGGGATTGAGCATCAGATTGACTTTGTGCCCGGCGCTACACTGCCGAACCGACCAGCTTACCGAACCAATCCGGAGGAGACAAAGGAGTTGGAGAGGCAAATTGGCGAGTTATTGGCCAAAGGGCATGTGAGGGAGAGTTTGAGTCCTTGTGCGGTACCCGTTCTACTTGTACCAAAGAAGGACTCGTCTTTGAGGATGTGCTGTGATTGCCGAGCCATCAATAACATCACGGTAAAGTATCGCCATCCTATCCCTCGTTTAGATGATATGCTAGATGAGTTGCATGGTTCTTGTGTCTTTTCTAAGATCGATTTGCGTAGTGGATACCATCAAATTAGGATTAAGGAAGGTGATGAATGGAAAACTGCTTTTAAGACAAAACTTGGTTTGTATGAGTGGTTAGTTATGCCTTTTGGTTTGACTAATGCGCCTAGTACGTTCATGCGTCTTATGAATCATGTTTTGCGTTCTTTCATTGGCAAATTTGTTGTTGTCTACTTTGATGATATCCTCATTTATAGCCAGAATCATGATGAGCATGTTGAACATTTGAGGTCTGTTATGGATGTGCTTCGCAAGGAAAAGTTGTTTGCTAACCTTAAGAAGTGTATTTTCGGTACGGACAAGCTTGTGTTTCTTGGTTTTGTTGTTAGTGCACAGGGTGTACAGGTTGATGAGGAGAAGATACGAGCTATCCAAGAGTGGCCAACGCCGACGAACGTTGCAGCAGTTCGAAGCTTTCATGGACTTGCTAGCTTCTACAGGCGATTCGTGCCTCATTTTAGCAGTGTTGCAGCACCTTTGACGGAAGTCATCAAGAAGAATGTGGAGTTTAAGTGGGGCAAGGCGCAAGAGGATGCGTTTCAGCAATTGAAATACAAATTGACCCACGCCCCGGTATTATCTCTTCCTAATTTTTCCAAATCTTTTGAGATTGAATGTGATGCTTCTGGTGTTGGTATTGGTGCAGTGTTGATGCAAGAGAGACGACCCATTGCGTATTTCAGCGAGAAGCTAAACGGGGCGACGTTGAGCTATCCCACGTATGATAAGGAGCTGTACGCATTGGTGAGAGCTTTGCAAACGTGGCAGCACTACTTGTGGCCCAATGAGTTCGTCATTCACACGGATCATGAGTCGTTGAAACACTTGAAGGGGCAGCACAAGTTGAACAAGCGGCATGCGAGGTGGATGGAGTTCATTGAGACGTTTCCCTACGTCATCAAATACAAGCAAGGTAAAGAGAATGTGGTGGCTGACGCACTTTCTCGGAGGTATGCCTTGATCTCTACCTTAGATGCTAAGTTGCTTGGTTTTGAGTGTATTAAGAGTTTGTATGAGCATGATAGTGATTTTGGTGAGATTTATCTAGCATGTGCGCGAGCTGCTAGTGGAGAGTATTTTAGGCATGATGACTATCTTTTTAGGAAGAATAAGTTATGTGTTCCTAAATGTTCTTTACGTGAGTTGTTATTGCTTGAGTCTCATGGTGGAGGTTTGATGGGACATTTTGGCATTGCTAAGACTTTAGCTGTTCTGCATGAGCATTTCTTTTGGCCTCATATGAAACGTGATGTTGAGAGAATTTGTGGTCGATGTGTTACATGTAAACAAGCTAAGTCTAGGGTGAGTTCCCATGGATTGTATACACCATTGCCTATTCCTACAGCACCTTGGATTGATATTTCTATGGATTTTGTGTTAGGATTGCCTAGGACTAAGCGTGGTCGAGATTCCATCTTTGTGGTTGTTGATCGATTTTCTAAGATGGCACATTTCATTCCATGTCATAAATCTGATGATGCATCTCATGTAGCTGATCTATTCTTTAGAGAGATTGTTAGATTGCATGGCATGCCTAGGACTATTGTTTCTGATAGGGATTCGAAGTTCTTGAGCTACTTTTGGAAGACTTTGTGGTGTAAGTTGGGTACTAAACTTTTGTTTTCTACTACTTGTCATCCACAAACTGATGGTCAAACAGAGGTAGTGAATAGGACTTTGTCTACTTTGCTTAGAGCTATTATCAAGAAAAACATTAAGTCTTGGGAAGATTGTTTGCCTCATGTTGAGTTTGCTTATAATCGTTCTGTTCATTCTGCTACTCAATTTTCGCCATTTGAGATTGTGTATGGATTTAATCCTTTGACTCCATTGGATTTATCTCCCTTACCTGAGCATGAGTATACTAACCTTGATGGCAAGAAAAAGGCTGATTTTGTGAAGCAGATTCATGAGAAGGCAAGGATGAATATTGAGAGGCGCACGAAGCAGTATGCCGAGCGAGCCAACCAAGGACGTCGCAAAGTAGTGTTTGAGCCCGGTGATTGGGTATGGCTGCACATGCGCAAGGAAAGGTTTCCATTGCAGCGGAGATCCAAGTTACTTCCTAGAGGCGACGGGCCATTTCAAGTGTTGGAACGCATCAATGACAATGCCTACAAGTTGGACTTACCAGGTGAGTATAATGTGAGTGCTTCTTTTAATGTGACTGATTTGAGTCCTTTTGATGTAGGTGATGCTTTGGATTTGAGGACAAATCCTCTTCAAGAGGAGGGGAATGATGCAGCCCAAGGTTCGTTGGTGCAAGACCCGGTGCATGTTCCTGTTGGTCCGGTTACAAGAGCACGAGCCAAGAAGTTCAAGGAAAGCTTGATGAGCTTAGTTCAAGAAGTGTGGGCTCAAGAGTTGATGAAGAGACCCATTGGAGATGGGGGAGTCGGCCCAAGTTTAGTTAATATCATCAAGTGCGAGTGGGCCGAAGCTTGAAGACTTTATATGTTTTGAAGACTTATGTTTTTAATTATTTTCGGATTTTTCAGCCCATAGTTTCAGTTTTGTATTTCGAAAATAAGGGCCTTGTTTGGCAGCCAGCCTTGTTTCGAAATTAGGGCTTCTTTGCTTGGTAGTTAAATTGTTTCCTTATTATATTAGGTTTAGTCTTTGCCTATATATAGGCCACCATATGGACGAAATTTGCAGCCTACTTTGATCAGTAAAATTGTGAGTTTTTATTCTCTCTTGAGAGTTTCGAATTCTTCTTGATTTTTCCAAGACGAATTCAATTTATCGACGTAACGGCGAGATCAACCAACCCTCGTCGGGTGTCATTCAGCGTCCCCGAGTTGCTGCGTCAACTGCACGTTGGGGTTTAGGGATCCGTTCGCCTAAATCATTCCGTGGGTTAGATTCAGAGGTTTTGGGATTTCCATCCTATCCGTTCCAGTTCAGTCTTCCGCGTGCGTTGTGTTCGATCGATCGGCAAGGATCGTATCACAGAGTGAAGATCCAGTACATGTGCCCGTTGGTCCGGTGACGAGAGCTAGAGCCAAGACGTTCAAGGCTAATTTAATAACGTTGGTGGAAGAAATCTGGAGGCAAGAGCTGAAAAGACCAATTGGAGAAGGACCGACGGACCAGAGCTCAAAGGTAGTACCTTATTACTTACAGAGCAGAGCCGCACAGCAGAGCCGAACCGTCAGAGAATACTTGATTCCTCTGGCTTTGCCAGAGCAGAGGAATCAACCCGCCAGAGAAGACTTGATTCCTCTGGCTTTGCCAGAGTAGCGGAATCAACCCGTCAGAGAAGACTTGATTCCTCTAGCTTTGCCAGAGCAGCGGAATCAACCCGCCAGAGAAGACTTGATTCCTCTGGCTTTGCCAGAGCAGAGGAATCGTTCCACCAGAGCAGACTTGATTCCTCTGCACTTATCCAGAGCAGATGGTTTTTCTCGCTAGGGTTGTTTTTGACTTACTGTACAAGTTTCTTTGTTTCTTTGTTTTACGTATGTTTCCTTATTTACGTTAGGGTTTCCTGTTCCCTGTATATAGGGTTGCTATGTGTTGGACGAAGGTTAGACGATTTTTGATAATAATATTGTGAGTTTATTCTCTCTCAAGTTTCGAATTCTTCTTGATTATCCAAACAAGAATTCAACCTATCGACGAATCGACGAGTTCATCATCCCTCGCCGTGTGTCATTCAACATCTCCGAGTTGCTGCATCAATCGTACGTTGGGGTTAGGGATCCGCTCTCTAGAAACGGCGTAGATTAGATTCAGGGGTTTTGGGACAAAATTCCACCCTTTAACCTTATTTTATTTATCATTTCAAATCTTCCGCGCGTATTTAATTGTTCATTACGGTGAAATTCCATACTTACCGGCCAAGTTCATATCATCTGGTATCAGCTTTTCCAGGTTTCGTAAGGGTTGCAATTTTAGGGTTTGTTCTACCTTTTCTTTTACGTTCCATATTCCATAAGCTTTAAAAACAAAAAAAAAAAAAAACAAAAAGGAAGCTTCTTGTCTCTTAACCCTTGTGTGTTCTTACTTTCTTTGGGTAACATAGCTAGTTGTGGCGTTTGTTTTTATGCGCAACACTGACTTTGGGGGTTCCAGTCTGCGTTTCGGAGTCTTTCTTGTTTTTTGTCGAGTCCTATCTTTTCTGTGTGTTTGCTGTGGTTCTTCGTGAGGCGTGACATCGAGTGCTCTCGTCGAGTGCGCTTGTTGATCTCGTTGTGCAGTTGGTACGTTGACTTCACGTGGTAGATCGAGGGAGTTCGATTTTCTTGAGGCGAGAAATAGGGCGGAAAAAGGAAAGAGTGGTGAGATCAATAGAGGGAAAATGCCATACTGTGTGTGATACACGAGTGTTGAGCGATTAATCCTTGAGTGACATACACGAGTGTTGTGAGGTGGTGAGGTCTTCTTTTGTTTTATTGCTACTAACCTTTTCTTTGTTTCAGTAATAATGTCAAAAAATGTTGAACGGGGACCACTGGATTTTACAATGGAGGCTTTCCAAAATCGGTGATGGAGAAACTCCTGGAGTCCAAGCTCGAGTCCACACTGGACTCCAAACTCGAGTCCAAACTCGAAAGCATGGCAGAGAGGGTGAAAGAATCGATGGATCAAAGGATGGATGTGTTTGAACAATACCATACCACTTCGGCTCGAGGTGATTTTGGGGGTCGTAAAGGCCGAGGAGGTGGCCGTGGTCCTGGAGGTTGGCGCATGCCAGTTCGCAATGTGCACCGTCGTGAAGAGCAGGATGAGGAGTCTGAGTATGAGGAAGATGGAGAGGGGCGTTGGCATCGAGTGAACGGTCCGAACTCCCAGGATGATAACCTCAACAATATTAAGATGAATATCCCCTCGTTCCAAGGGAAGAATGATCCCGAGCTGTACCTTGAATGGGAGAAGAAGGTGGAGCTCTTGTTCGATTGTCACACATATTCAGAGCTCAAAAAGGTGAAACTGGGCAGCTATTGAATTCTCGGAGTACGCACTCATTTGGTGGGACCAAACGGTGACTAGTCGGAGACGGAATGGCGAGCCGCCTATCCAAACCTGGACTGAGATGAAAGCAGTGATGAGGAAGCGGTTTGTACCAAACCATTATTACCGGGAACTCTTCAACAAGTTGCAAACATTGAAGCAGGGAAGTAGGAGTGTCGATGAGTACTTCAAGGAGATGGAGATGGCTATGATACGAGCTAATGTTGTGGAAGACAGGGAGGCTACCATGGCTCGTTTCTTGGCTGGATTGCAGTGGGATATTCGCGACAAAGTGGAACTCCAACATTACGTTGAGTTGGAAGACATGGTTCATATGGCAATCAAGATTGAGAGTCAACTCAAGAGGCGAAGTAATTATAGCGGTAGTCAGCGAAGTCCCTTCGGCACTGGAAAGCAGCAGCGGAGTGTCGTCAGCTCTGGTGGAGGGCAGAGCAGCAGTGGCAGCGCTGGCAGCCACCAGCGTAACACTCACAGCGCTGGCGGTAGCGCAGAGCCGAGCAGGCGGACGAGCAGAGCAGAGCCGAACTCGCGACAGAGTACTTTCAGCTCTGGCGGCAGTCAGAGCAACGATCAGCGCTCTTTCAGCTCTACCACACAGCCCCGACCAAATTAGATTGGCGGAGGTTCGAGGACCACAAATTCCAGCTCTGCCACCACGTTCGAGGGAAAATACCGTGACAAGAAATGTTTCCGTTGTCAGGGATTCGGTCACATCATGAGTGAGTGTTCGAATCGGCGCATTATGATCCTCCGAGACGATGGGGAAGAGACAGACCCCGAGATGCCTGAATTGGAAGAACCCGGGGAAGAGGAAGAGCTGGATGCACTCACGGGACACTTCCTAGTAGCCCGGCGAGCCTTGGTCACGCAACCGCAAATGGATGAACTGGAGCAACGAGAAAACCTTTTTCACACGCGGTGTTCGGTCCGTGACAAGCTTTGCAGCGTGATTATTGACGGCGGGAGATGCACGAACGTAGCGAGTAAGCATATGGTGGAGAAACTAGGGTTGTCCGCAGTGAAACATCCGAAACCATATCGTTTGCAATGGTTGAGTGACGCCGGTAATGTGAGAGTCACAAGACAAGTCCGTGTGCCGATTCGACTTGGCAGGTATGAGGACGAAGTTTTGTGTGATGTGATTCCAATGCAGGAATGCCACATCTTGTTGGGCCGCCCTTGGCAGTTCGATCGGCGTGTGACCCATGACGGCTTCACCAACAAGTACTCCTTCGAGTTTCAGCACAAGAGAATGTCCCTTGTTCCTCTCAGCCCCCAACAGGTGTATGAGGACCAAGTGCAATTACTCAAGGAGGCAACCACCACCCAAAACAAAGCACAACAAGTGGAGGCCAAGCCGATGGGTGTGACACATAAATCTTTCCTTGCGAGACCATGTGATATCAAGTTGTGTGTGAAGGAGGAACGACCGATGGTGTTGTTGCGATTTCGAGAAACCTTGTTTACTGCTAACGATATCTCCTCCCTACCCCCTTCTATTTACTCGGTTTTGCAGGACTATGCAGATGTTTTTCCCGATGAGACACCGCATGGCCTGCCACCACTCAGGGGGATTCAGCACCAGATTGACTTCATGCCCGGCGCTACGCTCCCGAACCGACCAACCTATCGCACCAACCCGGAGGGGACAAAGGAGTTGGAACGGCAAATCGGCGAGCTTCTAGCTAAGGGGCACGTAAGGGAGAGCTTGAGTCCTTGTGCGGTACCTGTTCTTCTCGTACCAAAGAAGGATTCAACCATGAGGATGTGCTGCGATTGCCGCACCATCAATAATATCACGGTAAAGTATCGTCATCCCATCCCTCGCTTAGATGACATGCTTGATGAGTTACATGGTGCTTGTGTGTTATCCAAAATTGATTTGCGTAGCGGATATCATCAAATCCGAATTAAGGAAGGTGACGAATGGAAGACTGCGTTCAAAACAAAACTTGGTTTGTACGAGTGGTTAGCTATGCCTTTTGGATTGACTAATGCTCCGAGTACGTTTATGCGTCTCGTGAACCATGTCTTACGTGCTTTCATTGGTCATTTTGTCGTAGTCTATTTCGATGATATCCTAATTTATAGCAAGCATCCTGATGACCATGTTGAGCACTTACGATCTGTTATGGACGTACTTCGCAAAGAGAAGCTTTTTGCTAATCTTAAGAAGTGCACGTTCTGCACGGATAGAGTCGTGTTTCTCTGGTTTGTTGTTAGTGCGCAGGGTGTCCAGGTGGATAAAAAGAAGATCCGCGCCATTCAGGAGTGGCCGACGCCAACGAGCATTGGCGAAGTACGAAGTTTCCACGGACTCGCTAGCTTCTACAGGCGGTTCGTACCTCACTTTAGCAGCGTGGCCGCACCACTCACCGAAGTGATCAAGAAGAACGTGGAGTTCAAGTGGGGCAAAGCGCAAGAGGAGGCATTCGCGCTGTTGAAGCACAAACTCACTCACGCCCTGGTATTATCTCTCCCTAACTTTTCCAAAACTTTTGAGATAGAATGTGATGCTTCGGGTCTTGGAATTGGTGCAGTGTTGATGCAAGAGAGGCGCTCCATCGCCTATTTCAGTGAGAAGTTGAGTGGAGCCACGTTGAACTATCCTACATACGACAAGGAGCTCTACGCGCTCGTGAGGGCTTTACAGACGTGGCAGCATTATTTGTGGCCCAACGAGTTCGTCATTCACACCGATCATGAGTCGTTGAAGCACTTGAAGGGGCACCATAAACTGAACAAGTGTCATGCCCGGTGGATGGAGTTCATTGAGACGTTTCCATACGTCATCAAGTACAAGCAAAGTAAGGAGAATGTGGTTGCCGATGCCCTTTCTCGCAGGTACACTCTGATCTCTACTCTCGATGCTAAGTTACTTGGGTTTGAGTGTATCAAGAGTGTTTATGAGCATGATGAGGATTTCAGTGAGATCTATAGAGCTTGTGCACAGTTTGCTAGTGGTGAATACTTTCGACATGATGATTATCTTTTTCGAAAGAATAAGTTATGTGTTCCTAGGTGCTCTCTACGCAATCTGTTGTTACTTGAGTCGCATGGTGGGGGATTAATGAGACATTTTGGTATTGCTAAGACTTTGGCGGTGTTACAAGAGCATTTTTTTTGGCCTCATATGAAACGTGATGTCGAACGCATCTGTGGTCGTTGCATTACGTGCAAACAAGCCAAGTCTCGAGTCAATTCCCATGGTTTGTACACACCCCTTCCTATCCCACACACACCTTGGATAGATCTCTCCATGGACTTTGTACTAGGCTTGCCTAGAACCAAGCTTGGGCGAGATTCGATTTTTGTGGTCGTCGATCGATTTTCTAAAATGGCACACTTTATACCATGTCATAAAAATGATGATGCATCACATATAGCCAATTTGTTCTTTCGAGAAGTTGTTAGGTTGCATGGTATGCCTAGGACCATTGTTTCTGATAGGGATGCAAAGTTTTTGAGCTATTTTTGGAAGACCTTGTGGTGTAAGTTAGGCACGAAACTTTTATTTTCTACTACTTGTCACCCACAAACTGATGGTCAAACCGAAGTAGTAAATAGGACTTTGTCTACGTTGCTTAGGGCCATAATTCAAAAGAATATCAAGTCTTGGGAAGAGTGTCTTCCTCATGTTGAGTTTGCTTATAACCGTGCTGTTCACTCTGCCGCTAAATATTCTCCTTTTGAAATTGTGTATGGCTTCAATCCCTTGACACCTCTGGACTTGGCACCCCTACCCGAGTCCGAGCACGTAAACATGGATGGTCAGTGAAGAGCAGACTTTGTACGGCACATACATGAGAAGGCCAGAGCTAACATAGAGCGCCGCACACGGCAGTATGCAGAGCAGGCTAATCAAGGTCGCCACAGGGTAGTGTTTGAACCCGGAGATTGGGTTTGGCTTCACATGCGCAAGGAACGTTTTCCACAGCAGAGGCGTTCCAAGTTGCTTCCTCGGGGAGATGGTCCATTTCAAGTCTTGGAACGGATCAATGATAATGCCTACAAACTCGATTTACCCGGTGAGTATAATGTGAGCGCTACATTCAATGTTACTGATTTAAGTCCCTTTTCTGTAGGCGATGCTGTGGATTTGAGGACAAATCCTTTTCAAGAGAGGGGGAATGATGCAGTTCAGAGCAGAGCTCAGGAGGCAGAGCAGAGCCGAGTTTTAGAGGCTGCACAGAGTGAAGATCCGGTACATGTGCCCATTGGTCCGGTGACGAGAGCTAGAGCCAAGAAGTTCAAGGTTAATTTAATAACGTTGGTGGAAGAAATCTGGAGGCAAGAGCTGAAAAGACCAATTGGAGAAGGACCGACGGACCAGAGCTCAAAGGTAGTAAACCTTATTACTTACAGAGCGGAGCTGCACAGCAGAGCCGAACCGTCAGAGAAGACTTGATTCCTCTGGCTTTGCCAGAGCAGAGGAATCAACCCGCCAGAGAAGACTTGATTCCTCTGGCTTTGCCAGAGCAGCGGAATCAACCCGTCAGAGAACACTTGATTCCTCTGGCTTTGCCAGAGCAGCGGAATCAACCCGCCAGAGAAGACTTGATTCCTCTGGCTTTGCCAGAGCAGAGGAATCGTTCCGCCAGAGCAGACTTGATTCCTCTGCACTTTTCCAGAGCAGATGGTTTTTCTCGCTAGGGTTGTTTTTGACTTACTGAACAAGTTTCTTTGTTTCTTTGTTTACGTTTGTTTCCTTATTTACGTTAGGGTTTCATGTTCCCTATATATAGGGTTGCTTTGTGTTGGACGAAGGTTAGACGATTTTTGATAATAATATTGTGAGTTTATTCTCTCTTGAATTCTTCTTGATTATCCAAACAAGAATTCAACCTATCGACGAATCGACGAGTTCATCATCCCTCGCCGTGTGTCATTCAACGTCTCCGAGTTGCTGCATCAATCGTACGTTGGGGTTAGGGATCCGCTCTCTAGAAACGGCGTAGATTAGATTCAGGAGTTTTAGGACAAAATTCCACCCTTTAACCTTATTTTATTTATCATTTCAAATCTTCCGCGCGTATTTAATTGTTCATTACGGTGAAATTCCATACTTACCGGCCAAGTTCATATCAACAGGTGTCTCAATGATGAAGTTCTGAATCACAGAGCCAGCGGATTGAGCAGTAGCAACCTTTTCCAAGAATTCCGCAGGTTCCGGGGAACAACCCCGCCGCGCTGTCATCAAAGGCTTGTTACCCCCTGATGGAGACGCGTCCAAGCTGGCCAAGGACAAGATGGATCCTTTGATTATTCAAAGTGGGCCAATCACAAGAGCTAGAGCCAAAAGAATAAAGGAGTCCATGATGCTTTTAGTTGGTGAAATTAAAGCCCAAGTCCAAGACAATTCTACATTGGGCCAAATGGTGAATATTATTCAAGTTGGTGGGCTTGATGCTACTTGAAGTTTGGGCTCATTAAGCTATCATATTTTGGAGGCCCAAATTGAAGAATAAAGTCCACATTTTCGTCCAAATGGGTGCAGCCCACAAAATGCTCATTTTAAGTTATTTTTTTTATGTTTAATAAGTGACTTTTGGTGTCCAAGAGACATACCAAGTGTTTTGGAGTTACATTTGTGATTTTATGTGCCGTTTTAATGGTTTTAAGTAATAGTAAGGGAGTGGGGCTCTCAAGAGACCTTTTTGAGCCTATAAATAGGCATGTAATCACTTGTTTTAGAGACACCATTGATATAAACGAAAATTGCTTATGCTTAGTGAGTTGAATTCTCTTTGTTGAGTTTTTCACTTGTTTTAGAACTTATCAAGACACTTGAGCAAGGTCTTGTGGCGTTCATCCATACCGAGGTTCTTGGCTGATTATATAGCCAACGGGTCGAGGTTTCTACGCTCTTAGGGGTTGATCAAACTAGATTCTCGATCTAGGGAGTCCGCTGCCTACTCATATACGTCGGGTTCTTGGGTCATTATATCCAACGGGTCCTTCGTCCACTTCTATCAATATCATTTGGTTATCAGAGCAATCTGGTATTGATCCAAACTCTATCTTTTATTTTCTTCATCCTTTCATATATCTCTTATATTCATCCTCATTGTCCTACAAAAATAGTTGCAAAAAAAAAAAAAAAATCTGCAAAGTTCCAACATCCTTTTGTTTTCCATTGTTGTTATAAACAAAAAAAAAAAAAACGAAAAAAAAATATATATATATCCAAAAAAAAAATCCAAAATTTCTATTTCACTTCAATTTTTCCTTAGGAGTTTCATACACTTGTTCCAAAATATCAATTCTTGCATCCAAGGGCTGAAGTTTGGTGAATTTTACTTGTCTTGTTCTTTCTTGATTTGTTTTAGTTCATTTGAAATTCTTACAAACGAGAATTGAGTGGTAAAAGGCATTGAGTGGTGAGTTTATTTGAGGGGTGGTAAAAGCCTACGAGTGATACACGAGTGTTTGTGTGAGGATATATTTTGTGTGATACACGAGTGAATTGTGAGGTCATGGAAAACACAAATCCTATTGAATTTACATTGCAAGCCATGCAACAACAATTTGCAAGGTTTGGAGCTGTTATGGAAAATATAACAGAACGATTGGAGAGGCTAGAATTTCAAGCACCACCGAGGAATGAGGAGGAAGGAGAGAGCGAAGGAGAAGATGATCGTACATCAACACATCGAAATGAAAGGCGAGGAGGAGGTAGAAGAAGAAGACATCAAAATGAAGTTGATGGTGACTTGGGAAGCATCAAATTGAAGATCCCAACATTCCAAGGAAGGAGTGATCCTGAAGCCTATTTGGAGTGGGAGAGAAAGGTGGAGCTCATTTTTGAATGTCACAACTACTCCGAGGAAAAAAAGGTTAGACTTGCTGCAATTGAATTCACTGATTATGCAATAGTTTGGTGGGATCAATTGACAACAAATAGAAGGCGCTATCGAGAGAGACCAATTTCCACGTGGGAGGAAATGAAAAGCATAATGCGTAAGAGATTTGTACCTTCTCATTATTTTCGTGAATTGTATCAAAAATTACAATCTATGAATCAAGGTACTAAATCTGTTGATGAGTACTACAAAGAGATGGAGATTGCCATGATTAGGGCAAATGTTGATGAGGATAGAGAGGCAACCATGGCTCGATTCCTATGCGGGCTGAATAAGGAGATTGCAAACATCGTGGACCTACAACACTATGTGGAGCTGGAGGATATGGTTCACATGGCCATGAAAGTGGAGAGGCAATTGAAGAAGAAGGGAACATTTCAAAGGAGTTTTCCAACAAGTTCTCAATCTTCAAAGTCGAAGGAGTGGACTTCGTCTAAGTCAAATTTTGGGGCAGCCTCTAAACCTCAAAATGATGTGTCCAAATTCAAGTCCAACGAAGGCGAAAAGGGCAAAGGTATCTCTATATCTACATCTTCTACTAGAAATAGAGATATCAAATGTTTTCGATGTCAAGGTGTTGGACATATTGCATCTCAATGTCCAAACAAAAGGGTGATGGTCTTGAAGCCGAATGGAGAAATCGAATCTGAAAGTGAACATGATGATGATGATGGTGAGGATGATGAACAATTGGAGGAGATTGTACCGGAACATGGTGAGCTTTTGGTGGTTCGAAGGGCTCTAAACGTGCAAATCAAACAGGAGGAAGAACAAAGGGAGAACATCTTCCACACAAGATGTTTAGTCCAAGGTAAAGTTTGCATGTTAATTATTGATGGTGGTAGTTGTACCAATGTTGCAAGTGGCGAGATGGTGGAGAAACTGAACTTAAAAACTGAACGGCATCCTCATCCATATAAGCTACAATGGCTTAATGAATGTGGTGAAATTCGTGTGACCAAACAAGTTCTAATTTCATTTTCTATTGGCAATTATAAAGATGAAGTTCTTTGTGATGTGGTGCCAATGCATGCTAGTCACATTCTTTTGGGGAGGCCATGGCAGTTTGATCGAAGGGTGACCTATGATGGATTCCGCAATCACTACACCTTCAAGCACAACAACAAATCCATCATGCTTGTTTCTTTGACACCTCAACAAGTTCAAGAGGACCAGCAGAAATTGTCTCAAGCAAGGAGAGCTTGTGAGGTTGAGGGCAATAAAAGTGAGGTAGTCAAAAAAGAGTCGAGTGAAAAAAAGAGTCGAGAGAAAAGCAAGAGTGAGGGAAAAGAAAAACAGAATTTTTATGTGAGAACAAAAGAAATAAAGAGTGCAATAGTCGAAGAAAAGAGTGTGTTCATTTTGGTGTACAAAGAGTCATTCTTTAGCACTAACGAACTAACCCCATCTTTGCCTAGTACTTTTGTGTCTCTTTTGCAGGAGTTTGAGGACGTCTTTCCCGAGGAAGAACCAAGTGGATTACCTCCATTAAGAGGTATTGAGCATCAAATTGACTTTGTTCCTGGAGCTGTTCTACCAAACCGACCAGCTTATCGGGCCAATCCGGAAGAGACTAAAGAGATCCAAAGGCAAGTCCAAGAGTTGCTGGAGAAAGGAAAGATTCGTGAGAGCATGAGTCCATGTGCTGTACCGGTGATTGTTGTGTCCAAGAAAGATGGATCGTGGAGAATGTGCACGGATTGTCGAGCAATTAATAAGATCACGGTAAAGTATCGCTATCCTATTCCTAGGCTAGATGATATGCTTGATGAGTTATATGGGGCAATTGTGTTTAGTAAAATTGATTTGAAAAGTGGTTATCACCAAATTCGAATTCGAGAAGGAGATGAATGGAAAACTGCTTTCAAAACAAAGTATGGTTTGTATGAGTGGTTAGTTATGCCTTTTGGATTAACTAATGCACCTAGTACTTTCATGAGATTGATGCATCATGTTTTGAGAAATTTCATTGGAAAATTTGTGGTTGTTTACTTTGAAGACATCTTGATCTATAGCAAAAATGTTGAAGAACATCTTGATCATTTGCGTGCTGTTTTAGACACTTTAAGAAAAGAATCATTGTATGCTAATCTTAAAAAGTGTTCTTTTTGCATGGATAAAGTTGTTTTTCTTGGTTTTGTTGTGAGTGCTAATGGAATTGAAATGGAAAAAGAGAAAGTGAAAGCTATCTTAGAATGGCCAATTCCTCAAAATGTGGCACAAGTGAGAAGTTTTCATGGTCTCGCTAGTTTCTATAGAAGATTTGTTAAGGATTTTAGCACGATTGCTGCACCTTTGAATGAGATAGTGAAAAAAGATGTTGGTTTTCATTGGGGGGAAAAACAAGAACATGCTTTTAATCTCCTTAAAGAAAAACTAACTTCTGCTCCTATTCTTGCATTACCTAACTTTGATAGAATGTTTGAGCTTGAATGTGATGCTTCTGGAGTAGGAGTCGGTGCTGTTTTGTTGCAGGATGGAAAGCCAATTGCTTATTTTAGCGAAAAGTTGAAAGGAGCTCAATTGAACTATCCAACCTACGACAAAGAGTTATATGCTTTGGTGAGAGCTTTGGAAACATGGCAGCATTACTTGTGGCCAAGAGAGTTTGTAATTCACACGGATCATGAATCTCTCAAATACCTCAAGGGTCAAGGTAAGCTTAGCAAGAGACATGTTAAGTGGGTGGAATTCATTGAATCGTTTCCATATGTGATCAAGTACAAAAAAGGGAAGGAAAACATTGTGGCTGATGCGTTGTCTCGAAGGTATGCTTTGATCACTACTTTGAGTTCTAAGCTTCTTGGTTTTGAGTCAATTAAGGAATTGTATGCCAATGATTCTGATTTTGGTTCTATATATTTAGCTTGTGAGCATGCTGCATTTGATAAGTTCTATAAGCATGAGGGCTATTTATTTAGAGAAAATAAATTGTGCATTCCTAAGTGTTCCATGCGTGAATTGCTTGTTCGTGAAGCTCATGGGGGTGGGTTAATGGGACATTTTGGTATTCATAAGACTTTGGAAGTTTTGCATGAACATTTCTTTTGGCCTAAAATGCGTGTTGATGTTGAGAAAATTTGTGGAAGATGCATAACTTGCATGCAAGCTAAATCAAAATCACATCCACATGGTTTGTATAAACCATTACCTATTCCTAGTGCACCTTGGGAGGATATTTCCATGGACTTTGTTTTGGGTTTGCCTAGAACACGAAGGGGTAAGGATTCAATTTTTGTGGTTGTTGATAGATTTTCAAAAATGGCACACTTCATTCCATGTCATAAGAGTGATGATGCAACTCACATTGCTGATTTGTTTTTCAAAGAAATTGTTCGTTTGCATGGAGTTCCAAGAACAATTGTGAGTGATCGTGATGCTAAGTTTGTGAGTCATTTTTGGCGTGTGCTTTGGAATAAATTGGGAACTAAGCTTCTGTTTTCAACTACATGTCATCCTCAAACTGATGGTCAAACTGAAGTAGTTAATAGAACTTTATCTCAATTACTTAGAATTTTGATTCAAAAGAACTTGAAAACTTGGGAAGATTGCTTATCTTTTGCTGAATTTGCTTATAATCGAAGTGTTCATTCTGCTACTAACTTTTCTCCGTTTGAAGTTGTTTATGGTTTTAATCCATTGAGTCCACTTGATCTAATTCCAATACCAATTGAGGAGCGTGCAAGTCTTGACGGGAAAGCCAAAGCTGAAATGGTGAAAAAGCTGCATGAAAAGGTGAGACTCAATATTGAGAAAAGAACGGAGCAATACATCAAGCAAGCCAACAAGGGCCGAAAGCAAATCATATTTGAGCCGGGAGATTGGGTGTGGTTACATTTGAGAAAGGAGAGATTTCCTTCAAAAAGAAAATCTAAGTTGCAGCCAAGAGGAGATGGACCATTCCAAGTGGTTGCAAGAGTGAATGATAACGCTTACAAACTAGACCTTCCAGGTGAGTATAATGTAAGTGCTACTTTCAATGTTGCTGATTTGTCTCCTTATTTTGGTGAATTAGATTCGAGGACGAATCCTCTTGAAGAAGAAGGGAATGATGGAGACGCGTCCAAGCTGGCCAAGGACAAGATGGATCCTTTGATTATTCAAAGTGGGCCAATCACAAGAGCTAGAGCCAAAAGAATAAAGGAGTCCATGATGCTTTTAGTTGGTGAAATTAAAGCCCAAGTCCAAGACAATTCTACATTGGGCCAAATGGTGAATATTATTCAAGTTGGTGGGCTTGATGCTACTTGAAGTTTGGGCTCATTAAGCTATCATATTTTGGAGGCCCAAATTGAAGAATAAAGTCCACATTTTCGTCCAAATGGGTGCAGCCCACAAAATGCTCATTTTAAGTTATTTTTTTTATGTTTAATAAGTGACTTTTGGTGTCCAAGAGACATACCAAGTGTTTTGGAGTTACATTTGTGATTTTATGTGCCGTTTTAATGGTTTTAAGTAGTAGTAAGGGAGTGGGGCTCTCAAGAGACCTTTTTGAGCCTATAAATAGGCATGTAATCACTTGTTTTAGAGACACCATTGATATAAACGAAAATTGCTTATGCTTAGTGAGTTGAATTCTCTTTGTTGAGTTTTTCACTTGTTTTAGAACTTATCAAGACACTTGAGCAAGGTCTTGTGGCGTTCTTCCATACCGAGGTTCTTGGCTGATTATATAGCCAACGGGTCGAGGTTTCTACGCTCTTAGGGGTTGATCAAACTAGATTCTCGATCTAGGGAGTCCGCTGCCTACTCATATACGTCGGGTTCTTGGGTCATTATATCCAACGGGTCCTTCGTCCACTTCTATCAATATCACCCCCTTTCTTCCCAAGGGGGTCAATAGAAATTCCACCTGTCGGGGAGGAACTACGAAAAGAAACATAGCTATATCGTCCCGAGTCGGCAGTGGACGGGGTCCGTCCACCTCTCCCCCCACGACCCTGGGGTAGAGGGGGACGAGCTGCCAGAACTTTCTTCGGATGGGGGGAGGATAGACCCAAGGGACGCCAAAGCACCAGTGACCGCCAACTGCACCGGTTGCGCGTTCTTCGTCAGGGAAAAAGAACCCACCAACTGGTCCGTGATATGATTCTGGCCGATCAAATTGAATACGCAAGCGGAAGACTGAAAACACGAACAGAAGATGGAATCCCAAAACCTCTGAATCTAACTCACGGAATGATTTAGGCAAACGAATCCCTAAACCCCAACGTGAAATTGACGCAGCAACTCGGGGAGGATGAATGACACGCGACGAGGGATGGTTGACTCGCCGTTACGCCGGATAAATGAACTCTCTTGGAATATACAAGAGAAAATTCTAAACTCTCAAGGAGAAGTGATAACTCACGAAATTTGATATAAAATTGGTTGATCATTCGTTCATAACAAGAGGCCTTTATATAGGCAACAATAAAGAGACCTAGTCTAATAAGGAAACAACTAAACCTAATCTAAACCCTAATTTTCGTCCATCATAAAGACTACAAATAAGGTATGCGAAAACCTAACCAAACTAGGAGAATAAACATGGAAAATAACTCCTAATCTAATAAGGAAACATATCCTTAGTCAAAACAAGGTATAAAACTCAAAATTGACTCAACTAAGGCCTAATTTCAGCCACCCTAACATAACCCACGAAAATTATAAGATAAAACAAAATAAAAGACTCTATTAAATCAGCCCACATATGCAACGTAACTTGGGCCTCCATGGCATGCATCATTCCCCTCCTCTTGAAAGGGATTTGTCCTCAAATCCAAGTTGTGAATCCAAATGCCGGGATCAAAAACCAAATGCTTTGGCTCTAACTTTGAGTTTGCTTGAAACGTGAACATGACGAATTTATTGTTGAAAATACTGCCATGCTTCACTTTTCTTCCGAACAACCATGTAGCATGCATCGGCGCTTCAGCACAAAAGAATTCACTTGCATACGTGATCAGCAAAACCTTTGCTTCCAAAGGAATTGGAACATATTCCTCAAGCACTTTCTCACGTGAATCCTGCAATGGCAGCAATGTAAGATTGGGCTCCTCTTCTTCAACAGCAACAACCTCTCGATCGATGTCCACCACAACTGCCATTGCTTCGTCGGTCTCCTCCAATTGTGGCCTATCGGGATCGGTCGCCTCATCTTGGAGAGCAACCACCTCTCTATCAATCTCCACTTCAACCTTCATCTCTGTTTGCTCGACCGGCTGCTCCGTAGACTGCACCTTATCCGCCTCCTTGTGTCGTTGCTGCAGTTGCACGTGATCCTCATAAATTTGTTGAGGACTAAGGGAAACAATTGCCAACTTCTTTTGCTTATACGCGAAGGAGTACTTATTGGTGACTTCATCATGAATAGCTCGTCTATCGACCTGCCACGGTCTACCCAACAAAATGTGGGTCGCCTGCATGGGAATAACATCGCACAAAACCTCATCTTCATACCTGCCAAGGCGAATAGGCACTTTCACTTGCGTGGTAACCTCGACGACGCCGGTCTCATTCAGCCATTGCAAACGATACGGCTTGGGGTGTTGCACCTCGGTCAGCCCCGATTTCTCCACCATGTATCTACTCGCCACATTCGTGCAACTTTCTCCATCAATGATCACACTGCACAACTTGTCGTGGACAAGAACTCTCGTGTGAAAGAGAGTCTCCCACTGCTCGCTCTCATGGGGTCCGAATCCCTGACATGTACGACACTTCGTATCTCGATTGCAACCATCAAAAACTGCCGGATGGCCGTGAGTTGCTGAACTCACACTCATACTCTCTCAAGAACGTAAAGACCCAAACAGAAAGACAAAACACTGGATAATTTCGACCCTTACGAAACCTGGATACTGATACCAGATGATATGATTCTGGCCGATCAAATCGAATACGCAAGCGGAAGACTGAAAACACGAACAGAAGATGGAATCCCAAAACCTCTGAATCTAACCCACGGAATGATTTAGGCGAACGAATCCCTAAACCCCAACGTGAAATTGACGCAGCAACTCGGGGAGGATGAATGACACGCGACGAGGGATGGTTGACTCGCCGTTACGCCGGATAAATGAACTCTCTTGGAATATACAAGAGAAAATTCTAAACTCTCAAGGAGAAGTGATAACTCACGAAATTTGATATAAAATTGGTTGATCATTCGTTCATAACAAGAGGCCTTTATATAGGCAACAATAAAGAGACCTAGTCTAATAAGGAAACAACTAAACCTAATCTAAACCCTAATTTTCGTCCATCATAAAGACTACAAATAAGGTATGCGAAAACCTAACCAAACTAGGATAATAAACATGGAAAATAACTCCTAATCTAATAAGGAAACATATCCTTAGTCAAAACAAGGTATAAAACTCAAAATTGACTCAACTAAGGCCTAATTTCAGCCACCCTAACATAACCCACGAAAATTATAAGATAAAACAAAATAAAAGACTCTATTAAATCAGCCCACATATGCAACGTAACTTGGGCCTCCATGGCATGCATCATTCAGATGATATGATTCTGGCCGATCAAATCGAATACGCAAGCGGAAGACTGAAAACACGAACAGAAGATGGAATCCCAAAACCTCTGAATCTAACCCACGGAATGATTTAGGCGAACGAATCCCTAAACCCCAACGTGAAATTGACGCAGCAACTCGGGGAGGATGAATGACACGCGACGAGGGATGGTTGACTCGCCGTTACGCCGGATAAATGAACTCTCTTGGAATATACAAGAGAAAATTCTAAACTCTCAAGGAGAAGTGATAACTCACGAAATTTGATATAAAATTGGTTGATCATTCGTTCATAACAAGAGGCCTTTATATAGGCAACAATAAAGAGACCTAGTCTAATAAGGAAACAACTAAACCTAATCTAAACCCTAATTTTCGTCCATCATAAAGACTACAAATAAGGTATGCGAAAACCTAACCAAACTAGGATAATAAACATGGAAAATAACTCCTAATCTAATAAGGAAACATATCCTTAGTCAAAACAAGGTATAAAACTCAAAATTGACTCAACTAAGGCCTAATTTCAGCCACCCTAACATAACCCACGAAAATTATAAGATAAAACAAAATAAAAGACTCTATTAAATCAGCCCACATATGCAACGTAACTTGGGCCTCCATGGCATGCATCATTCAGATGATATGATTCTGGCCGATCAAATCGAATACGCAAGCGGAAGACTGAAAACACGAACAGAAGATGGAATCCCAAAACCTCTGAATCTAACCCACGGAATGATTTAGGCGAACGAATCCCTAAACCCCAACGTGAAATTGACGCAGCAACTCGGGGAGGATGAATGACACGCGACGAGGGATGGTTGACTCGCCGTTACGCCGGATAAATGAACTCTCTTGGAATATACAAGAGAAAATTCTAAACTCTCAAGGAGAAGTGATAACTCACGAAATTTGATATAAAATTGGTTGATCATTCGTTCATAACAAGAGGCCTTTATATAGGCAACAATAAAGAGACCTAGTCTAATAAGGAAACAACTAAACCTAATCTAAACCCTAATTTTCGTCCATCATAAAGACTACAAATAAGGTATGCGAAAACCTAACCAAACTAGGAGAATAAACATGGAAAATAACTCCTAATCTAATAAGGAAACATATCCTTAGTCAAAACAAGGTATAAAACTCAAAATTGACTCAACTAAGGCCTAATTTCAGCCACCCTAACATAACCCACGAAAATTATAAGATAAAACAAAATAAAAGACTCTATTAAATCAGCCCACATATGCAACGTAACTTGGGCCTCCATGGCATGCATCAGTCCGAGCCAGAGAGATCCGCCTCCGCCGATACTACCTCAATACTCTTACTCAAGGAGCGCACGACAGCCAAGGAGCGTTCCACATGATTCACAGAAGAGTCCTTGATGATACTCATATCATTTGGTCCTTTCCCAACCTCCGTCTCCAGCCCCTCCTCAAGAGCCTCGAACGTATTAAACGTGGAGATACCCGATGAAACAGCCACTGGGGCGCGAGAGGAGTCCTCCGAAGGAACCTCCTGAGACAAGGAATTAGTCTCCTTTGTACCCGGCTGATATGAACTTGCCCGGTGATTATGGAGTTTCACCGGAAAACACAAGCAATAACGTAACAGATATGGAAATCACCGATCTATTTGATTTGTAAGCGGAAGACTGAAATTGAACGGATAAAATTGAAAAGACTGATAAAGGATGGAATGCCTCAAAACCCCTGAATCTAAACCACGAAATGATCTAGGCGAACGAATCCCTAGACCCCAACGTGCATTTGACACAGTAACTCGAAGACGCTGAATGACACACGACGAGGGATGATGAACTCGTCGATTCGTCGATAGGTTGAATCCTTGTTTGACAAGAAGAATTCAAAACTTGAGAGAGAATTAAACTCACTGTTATATTATCAAAATTGTCTGCCTTTGTCCAACACATAGCATCCCTATTTATAGGGAACAGGAAACCCTACGTAAAAAGGAAATAAACAAAAATAAAGAAATAACGGAACTTGTTCAGCAAGTCAAAAGAAACCAAGCGAGAAATCCATCTGCTCTGGAAAAAATGCAGAGGAAATAAGTCTGCTCTGGTGGAATGATTCCTCTGCTCGGGCAATGCCAGAGGAATCAAGTATTCTTGGGGCGGGTTGATTCCGCTGCCGTGGCAAGGCCAGAGGAATCGAGTCTTCTCAGATGTCACGATTCCGCTGCTCTGGCAAAGCCAGAAGAATCGAGTCTTCTCTGACGGCGTGATTCCGCTGCTCTGGCAAAGCCAGAGGAATCGAGTCTTCTCTGACGGCGTGATTCCGCTGCTCTGGCAAAGCCAGAGAAATCGAGTCTTTTCTGGATGGCATGATTCCGCTGCTCTGGCAAAGCCAGAGGAATCGAGTCTGCTCTGGCGGTTCGGCTCGGTAAGCAATAAGGCTTACTACCTTTGAGCTCCGATCTGTCGGTCCTTCTCCAATTGGTCTTTTCAGCTCTTGCCTCCAGACTTCCTCCACCAATGTCATTAAATTAGCCTTGAAAGTCTTGGTTCTAGCTCTCGTCACCGGACCAACGGGCACGTGTACCGGGTCCTCACTCTGTGCAGCCTTTGAAATTCGGCTCTGCTCTGCATCCTAGTCTCTGCATCATTCCCCCTTTCTTGAAAAGGATTTGCCCTCAAATCCACAGCATCGCCTACATCAAAGGGACTTAAATCAGAAACATTGAACGAAGCGCTCACATTATACTCACCGGGTAAATCGAGTGTGTAGGCATTATCATTGATCCTTTCCAATACTTGAAATGGCCCATCACCCCTAGGAAGTAACTTGGAACGCCGTTGTTCTGGAAATCTTTCCTTGCGCATGTGCAGCCAAACCCAATCGCCTGGCTCAAACACTACTTTGCGACGACCTCGATTAGCCTGCTCAGCATACTGCCGCGTGCGGTGCTCAATGTTGGCTCTGGCACGTTCATGGATCTGCTTCACGAAGTCAGCTCTGTGCTGACCATCCATGTTAACCTGCTCAATCTCGGGTAACGGAGTCAAATCCGAAGGTGTCAAAGGATTAAACCCATAAGCGATTTCAAATGGAGAAAACTGAGTGGCAGAATGAACAGCACGGTTATAAGCGAATTCAACATGAGGGAGACACTCTTCCCACGATTTAATATTCTTGTGAATAATGGCTCGAAGTAAAGTAGACAAACTCCTCTTCACTACCTCTGTTTGACCATCAGTTTGTGGATGACAAGTAGTAGAAAACAAAAGTTTAGTACCCAACTTACACCACAAAGTCTTCCAAAAATAGCTCAAGAACTTCGAATCCCGATCAGAAACAATAGTCCTAGGCATGCCATGCAATCTAACAATCTCTCTAAAGAATAGATCAGCCACATGAGATGCATCATCAGATTTATGACAAGGGATAAAATGTGTCATCTTAGAAAATCGATCCACAACCACAAAGATTGAATCTCGACCACGCTCAGTCCTAGGCAAGCCTAACACAAAATCCATAGAAATATCAATCCAAGGTGCTTGAGGAATAGGCAACAGTGTATACAATCCATGGGAACTCACCCTAGACTTAGCTTGTTTACATGTAACACATCGACCACAAATTCTCTCAACATCACGTTTCATATGAGGCCAAAAGAAATGGTCATGCAGAACAGCCAAAGTCTTAGCAATGCCAAAGTGTCCCATCAAACCCCCACCATGAGACTCAAGCAATAACAACTCACGTAAAGAACATTGAGGCATGATATGATCCTTGCCGGTCAATCGAACACCACGCAAACGGAAGACTTGAAAAATGAACAGAAGATGGAATCCCAAAACCTCTGAATCTAACCCACGGAATGATTTAGGCGAACGGATCCCTAAACCCCAACGTGAAGTTGACGCAGCAACTCGGGGACGATGAATGACACGCGACGAGGGATGGTTGACTCGCCGTTACGCCGGATAAATGAACTCTCTTGGAATATACAAGAGAAAATTCGAAACTCTCAAGGAGAAGTGATAACTCACGAAATTTGATATAAAATTGGTTGATAATTCATTCATAACAAGAGGCCTATATATAGGCAACAATAAAGAGACCTAGTCTAATAAGGAAACAACTAAAACCTAATCTAAACCCTAATTTTCGTCCATCATAAAGACTACAAATAAGGTATGCGAAAACCTAACCAAACTAGGAGAATAAACATGGAAAATAACTCCTAATCTAATAAGGAAACATATCGTTAGTCAAAACAAGGTATAAAACTCAAAATTGACTCAACTAAGGCCTAATTTCAGCAACCCTAACATAACCCACGAAAATTATAAGATAAAACAAAATAAAAGACTCTATTAAATCAGCCCACATATGCAACGTAACTTGGGCCTCCATGGCATGCATCAAGGCACACATAACTTATTCTTCCTAAAAAGAAAGTCATCATGCCTAAAATACTCTCCACTAGCAGCTCTCGCACATGCTATATAAATCTCACCAAAATCGGCATCACTCGCATACAAACTCTTGATACACTCAAAACCAAGCAACTTAGCATCTAAGGTAGAAATCAAGGCATACCTCCGAGAAAGTGCATCAGCCACCACATTCTCTTTACCTTGCTTGTATTTGATGACGTAGGGAAACGTCTCAATGAACTCCATCCACCTCGCATGCCGCTTGTTCAACTTGTGCTGCCCTTTCAAGTGTTTCAACGACTCATGATCCGTGTGAATGACAAACTCGTTGGGCCACAACTAGTGCTGCCATGTTTGCAAAGCTCTCACCAATGCGTACAGCTCCTTATCATACGTGGGATAACTCAACGTCGCCCCGTTTAGCTTCTCGCTGAAGTACGCAATGGGTCGTCTCTCTTGCATCAACACTGCACCAATACCAACACCAGAAGCATCACATTCAATCTCAAAAGATTTGGAGAAATTTGGAAGAGATAATACCGGGGCATGGGTCAATTTGTATTTTAACTGCTGAAATGCATCCTCTTGCGCCTTGCCCCATTTTGATGTGAGCAGGGCCGGACAACTTATCGATTACAAGTCAGGTTATTGAGTTAATAAAAAAAGGGGTCAACTACACAACAAATAAAGGAGTTCATTAGTGTTGGAGTTAGTTGCTCAAATTAAAGCCCAAGTCCAAGACCAATCTACATTGGGCCAAATGGTGAATATTATTCAAGTTGATGGGCTTGTTCCTACTTGAAGTGATGGCTTATTACACATTTGATTTTTGAAGCCCAAATGAAGATAAAATAAGAGGATTTTCGTCCAAAAATGTGCAGCCAAGTTGAAGAGCCATTTGTGGTTACATTTTAGTGTGTATTTATTTCAATTATGAGTCTTAAGTATTGACATTAGTGTTAGGCTCCCAAAAGTCACTTTTGAGCCTATAAATAGTCTTGTTAATCACTTGTATTAGAGGACCATTGATATAAACGAAAATTAGCATTCTTGCTTAGTGAGTTGAATTCTCTTTGTTGAGTTTTTCACTTGTTTTAGAACTTATCAAGACACTTGAGCAAGGTCTTGTGGCGTTCATCCATACCGAGGTTCTTGGCTGATTATATAGCCAACGGGTCGAGGTTTCTACGCTCTTAGGGGTTGATCAAACTAGATTCTCGATCTAGGGAGTCCGCTGCCTACTCACATACGTCGGGTTCTTGGGTCATTATATCCAACGGGTCCTTCGTCCACTTCTATCCATATCACATTTAAACTCTACATGCATCTTGATGACTTCCGTCAAAGGTGCAGCAACACTGCTGAAGTGAGGCACGAATCGCCTATAGAAGCTAGCAAGAGCATGAAAGCTTCGAACTGCTGCAATGTTCATCGGTGTTGGCCACTCTTGGATAGCTCGTATCTTCTCCTCATCAACCTGTACACCCTGTGCACTAACAACAAAACCAAGAAACACAAGCTTTGTCCGTAGCAAAAATGCACTTCTTACAACTTTTCCTTTCGAAGTACGTCCATAACAGACCTCAAATGTTCAACATGCTCATCAAAAAGCTGGCTATAAATGAGGATATCATCAAAGTAAACAACAACAAATCTGCCGATGAAAGTACGCAAAACATGATTCATAAGATGTATGAACGTACTAGGCGCATTAGTCAAACCAAAAGGCACAACTAACCACTCATACAAACCAAGTTTTGTCTTAAAAGCAGTTTTCCATTCATCACCTTCCTTAATCCTAATCTGATGATATCCACTACGCAAATCGATCTTAGAAAAGACACAAGAACCATGTAACTCATCGAGCATATCATCTAAACGAGGAATGGGATGACGATATTTTACCGTGATGTTGTTGATAGCTCGGCAATCACAGCACATCCGCCACGACGAGTCCTTCTTTGGTACAAGGAGAACTGGTACTGCACAAGGACTCAAACTTTCCCTCACATGCCCTTTGGCCAACAACTCGCCAATTTGCCTCTCCAACTCCTTCGTCTCCTCCGGATTGGTGTGGTAAGCTGGTCTGTTCGGCAGTGTAGCGCCGGGCACAAAGTCAATATGATGCTCAATCCCTCGAAGTGGTGGTAAGCCGGTAGGTGTATCGTCGGGGAAAACATCAACAAACTCCTGCAACACAGCACGAATAGAAGGAGGTAGAGAAGAGATATCGTTAGTCATAAACAAATTCTCCTGATATCGCAGCAGCAAGATCGGCCTCTCCTCCTGAACACACCACTTCAAATCACTAGCCTTAGCAAGAAAGGACTTATGACTCAACCCCTGCTCCTTCTTCTCCACGGGTTGCTCCTTTGACTTTAGTTTGTCCGCCTCCTTTTGCAATTGCACTTGATCCTCATAAACTTGTGTAGGAGTAAGAGGAACAAGCGACACCTTTTTCTGCTTGTAGGTAAATGAGTATTTGTTGGTGAAACCATCATGAATTGCACGGCGATCAAATTGCCACGGTCGCCCCAACAGGATGTGGCTCGCTTGCATAGGGATCACATCACACACCACCGCATCCTCATACGTCTCAATGCGAAACGGAACCTTCACTTGCTTCGTCACTCTGGTGATGCCTGTCTCGTTTAGCCACTGCGATACGGCTTGGGATGCTTCTCCGTGGTCAGCCCCAATCTCTCAACCATGGTTTTACTAACCACATTCGTGCAACTCCCGCCATCAATGATCACACTACATACCTTTTCTTGAATAAGACATCTCGTGTGAAAAAGGTTCTCCCTCTGCTCGCGCTCATGGGGTTGAGTTTGGACACTCAAAGCTCTCCTAGCGACAAAAAGTTGTCCATTGGGCGCGAAAATCTCCTCACACTCCTCCTCATCAGCGGCATCATCGACATCCTCCAATTTCGGCATTTCAGGATCGGTGTCATCACCATCCGTCACAACTTCGCCGTCATCGCGCATGATCATGATTTTCCTATTCGGACAGTCACTCATAATATGCCCGAAGCCTTGGCACTTGAAACACTTCTTATCTCGATTTCGACCATCGGCAACGGCCGAAATGCCCTGATTTGCTGCACCGGATCCCTCTGGTCGGGACCGAACGAACTGCTTCTTCTCCTCTCTCGGCGGTGCTTCTTTCTACCAGGGGATCCCTCTGGATGAGGAACCGCTAGCAACTGGTTGCGAGGGCCTCCACTTGCCCTGACTCTGGCGCTGGTTGCTGCTGTTGTTGCCCCTCCTCTTGAGTTGAGTCTCGATCTTGATGGCCATGTGGACCATGTCCTCCAACTCAACGTAGTGCTGCAACTCCACCTTATCACGAATATCCCAATGCAAACCAGCCAAGAATCTGGCCATGGTCGCCTCTCACTCCTCCACCACATTGGCTCGAATCATGGCAACCTCCATCTCCTTATAATACTCATCCACACTCCGACTGCCCTGCCTCAAGGTCTGCAACTTGTTGAAAAGCTCGCGGTAGTAATGAGTTGGCACAAAATGTTTCCGCATCACAGGCTTCATCTCCTGCCAAGTTTGAATAGGTGGCTCATTATTTCTTCTCCTACTCGTCACCAGCTGATCCCACCAAACAAGTGCATAATCGGAGAACTCAATCGCCGCCAACTTCATCTTCTTGAGCTCTGAATAGGTGTGGCAATCGAACATAAGCTCCACCTTTCTCTCCCAATCAAGATACAATTCGGGGTCATTCTTCCCTTGGAAGGGAGGAATGTTCATCTTGATGTTGCCCAGATTGTGGTCTTGCCGCGTTCGTCCATCGTCGTCCTCGTCCTCAAATTCGGTATCATCGACATGCTCCTCATACTGACGGTGGAATCGACCTCCTCCACCACCACGGCCTCTCCTCGTGTGAAATTGGTCTCTCGAGAATGAGACTGCTCCATCAATTCAATCTTGTCGTACACTCCCTGTAGTAACCCACTCTTTTATCAGTATTTTGAGTACAGTATTGTGTGTTTATTTACCTATCTGCTAGTGATTAAAGTTTTATGTTTCCTATTATGTTTCTGAATTTATGAATCTCTGTGACAAAGTTACTTAGCTATCAGTATGCTTGTTTATTTTATTTCGCGTGTTTAAAACCGCGATGAGAATCTTTGAGTGATGAATGATTATTAATCTGAGTTTTAACCAACTTAGCTAAGTTGTGTTATCTTTCATGATGGAGTCTAGTGCACATGGTTGATCAAGTCGTGATTTAATTCCGACTTTGAGGATAATTAAATCTACGGATTTAATTTATGTCTGAGAATAGCGAACGAATTAAATCTACGGATTTAATTTAGCATTATCGACTTTCGAAAACAGTATTTCTAATACTGAGAAAATCAACCCTGAAGGGTTTTTAATTAGACTTTTCCCTCTCACCCAATCCTACCAACACAATGATTAGAAAGAGAAGGAAAAAGGGAGAGAGAGAAAAGAGGGATAAGGGCGCCAGCCATGGCAGCTCCTCCCATTGGGCAGCAGCCGAAAGGCCACCCTCCTTTCCCCACGCAAAGCTGCAACAAGCAGCTCTCCCCTCACTCCACGCCAGCGCCGCCCAACCAGCCAAGTCCACGCCAGCGCCGCCCTGCACAGCAGCAGCGCTGCCCAACCAGCCGAGTCCACGCCGGCGCTGCCCTGCACAGCAGCAGCACCCCCCCTCTCTTTCCACGCCAGCTGCAGCTCCTCCCATTGGGCAGCAGCCGAAGAGCCGCACTCCACCTCCACGCTGCAACAGCAGCAGCAACGTCAGAACAGCAGCAGCAACGTCAGAGCAGCAGCAGCCCCTCCATTGGGCGAGCAACTGAAGAGCCTCCCCTATGCCACGCAATACCAGCCAGAGCTGCCACCCTTAGGCACTCGAGTACACCAGCCGAGCTCCCCTATTTAAACTCCCCTTCAACCCTTCGTGCCACCCTTTCATTCCTTCGGCACTCTTAAAAATCCAGCAGCAAGTTTCAAGAGCTCCATCACTCTCTCGACGCCTTCCACGGAGAAGAGAAGACCAAGATCTTCGCTGCACCTTTAAAGGTAAGACACGGCCCTTTTCCTCCCCTTCGCCGTGTTCCCTTCCATCTGTTCCAGCCTAAGAACAATAACCCCATTTTCAGTCTGAACCTCGGCGATCGAAGAAGCGAGGATCCATCGTGCTTGTCCGACCAAAGCGCGCGACAACAGGTAACTCCCGACCTCTAATACTACTCTTTTCAGCATGAAAAACACGAACACTAGGAGCATGATAGGTCACTTTCCGGTAGAACCACGACTTGAAACTTTGATTAAACGATGAGAACTTTAGGCTTTAAACGTAGATGAACTTGAACAAGCACAGCATGATCACATAGGAATAGATTAAGGTCTGTGTATGAATGAGAGTCGAGGCGAGATAAGGATGGAGAATTCTGGTTTTGGAAACTGGAGTCCCCGTCGCTTTTCCCAGACCAGCGAGGACAAGTCCAGAGGGGACGAGTCCAACGAGGACGAGTAAAGCAAGGACAAGTCCAGAGGGGACGAGTCCAGCAAGGACAAGTCCACTGGGGATGAGTCCAGTGAGGACAAGTCCAGCGGGGACAAGTCCAGTGGGTACGAGGCCAGCGGAACCGAGTCGTCCAGTCCAGAGAAATCGCGTCGCCAGAGGACTCGCTTCGCCAGAGAAATCGCGTCGCCAGAGGACTCGCTTCGCCAGAGAAATCGCGTCGCCAGAGGACTCGCTTCGCCAGAGAAATCGCGTTGCCAGAGGACTCACTTCGCCAGAGAAATCGCGTTGCCAGAGGACTCGCTTTGCCAGAGAAATCGCATTGCCAGAGGACTCGCTTCGCCAGAGAAATCGCGTTGCCAGAGGACTTGCTTCGCCAGAGAAATCGCGTTGCCAGAAGAGTCGAGGCTCCAGAGGAGTCCAGGCGCCAGAGGAGTCAAGGCGCCAGAGGAATCGCTGGCGCTAGAGCAGAGGAATCGCTGGCGCCAGAGCAGAGAAATCGCTGGCGGCCAGAGCAGAGAAATCACGGGCACCAGGGCGGAGAAAAATGCAAGACCAGAGGAATGGTCTCGCCCGAGGGATCACTTCGCCGCCAAGCTATCTCAGCCAGAGCTGACCAAGAAGCCAGGGCTGACCTCCAGAGCCGAGGGCGGAGAAGCGGAACGGACCGCGAGAGAGAGAAGAGAACAACGAGGCAGAGCAGACGCGAGATGGAGAGAAGAACTTAGGGTGTTTGAGTTTCATTTCTTTTCCTTTACTTACGAAGAGAGTTTAGTATTAAATTAGTAATTAAGAACACCCCTAAAGAGAGTAAATCATTAGTAATTACTTGAATTCATGAAACAAAACCTAGTTGGCTTAATTGTTTTAATAACAAGAACTAGTTTCCCTAAGTCTAATGAAGAGGAATATGAGCCATGCATAATTACATTATGCATCCCCTTTTATGTTAAATTCTTCCACGGTCTAAGACCTTGCGTTATTCTTTTCAATTAAGGTTGAACGCAAAGAGTTTAAGGCTTAGACGTGAGTCACATTACCAGGTGAGGCTTTCTTACGTATAAACTAAAACCATATTATTGCATTGTTACAATTTTTATGCTTAAGATTTTGAAATGATATTGTCAGTGCCTAAATGCTTTATGTTTTGTTGTTAATTACCTATCTGATGCTAATCGAATTCGGATTCTGGATGGGACCGCAAATCCCTTCGGAATTAGTGTACACCCTTGTGATCGTGAGTCATCTAGCGGGTTGGCCGATCACAGTGTCCGTAGAGGGAGGCCTACCTCACGGCACGAGTTACTGATATGGTGATTAATGATGTTAAAATGCCTACCCGGGTTATTTATGAAAGAAATGATATTTTGGTAAATACGAGTCTTTACAGGAAAACCCTCGTATCTTACTACTGTTAAAAGGCTTGACAATATAATGTATATATGTATGTATATTTCGGCATGTGTCCACTAAGTACTTTCGTACTTAGCCCTGCATGTATTTCTAAATGTGCAGGTTGAGCTGTGATCGGGGATGTGGTGTGCAAGCGGAGCTTTTGTTGAGCTAGGACGAGTATATCAGAGCAGGGTGTATGTCTTCATACATATGCCCGAGTTATTGTTATTCCGCTGCATACACTGATTTATGTTAGATACCATGTCGTTTATCAAAACAATATGTATGGTTTGGCTATGTCTTCAAACTCCTTAGGTACCCGTTTGGGTTAGTAATATATGTCCCCTTGAACTCCTTCAATATCTGTTGTTGTTAAATTATTGTCTTATGTTGTTTTGGAACGTTTTACTTATACAAAGTCGAGACATCAAGGTTAGATACGCCCCCTTTCTACTCCCGCTTCTAAATCCCCTCCCTTCGTCGCGATTTCCCCGAACTCGCTATCCCTAGCGGGCGCGGCCGCGACAGAGTGGTATCAGAGCAGCCTTCTTCTGCTCTGTATACTAGTCATTCCTTTTTAAGTTGAGTCTAGATCAAGTAAGTCAACATGCTCATTGATACGATCCTTGCCGATCGATCGAACACAACGCACGCGGAAGACTGAACTGGAACGGAAAGGATGGAATCCCAAAACCTCTGAATCTAACCCACGGAATGATATAGGCGACTGAATGCCCTATACCCCAACGTGCAGTTGACGCAGCAACTCGGGGACGCTGAATGACACCCGACGAGGGTTGGTTGATCTCGTCGTTACGTCGATAAATTGAATTCGTCTTGGAAAAAATCAAGAAGAATTCGAAACTCTCAAGAGAGAATAAAAACTCACAATTTGATTAAAGGTAGGCTGAACAATTCGTCCAACACATAGAAGCCTTATATAGGCAAAGGCTAAACCTAATCTAATAAGGAAACAACTTAAAAACAAGCCCTAATAAGCCAAACAAGGCCCTTACTAAATAAATCCGAAAATAACAAGGCCCTATAACTCATGGGCTGCGAAAAATAGCAAAGTTAAACTAAATAAAAGAAGTCTTCAAAATAAATCACATCTTCAAGCTTCGGCCCACTCGCATGTAATGAGATTAATTAGACTTGGGCCGACTCCACCATCTCCAATGGGTTTCTTCATCAACTCTTGAGCCCACACTTCTTGAACTAAGCTCATCAAGCTCTCCTTGAACTTCTTGGCTCGTGCTCTTGTAACCGGACCAACAGGAACATGCACCGGGTCTTGCACCAACGAACCTTGGGCTGCATCATTCCCCTCCTCTTGAAGAGGATTTGTCCTCAAATCCAAAGCATCACCTACATCAAAAGGACTCAAATCAGTCACATTAAAAGAAGCACTCACATTATACTCACCTGGTAAGTCCAACTTGTAGGCATTGTCATTGATGCGCTCCAACACTTGAAATGGCCCGTCGCCTCTAGGAAGTAACTTGGATCTCCGCTGCAATGGAAACCTTTCCTTGCGCATGTGCAGCCATACCCAATCACCGGGCTCAAACACTACTTTGCGACGTCCTTGGTTGGCGCGCTCGGCATACTGCTTCGTGCGCCTCTCAATATTCATCCTTGCCTTCTCATGAATCTGCTTCACAAAATCAGCCTTTTTCTTGCCATCAAGGTTAGTATACTCATGCTCAGGTAAGGGAGATAAATCCAATGGAGTCAAAGGATTAAATCCATACACAATCTCAAATGGCGAAAATTGAGTAGCAGAATGAACAGAACGATTATAAGCAAACTCAACATGAGGCAAACAATCTTCCCAAGACTTAATGTTCTTCTTGATAATGGCTCTAAGCAAAGTAGACAAAGTCCTATTCACTACCTCTGTTTGACCATCAGTTTGTGGATGACAAGTAGTAGAAAACAAAAGTTTAGTACCCAACTTACACCACAAAGTCTTCCAAAAGTAGCTCAAGAACTTCGAATCCCTATCAGAAACAATAGTCCTAGGCATGCCATGCAATCTAACAATCTCTCTAAAGAATAGATCAGCTACATGAGATGCATCATCAGATTTATGACATGGAATGAAATGTGCCATCTTAGAAAATCGATCAACAACCACAAAGATGGAATCTCGACCACGCTTAGTCCTAGGCAAACCTAACACAAAATCCATAGAAATATCAATCCAAGGTGCTGTAGGAATAGGCAATGGTGTATACAATCCATGGGAACTCACCCTAGACTTAGCTTGTTTACATGTAACACATCGACCACAAATTCTCTCAACATCACGTTTCATATGAGGCCAAAAGAAATGCTCATGCAGAACAGCTAAAGTCTTAGCAATGCCAAAATGTCCCATCAAACCTCCACCATGAGACTCAAGCAATAACAACTCACGTAAAGAACATTTAGGAACACATAACTTATTCTTCCTAAAAAGATAGTCATCATGCCTAAAATACTCTCCACTAGCAGCTCTCGCACATGCTATATAAATCTCACCAAAATCATCATCATGCTCATACAAACTCTTGATGCACTCAAAACCAAGCAACTTAGCATCTAAGGTAGAGATCAAGGCATACCTCCGAGAAAGTGCGTCAGCCACCACATTCTCTTTACCTTGCTTGTATTTGATGACGTAGGGAAACGTCTCAATGAATTCCATCCACCTCGCATGCCGCTTGTTCAACTTGTGCTGCCCCTTCAAGTGTTTCAACGACTCGTGATCCGTGTGAATGACGAACTCATTGGGCCACAAGTAGTGCTGCCACGTTTACAAAGCTCTCACCAATGCGTACAGCTCCTTATCATACGTGGGATAACTCAACGTCGCCCCGTTTAGCTTCTCGCTGAAGTACGCAATGGGTCGTCTCTCTTGCATCAACACTGCACCAATGCCAACACCAGAAGCATCACATTCAATCTCAAAAGATTTGGAGAAATTAGGAAGAGATAATACCGGGGCGTGGGTCAATTTGTATTTCAACTGCTGAAACGCATCCTCTTGCGCCTTGCCCCACTTAAACTCCACATTCTTCTTGATGACTTCCGTCAAAGGTGCTGCAACACTGCTAAAATGAGGCACGAATCGCCTATAGAAGCTAGCAAGTCCATGAAAGCTTCGAACTGCTGCAACGTTCGCCGGCGTTGGCCACTCTTGGATAGCTCGTATCTTCTCGTCATCAACCTGTACACCCTGTGCACTAACAACAAAACCAAGAAACACAAGCTTGTCCGTACCGAAAATGCACTTCTTAAGGTTAGCAAACAACTTTTCCTTGCGAAGCACATCCATAACAGACCTTAAATGTTCAACATGGTCATCATGATTCTGGCTATAAATGAGGATATCATCAAAGTAGACAACAACAAATCTGCCAATGAAAGCTCGCAAAACATGATTCATAAGACGCATGAACGTACTAGGCGCATTAGTCAAACCAAAAGGCATAACTAACCACTCATACAAACCAAGTTTTGTCTTAAAAGCAGTTTTCCATTCATCACCTTCCTTAATCCTAATCTGATGGTATCCACTACGCAAATCGATCTTAGAAAAGACACAAGAACCATGCAACTCATCTAGCATATCATCTAAACGAGGGATAGGATGGCGATACTTTACCGTGATGTTATTTATGGCTCGGCAATCACAGCACATCCTCAAAGACGAGTCCTTCTTTGGTACAAGTAGAACGGGTACCGCACAAGGACTCAAACTCTCCCTCACATGCCCTTTGGCCAATAACTCGCCAATTTGCCTCTCCAACTCCTTTGTCTCCTCCGGATTGGTTCGGTAAGCGGGTCGGTTCGGCAGTGTAGCGCCGGGCACAAAGTCAATCTGATGCTCAATCCCTCGAATTGGTGGTAAACCGGCAGGTGTATCGTCGGGAAAAACATCATCAAACTCCTGCAAAACAGAACGAATAGAAGGGGGTAGAGAAGAGAGATCGTGAGTAATAACCAAGTTCTCCTGATATCGCAACAACATGATCGGCCTCTCCTCCTGTACACACCACTTCAAATCACTAGCCCTAGCAAGAAAGGACTTATGAATCAACCCATTCTCCTTCTTCTCCACGGGCGGCTCCTTTGACTTCACCTTGTCCGCCTCCTTTTGCAATTGCACTTGATCCTCATAAACTTGTTTAGGAGTAAGAGGAACAAGCGACACCTTTTTCTGCTTGTACTCAAATGAATATTTGTTGGTGAAGCCATCATGAATAACACGGCGATCAAACTGCCACGGTCGCCCCAACAGGATATGGCTCGCTTGCATAGGGATCACATCACACACAACCTCATCCTCATACTTCCCAATGCGAAACGGAACCTTCACTTGCTTGGTCACTTTGATGACGCCTGTCTCATTCAGCCACTGCAAACGATATGGCTTGGAATGCTTCTCCGTGGTCAGCCCCAATCTCTCAACCATGGCTCTACTAGCCACATTCGTGCAACTCCCGCCATCAATGATCACACTACATACCTTGTCTTGAACAAGACATCTCGTGTGAAAGAGGTTCTCCCGCTGCTCTCGCTCATCGGGTTGAGTTTGGACACTCAAGGCTCTCCTAGCTACAAAAAGCTGTCCATTGGGCGCGAAAATCTCCTCACACTCCTCCTCATCATCGGTACCATCTCCATCCTCCAATTTCGGCATATCAGGATCGGTCTCATCACCATCCGTCACGACTTCGCCGTCATCTCTCAAGATCATAATTCTCCTGTTCGGGCAGTCACTCATAATATGCCCGAAGCCTTGGCACTTGAAGCACTTCTTATCTCGATTTCGACCATCAGAAACGGCCGGACTGCCCTGATTTGCTGCACCGGATCCCTCGGGTCGGGATCTAACAAACGGCTTCTTCTCCTCTCGCGGCGGTGCCTCCCTTTTCCATTGATTCCCTTTTGACGAGGAACCATTAGAAACTGGTTGCGATTGCCTCCAATTGCCCTGATTCTGGCGCTGGTTGCTGCTGTTGTTGCCCCTCCTCTTGAGTTGATTCTCGATCTTGATGGCCATGTGAACCATGTCCTCCAACTCAACGTAGTGCTGCAACTCCACCTTATCACGAATATCCCAATGCAAACCAGTCAAGAATCTAGCCATGGTCGCCTCTCGCTCCTCCACCACATTGGCTCGAATCATGGCAACCTCCATCTCCTTATAGTACTCATCCACACTCCGACTGCCTTGCCTCAAAGTCTGCAACTTGTTGAAAAGCTCGCGGTAGTAATGATTTGGCACAAAACGCTTCCTCATCACAGCCTTCATCTCCTGCCAAGTCTGAATGGGCGGCTCACTGTTTCTCCTCCTACTCGTCACCATCTGATCCCACCAAACAAGTGCATAATCTGAGAACTCAATGGCTGCCAACTTCACCTTCTTGAGCTCTGAATAGTTGTGGCAATCGAACATAAGCTCCACCTTTCTCTCCCAATCAAGATACAATTCTGGGTCATTCTTCCCTTGGAATGGAGGAACGTTCATCTTGATGTTGCCCAGATTGTTATCTTGCCACGTTCTGCCGCCATCATCCTCTTCGTCAAATCCTGTATCATCTACATGCTCCTCATACTGACGGTGGAATCGACCTCCTCCACCACCACGGCCTCCTCGCCCACGGCGGCCTCCTCGTGTGAAAGTGGTCTCTCGAGAATGAGACTGCTCCATCAGCTCGATCTTGTCGTACACTCCCTCGATTTCTGAGTGTAGCATCTTGCCAAATTCTGAGCGAAGGGCCTCCACCACGAGTTTTAACTGTGGATCCATAACAGGACTATCGCTCAAATCCGCACCCTGTTCATCTTTCTTAGACATAGTGACAGACAGAAAACAAGAAAAGGTTAGTGAAACAAAATAAAAGGACCTCACCACCTCACAAACACTCGTGTATCACTCAAGATGAAATCACTCAGCACTCGTGTATCACACAATTCAATGGCTTTTGTCACTCTAATAATCTCACTCTCTCGTGCCTTTTTCCACTCAATTTCTCTCTCAAGGAATCAAATTCCCTCAATCTACCAACGGAACTCAAAAACCAACTGTACCAACGAGATTGCCCAAACTGTCTCAACGAGAGCACTCAATGAAACGTCCCACAAGAGACCACACCAACAACACTAAACGAATACGAAAAGGTGGGAAACCCCCAACGAAAACGAAAACTACCAGAAACGCAGACTGAACAACCCAAAAAGTACTGCGCAGAAATAGGCTCAAAACGCTCTATACTACCCAAGGATTCCAGAAAACACAACGGGAAGTAAACGAAAACCGGAAAAAGTGTACGCAGAAACTGTCCCGAAAGACTCTATACTACCCAAGGACTCCAGAAAACACAACGAGAAATAATCAAAAATCGAAAAAAATGTACGCAGAAACTGCCCCAAAAGGCTCTATACGATGCCAGTGAAACTGTAGGAACAAGATGTTGCAAGAAAATTTTCGGAAATTCTATACTTTGTAGGAACAAGATGTTGCAACATCTTGTTCCTACAGTTTCACTGGCATCGTATAGAGCCTTTTGGGGCAGTTTCTGCGTACATTTTTTTCGATTTTTGATTATTTCTCGTTGTGTTTTCTGGAGTCCTTGGGTAGTATAGAGTCTTTCGGGACAGTTTCTGCGTACACTTTTTTTTTTTTTTTTTTTTTTTTTTTTTTTTTTTTTTTTCGGACCCTAACAGACTATAGGTTCTGAAAAAAAAAGAAAATTCAAGAACCAAACGAAAATTATGACGTATGGATTTATATGGATGTGTGTACGTCGTATGATGATGGATGTGTATAAGCGTGTATGTTTATGAGTAATTTCAGACCACGCAGATATCTTAATTCGACAGATATATTATGGTATTGAAATCACAGCAGAACAAGATCAGACGCAGAAAACGGAACAGAAGACTCAGACGTAGAGAACCCTAAAACGCAGAAAAACGGAAACCCTTAAACGCAGAAAAACGGAAACCCTAAAACGCAGAAAACGGAAACGCAGAAAACGGAACGCAGGAAGGAAACCCTAAAATTCTACCCTTGACACAGAAACGAAAACAAAACCTGGATACGAAACGCGGCTCTGGTGCCAAATGATACGATCCTTGCCGATCGATCGAACACAACGCACGCGGAAGACTGAACTGGAACGGAAAGGATGGAATCCCAAAACCTCTGAATCTAACCCACGGAATGATATAGGCGACTGAATGCCCTATACCCCAACGTGCAGTTGACGCAGCAACTCGGGGACGCTGAATGACACCCGACGAGGGTTGGTTGATCTCGTCGTTACGTCGATAAATTGAATTCGTCTTGGAAAAAATCAAGAAGAATTCGAAACTCTCAAGAGAGAATAAAAACTCACAATTTGATTAAAGGTAGGCTGAACAATTCGTCCAACACATAGAAGCCTTATATAGGCAAAGGCTAAACCTAATCTAATAAGGAAACAACTTAAAAACAAGCCCTAATAAGCCAAACAAGGCCCTTACTAAATAAATCCGAAAATAACAAGGCCCTATAACTCATGGGCTGCGAAAAATAGCAAAGTTAAACTAAATAAAAGAAGTCTTCAAAATAAATCACATCTTCAAGCTTCGGCCCACTCGCATGTAATGAGATTAATTAGACTTGGGCCGACTCCACCATCTCCAATGGGTTTCTTCATCAACTCTTGAGCCCACACTTCTTGAACTAAGCTCATCAAGCTCTCCTTGAACTTCTTGGCTCGTGCTCTTGTAACCGGACCAACAGGAACATGCACCGGGTCTTGCACCAACGAACCTTGGGCTGCATCACTCATGAACTAGTCGACAAAAGCTTGGCACTACATCTCGACACGCTCAACCGACGTTTGTTTATGGTAAGTGCCTTCAAGTTTTATTTCAGTTAATTTCGTGAGATGTATGAAGCATGAATAAGTATGATTGTTGTATGAATCACAAGGACTTAGAACTATTAAGTTAGACACATACTCACTCCACAATGAAACATAGAAGAGTACATCATCACCGTATGACAAGCTTTAAGATCAATAGACAACAACATTAGAACCGAATCGTTTTGATGACCCAGTATAGACGTTTAGAACCCTATCGATTTAAGTTGCATGCCGCGTTTTACTGTAAGTTGACGATAGAATTTTTCCTTTCTTTCGTTAGATGGAGAGAACTGTCTACACACGACGACGACCTTTACCCTCGTGGGCTAGTCCAGAGGAGATCGAGCGGTCCTACCGCACTTATGCCCCATGTCGCGGGGATAACCTCGGACAGTTCCTCGCCGGTTTCCATCGACATTGGGTCAAGGCGGGTGTGTACGGAGTGTCAGGATATGACGGCATCCAGAGATTGAACCTGTTGCTACCTTCCGAGTGGCAGGGATGGGCTAAGCAGTTTTCATCCTACTACATCTTTCGCCGGGAGAATTACCACGACCTAGTAGGAGACTTTCCTAGCTTCGTAGCGGAGCTCCAGGCTTGCTTCACCTTGTGGGGCAGCGCCCCTCTAGGACCCTATGTTCTCCCAGGAGACTACGCGCCGGTAGGGACACCTCTGCCCGCAGAGATACTCGCCGATGCACCCGAGCCCCAGGTAGCCTTGCCACAAGACCCTTCACCGCGTACCTCAGTTCTAGGGCGCCGTGGTAGGCACGACGACGAGGCAGGACCCTCTCGTCCCCGAGCTCGTAGAGATTTCCCGTCACCTCCCGACTCAGATCTCCGGGAAGCTACTCCACCTCCGATGTCCGCGGCAGAAGCAAGACTCGCAGCCGCGATGGCCAACGCTGACAGGGCCATGGCCAACACGAGGAAGCTCCTGGAAAGGGGCAAGGCCCCCATGCAGGAGGATGATACGACACCATGTGGCGCGACGAGGAGGATCATTCGCCCTAGGCCGACACCACCCCTAGCCACGACTGAGCCTCGTGCCACGGCTAGGATCCGCACCGGGTACGACCCGATTCGCGAGATTACGGACGACATCTTCCGCACGGCCCAGATCATACGAGAGACAGGCGAGGGTCAGGGAGAGACCCCGTTGCCCAACGAAGATGAGGAGGAAGACCCAGAAGAAGACCCCGAAGAGGACCCGCTTATCTACCTTTTGCCATCGCCTAGGAACAGCCGTACCATACCCTAGGGATCGCCTATTTAGTCTTAGCTAGGGATGCCTTTCCGGAAACGATGGATTCGTTCCGATGGTTTTGTAACCCCATAACTTTTATTTTTGATGTCAACGCTAGTATGGAAACTTTCTTTTTGTTCAATGACGCAAAAGCCCTCGATGAGGCAAATTTTCTATGATATGCCCTTTTTGACCCTAGTATGGGTTTTGTGACATTTTCGCACATGTTTTATGAGTAGGGGTTCTATTTCCTTCACAAGTCAATTCACGACGTAGTATCTATGACTTTGCAACTTGTGCATACCAGCAGCTCTTTATAATTGCCTTCGAGACTACCGTTTAGAATGTACTAAAATAAAGGTTCCGCAGATTGCAGTATGCCGCCTAGACGAGGTCGCACCGCTAGAAGAAATGCTAATAATGATAGAAATCGAGATGAGGAACCCCAAAACGACAGGGAACCAACCCCACCCCCTCCACCCCCTGCTAGGAGGATTGAGGAACTCTTCCTCCGACAGAATCCGCCCACGTACAATGGAATGGGCGACCCAGCCGAAGCTGAAACTTGGGTACGCGCATTGGAGCGCATCTTTACTTTCCTTCGCTGCACGGAAGAAGAGCGACTCTCGTGCGTGTCTTTCCAGCTAACGGGAGCGGCTGACTTTTGGTGGGAAGCCCGCCGAAAGACACTGACTCCCGAGCAATGGGCAGCCTACACATGGGAAAATTTTAAGATCGGGTTATACGATAAGTATATTCCCAAAAGCTACAGGAAGAAGAAAGAGGCTGAGTTCTACAACCTGAGACGAGGGAAGAAGTCAGTGACCGATTATGACAGGGAATTCTGCGATCTATCGCGTTACGCTCCACAGCAAGTGGATACTGATGAGAAGATGGCAGAGAAATTTTGTGCCGGTCTGAGGCACGAGATTAGGATGACCCTAGCTAGTCATGGTGGACTCTCCTACACCGAGTCCTTGAACAGGGCACTGGACATCGAGTCTGCGATGCCAGTGGAAAGGTTGGCTCCGCCACAGACTTCAGCGCCAGCCAACCCACCTGTACGTCCTCAGAACTTTAAGGGGAAGCGCAACTGGAACAACCAAGGAGGGAGTGAGAACCCGGCTAACAAGAAGCCATGGCAAGGAAGTGCGCCGTCCTGGCAAGGAGGTGCGCCGTCATGGCAAGGGAGTGCGCCGTTGGGACAGTTTCGGCCACAAGGACAAGGGAAGCAACAGGGTCTTGCCCCGGCCGGAGGCAACCAAAGACAGAACGAAGTACCCCCTTGTCCAAAATGCAACAAACCACATCGTGGTGTTTGTAGGGCTGGAACTGACGGTTGCTACACGTGTGGCCAGAAGGGTCACTACTCCTCTCAGTGCCCCAATAAACACCAGGGCGCTGCAATTAGGGCCACTAATGCCCAACCCCTCCGAGCAGTCCCAGGACAACAGCAGCCCCGCCAACAACAGCCATACCAGCACCAACAGCGCCAACAGCAACAGAAACAGCTCAAATAATTGCCGCAGCAGGCAAGAGCCTTTGCTATCACCCAAAACCAGCCCGAGGCTAAAAACCAGGGAAACCTGGCAGGTATGGGCAAGCTTAAAGGTTTTTCCATTATGATTCTGTTCGATACTGGTGCTTCGCATTCTTTTATCTCAGCCCCTTGCGTAGATACCTTAGAAATCGAATCAGAACGAGCTAAGTGTGCCTTAAGAATCACTACACCCTCAGGATGAAGATCTACTACCACTCATGTTTGCTCAAACGTAGAATTTGAGATGGGAGAACTTAAGATGGTAGCAAACAATCTTAATATTCTGCTTATGTGGGACGTAGATATGATACTAGGAATGGACTGGTTAGCCGAGAATTACGCCACCATCCTTTGTAGTGAACGAAAGATTTCCCTTAGACCACCCGGAAAGGAACCAACGGAATTTCACGGCATCGGTATGAAGAAGAGAGTACCAGTGATATCCGCACTACAAGCCAGAAAGGAGATGATGAAGGAAGGAAGCACAGCTTATCTCGTCTACCTAAACGGGGAAACTGATAATAACAAGAGGATGGAAGATGTGCCAATAGTACGAGAATTTCCGGATGTTTTTCCAGAAACATTGCCAGGACTACCCCCGGACAGGCAACTAGATTTCACCGTTGACCTAGAACCAGGATCGGCCCCAGTATCAAAGGCACCGTACAGGATGGCCCCAAAGGAGTTACAAGAATTGAAGGTCCAATTACAAGAACTCTTGGACTTAGGTTTCATCAGACCTAGTGTCTCGCCTTGGGGAGCGCCTGTACTCTTTGTCAAGAAGAAAGATGGAGCCATGAGAATGTGCATTGATTATCGAGAGTTGAACAAACTAACGCTCAAAAACAAATACCCTCTCCCGAGGATAGATGATTTGTTTGACCAACTCAAGGGAGCCAGTGTGTTCTCCAAAATAGACTTAAGGTCAGGGTACCACCAGCTGAAGATCAGATCAGAGGATGTACCCAAGACCGCCTTCCGAACAAGATATGGCCACTATGAATTCATAGTCATGCCATTTGGTCTAACAAATGCACCAGCAGTATTCATGGATCTCATGAATCGAGTTTTCCATCCATACTTAGACAAATTCGTCTTAGTATTTATAGATGATATCCTCATCTATTCTAAGAGTGACTTAGAGCACGAAAAACATTTAAGAATCGTCCTAGAAACTTTAAGATCACAGAAGTTGTTCGCCAAATTCAGCAAGTGCGAGTTTTGGCTGAAAGAAGTGATGTTCCTAGGACACATCGTGTCAGTAGATGGAATCAAGGTAGACCCCGCTAAAGTGCAAGCAGTGCACGAGTGGAAATCACCAACCACCCCTAATGAAATACGAAGTTTCTTAGGTTTAGCAGGATACTACCGGAGATTCATCGAAGGATTCTCTAAGATAGCAAGGCCAATGACGCAACTACTTCGCAAAGGAATCAAATATGAATGGACCAAGGAGTGTGAAGCCAGCTTCCAAGAGCTAAAGAGGAGATTGACAACTGCACCAGTGCTAGCAGTTCCAACAGCCGATACGGAATACCTAATCTACACAGACGCATCCAAAAATGGATTAGGTTGTGTGTTGATGCAGGAAGGAAAGGTTATCGCCTACGCTTCGCGACAACTTAGGCCACATGAGTTGAACTATCCCACTCACGACCTAGAATTGGCAGCAATTGTGCATGCTTTGAAGATTTGGAGACACCATCTATACGGAGTTAGATGTGAAATCTTCACTGATCACAAAAGCCTTAAGTACTTTTTCGAGCAGAAAGACCTGAACATGAGACAGAGAAGATGGCTCGAACTCGTGAAGGATTACGATTGCGGTATCAACTACCACCCAGGGAAAGCTAACGTAGTAGCTGATGCTTTAAGTCGCAAAACTCAATCCGAGTTAGGACTTCTTCTCACTCAAGAGAACACGCTCGTAAGGGACTTCGACAGATTGAAGTTGGAAGTAGTTCAGCCACCAGCAACGACAAGAGCAATTATTGCAACTTTGGTAGCCGCCCCAGACCTCAGAGGAAGGATCATCAGTGCCCAGAGAGCGGACGAAAGCTTAGAGAAAGTTCGTCTTAAGATCCGAACAGGCACGCCCGGAGACTACCAAGAGGCAACGGATAACGCCGTCCTTTTTAAGGGAAGGTTGTGTGTACCCCACAACGAGGAACTCAGGAACGAAATCATGAGTGAAGCTCATGACACGCCCTATACCGCTCATCCCGGGACTACCAAAATGTACCAAGATCTGAAACAGAAAATTTGGTGGGATGGGATGAAGCGAGATATAGCCTCGTTTGTAGAGCGCTGTCTTGCATGCCAGCAAGTGAAAGCTTTACATCAACGACCATATGGGAAATTACAGCCGTTGGAAATCCCAGAATGGAAGTGGGAGCACATAGCGATGGATTTCGTGACGGGTTTACCCAAGACAAAAAGTGGTAACACAGCTATTTTGGTAATAGTAGACCGTCTCACGAAATGCGCTCACTTTTTACCAATTCCAATTACCCACGGATCGGAAAAGCTAGCCCAAATGTACATCCGTGAGATTGTACGACTTCATGGGATACCAATGTCCATCACCTCGGATAGAGATTCAAAGTTTACTTCTAGATTTTGGGTCAGTTTGCAGAAAGAGTTAGGAACACGATTGAACTTTAGCACCGCTTTTCATGCTCAAACAGATGGACAATCAGAAAGGACAATTCAAACCCTTGAAGACATGTTAAGGACAGTAGTGCTAGACCAAGGAGTAAGTTGGGAATCAGCTTTGCCACTGATTGAATTCGCCTACAACAACAGCTACCAGGCGACCATTGAGATGGCACCATGCGAGGCACTGTATGGAAGGAAGTGTAGATCACCACTTTACTGGGATGAGGTAGGTGAAAGAAAAATCCTTGGGCCAGATGCAGTAAGCGAAATGATTGAGACCATCCGCCAAATTAGAGCAAGGATTAAAGAAGCCCAGGACAGACAGAAGTCTTATGCCGATACCCGACGAACCGAACTACAATTTCAAATTGGAGACAAGGTTTTCCTTAAGGTGTCACCCTCGAAAGGGATCGTTAGATTCGGTGTTAAGGGTAAGTTAAGACCCCGTTTTGTAGGACCTTATGAGATCCTTGAAAGAATAGGTCCCGTAGCATATAGGTTGGCATTGCCACCTAGCTTTGGAAACATCCACAATGTGTTCCACGTATCACAGTTGAGACGGTACGTGTTTGACCCCAAACACGTAATCCACCAAGAGGAAATGATCCTAAACCCAGACCTGACGTATGAGGAAAGACCTGAAGCCATCTTGGACCGAAAGGTGCAAGAGTTAAGGAATAAATCGATCACGTCAGTCAAAATTTTATGGAGACACCATGGACCTGAAGAGGCAACATGGGAACTAGAGGACCGAATGAAAGAAAAATACCCAGACCTTTTTATATAGATATGCAAATTTCGGGACGAAATATTTGTTAAGAGGGGTAGGATGTAGTAACCCACTCTTTTATCAGTATTTTGAGTACAGTATTGTGTGTTTATTTACCTATCTGCTAGTGATTAAAGTTTTATGTTTCCTATTATGTTTCTGAATTTATGAATCTCTGTGACAAAGTTACTTAGCTATCAGTATGCTTGTTTATTTTATTTCGCGTGTTTAAAACCGCGATGAGAATCTTTGAGTGATGAATGATTATTAATCTGAGTTTTAACCAACTTAGCTAAGTTGTGTTATCTTTCATGATGGAGTCTAGTGCACATGGTTGATCAAGTCGTGATTTAATTCCGACTTTGAGGATAATTAAATCTACGGATTTAATTTATGTCTGAGAATAGCGAACGAATTAAATCTACGGATTTAATTTAGCATTATCGACTTTCGAAAACAGTATTTCTAATACTGAGAAAATCAACCCTGAAGGGTTTTTAATTAGACTTTTCCCTCTCACCCAATCCTACCAACACAATGATTAGAAAGAGAAGGAAAAAGGGAGAGAGAGAAAAGAGGGATAAGGGCGCCAGCCATGGCAGCTCCTCCCATTGGGCAGCAGCCGAAAGGCCACCACCCTCCTTTCCCCACGCAAAGCTGCAACAAGCAGCTCTCCCCTCACTCCACGCCAGCGCCGCCCAACCAGCCAAGTCCACGCCAGCGCCGCCCTGCACAGCAGCAGCGCTGCCCAACCAGCCGAGTCCACGCCGGCGCTGCCCTGCACAGCAGCAGCACCCCCCCTCTCTTTCCACGCCAGCTGCAGCTCCTCCCATTGGGCAGCAGCCGAAGAGCCGCACTCCACCTCCACGCTGCAACAGCAGCAGCAACGTCAGAACAGCAGCAGCAATGTCAGAGCAGCAGCAGCCCCTCCATTGGGCGAGCAACTGAAGAGCCTCCCCTATGCCACGCAATACCAGCCAGAGCTGCCACCCTTAGGCACTCGAGTACACCAGCCGAGCTCCCCTATTTAAACTCCCCTTCAACCCTTCGTGCCACCCTTTCATTCCTTCGGCACTCTTAAAAATCCAGCAGCAAGTTTCAAGAGCTCCATCACTCTCTCGACGCCTTCCACGGAGAAGAGAAGACCAAGATCTTCGCTGCACCTTTAAAGGTAAGACACGGCCCTTTTCCTCCCCTTCGCCGTGTTCCCTTCCATCTGTTCCAGCCTAAGAACAATAACCCCCTTTTCAGTCTGAACCTCGGCGATCGAAGAAGCGAGGATCCATCGTGCTTGTCCGACCAAAGCGCGCGACAACAGGTAACTCCCGACCTCTAATACTACTCTTTTCAGCATGAAAAACACGAACACTAGGAGCATGATAGGTCACTTTCCGGTAGAACCACGACTTGAAACTTTGATTAAACGACGAGAACTTTAGGCTTTAAACGTAGATGAACTTGAACAAGCACAGCATGATCACATAGGAATAGATTAAGGTCTGTGTATGAATGAGAGTCGAGGCGAGATAAGGATGGAGAATTCTGGTTTTGGAAACTGGAGTCCCCGTCGCTTTTCCCAGACCAGCGAGGACAAGTCCAGAGGGGACGAGTCCAGCGAGGACGAGTAAAGCAAGGACAAGTCCAGAGGGGACGAGTCCAGCAAGGACAAGTCCACTGGGGATGAGTCCAGTGAGGACAAGTCCAGCGGGGACAAGTCCAGTGGGTACGAGGCCAGCGGAACCGAGTCGTCCAGTCCAGAGAAATCGCGTCGCCAGAGGACTCGCTTCGCCAGAGAAATCGCGTCGCTAGAGGACTCGCTTCGCCAGAGAAATCGCGTCGCCAGAGGACTCGCTTCGCCAGAGAAATCGCGTTGCCAGAGGACTCGCTTCGCCAGAGAAATCGCGTTGCCAGAGGACTCGCTTCGCCAGAGAAATCGCGTTGCCAGAGGACTCGCTTCGCCAGAGAAATCGCGTTGCCAGAGGATTTGCTTCGCCAGAGAAATCGCGTTGCCAGAAGAGTCGAGGCTCCAGAGGAGTCCAGGCGCCAGAGGAGTCAAGGCGCCAGAGGAATCGCTGGCGCCAGAGCAGAGGAATCGCTGGCGGCCAGAGCAGAGAAATCACGGGCACCAGGGCGGAGAAAAATGCAAGACCAGAGGAATGGTCTCGCCCGAGGGATCACTTCGCCGCTAAGCTATCTCAGCCAGAGCTGACCAAGAAGCCAGGGCTGACCTCCAGAGCCGAGGGCGGAGAAGAGGAACGGACCGCGAGAGAGAGAAGAGAACAACGAGGCAGAGCAGACGCGAGATGGAGAGAAGAACTTAGGGTGTTTGAGTTTCATTTCTTTTCCTTTACTTACGAAGAGAGTTTAGTATTAAATTAGTAATTAAGAACACCCCTAAAGAGAGTAAATCATTAGTAATTACTTGAATTCATGAAACAAAACCTAGTTGGCTTAATTGTTTTAATAACAAGAACTAGTTTCCCTAAGTCTAATGAAGAGGAATATGAGCCATGCATAATTACATTATGCATCCCCTTTTATGTTAAATTCTTCCACGGTATAAGACCTTGCGTTATTCTTTTCAATTAAGGTTGAACGCAAAGAGTTTAAGGCTTAGACGTGAGTCACATTACCAGGTGAGGCTTTCTTACGTATAAACTAAAACCATATTATTGCATTGTTACAATTTTTATGCTTAAGATTTTGAAATGATATTGTCAGTGCCTAAATGCTTTATGTTTTGTTGTTAATTACCTATCTGATGCTAATCGAATTCGGATTCTGGATGGGACCGCAAATCCCTTCGGAATTAGTGTACACCCTTGTGATCGTGAGTCATCTAGCGGGTTGGCCGATCACAGTGTCCGTAGAGGGAGGCCTACCTCACGGCACGAGTTACTGATATGGTGATTAATGATGTTAAAATGTCTGCCCGGGTTATTTATGAAAGAAATGATATTTTGGTAAATACGAGTCTTTACAGGAAAACCCTCGTATCTTACTACTGTTAAAAGGCTTGACAATATAATGTATATATGTATGTATATTTCGGCATGTGTCCACTAAGTACTTTCGTACTTAGCCCTGCATGTATTTCTAAATGTGTAGGTTGAGCTGTGATCGGGGATGTGGTGTGCAAGCGGAGCTTTTGTTGAGCTAGGACGAGTATATCAGAGCAGGGTGTATGTCTTCATACATATGCCCGAGTTATTGTTATTCTGCTGCATACACTGATTTATGTTAGATACCATGTCGTTTATCAAAACAATATGTATGGTTTGGCTATGTCTTCAAACTCCTTAGGTACCCGTTTGGGTTAGTAATATATGTCCCCTTGAACTCCTTCAATATCTGTTGTTGTTAAATTATTGTCTTATGTTGTTTTGGAACGTTTTACTTATACAAAGTCGAGACATCAAGGTTAGATACGCCCCCTTTCTACTCCCGCTTCTAAATCCCCTCCCTTCGTCGCGATTTCCCCGAACTCGCTATCCCTAGCGGCCGCGGCCGCGACACTCCCTCGAGTTCGGATTGCAGCATCTTGCCAAATTCGGAGCGAAGTGCCTCCATCACGAGTTTGAACTGTGGATCCATAACAGGGCTATCGCTCAAATCCACACCCTTTCAGCTTGTTTTGACATAGTAACACAGACAGAAAACAAGAAACGTTAGTGAAACAACAAAATTAAAAGGACCTCACCACCTCACAAACACTCGTGTATCACTCAAGATGAAATCACTCAGCGCTCGTGTATCACACACAAATCAAGGCTTTTACCCTCTACTAATCTCACCACTCTTGCCTTTTTTCGCTCAAATTCTCTGTCAAAGAATCAAATTCCCTCAATTTACCAAAGGAATTCACAAACCAACGGCACAACGAGATCAACAAGCGCACTCGACGAGAGCACTTGATATCACGCCTCACAAGAACCACAGCAAAGACACAGAGAAGATAGGACTCGACAAAGAAAAGAAAGACGCCTAAACGCAGACTGGAACCCCAAAATCAGTGCTACGCAGAAAAACAAACACCACAACTATCGATGGAACCCAAAGAAACAAAGAACACACAACGGGTTAAGAGACAAGAAAATACGATATGGGCAAACACAAAGTTGATGCTTACTGCTTCCTTCGTTTTGTTTTCGGGAGATTTTTGTTTTTTTGTTTTTTTTTGTTTTTTTTATATAGCGTAACCCTTACGAAACCTGGAAACTGATACCAGATGATATGTACTTGGCCGGTGATTATGGAGTTTCACCGGAAAACACAAGCAATAACGTAACAGATATGGAAATCACCGATCTATTTTATTTGTAAGCGGAAGACTGAAATTGAACGGATAAAATTGAAAAGACAGATGAAGGATGGAATGCCTCAAAACCCCTGAATCTATACCACGAAATGATCTAGGCGAACGAATCCCTAGACCCCAACATGCATTTGACACAGTAACTCGGAGACGCGGAATGACACACGGCGAGGGATGATGAACTCGTCGATTCGTCGATAGGTTGAATCCTTGTTTGACAAGAAGAATTCGAAACTTGAGAGAGAATTAAACTCACTGTTACATTATCAAAATTGTCTGCCTTTGTCCAACACATAGCATCCCTATTTATAGGGAACAGGAAACCCTACGTAAAAAGGAAATAAACAAAAATAAAGAAATAACGGAACTTGTTCAGCAAGTCAAAAGAAACCCAGCGAGAAATCCATCTGCTCTGGAAAAAACGCAGAGGAAACAAGTCTGCTCTGGTGGAATGATTCCTCTGCTCGGGCAATGCCAGATGAATCAAGTATTCTTGGGGCGGGTTGATTCTGCTGCCCTGGCAAGGCCAGAGGAATCGAGTCTTCTCAGATGTCACGATTCCGCTGCTCTGGCAAAGCCAGAAGAATCGAGTATTCTCTGACGGCGTGATTCCGCTGCTCTGGCAAAGCCAGAGGAATCGAGTCTTCTCTGACGGCGTGATTCCGCTGCTCTGGCAAAGCCAGAGAAATCGAGTCTTCTCTGGACGGCATGATTCCGCTGCTCTGGCAAAGCCAGAGGAATCGAGTCTGCTCTGGCGGTTCGGCTCGGTAAGCAATAAGGCTTACTACCTTTGAGCTTCGATCTGTCGGTCCTTCTCCAATTGGTCTTTTCAGCTCTTGCCTCCAGACTTCCTCCACAAATGTCATTAAATTAGCATTGAAAGTCTTGGCTCTAGCTCTCGTCACCGGACCAACGGGCACGTGTACCGGGTCCTCACTCTGTGCAGCCTTTGAAATTCGGCTCTGCTCTGCATCCTAGTCTCTGCTCTGATCTGCATCATTCCCCCTCTCTTGAAAAGGATTTGCCCTCAAATCCACAGCATCGCCTACATCAAAGGGACTTAAATCAGAAACATTGAACGAAGCGCTCACATAATACTCACCGGGTAAATCGAGTTTGTAGGCATTATCATTGATCCTTTCCAATACTTGAAATGGCCCATCACCCCTAGGAAGTAACTTGGAACGCCGTTGTTCTGGAAATCTTTCCTTGCGCATGTGCAGCCAAACCCAATCGCCTGGCTCAAACACTACTTTGCGACGACCTCGATTAGCCTGCTCGGCATACTGCCGCGTGCGGCGCTCAATGTTGGCTCTGGCACGTTCATGGATCTGCTTCACGAAGTCAGCTCTGTGCTGACCATCCATGTTAACCTGCTCAATCTCGGGTAACGGAGTCAAATCCAAAGGTGTCAAAGGATTAAACCCATAAGCGATTTCAAATGGAGAAAACTGAGTGGCAGAATGAACAGCACGGTTATAAGCGAATTCAACATGAGGGAGACACTCTTCCCATGATTTAATATTCTTTTGAATAATAGCTCGAAGTAAAGTAGACAAAGTCCTATTCACTACCTCTGTTTGACCATCAGTTTGTGGATGACAAGTAGTAGAAAACAAAAGTTTAGTACCCAACTTACACCACAAAGTCTTCCAAAAATAGCTCAAGAACTTCGAATCCCGATCAGAAACAATAGTCCTAGGCATGCCATGCAATCTAACAATCTCTCTAAAGAATAGATCAGCCACATGAGATGCATCATCAGATTTATGACAAGGGATAAAATGTGCCATCTTAGAAAGTCGATCCACAACCACAAAGATTGAATCTCGACCACGCTTAGTCCTAGGCAAGCCTAACACAAAATCCATAGAAATATCAATCCAAGGTGCTTGAGGAATAGGCAACGGTGTATACAATCCATGGGAACTCACCCTAGACTTAGCTTGTTTACATGTAACACATCGACCACAAATTCTCTCAACATCACGTTTCATATGAGGCCAAAAGAAATGGTCATGCAGAACAGCCAAAGTTTTAGCAATGCCAAAGTGTCCCATCAAACCCCCACCATGAGACTCAAGCAATAACAACTCACGTAAAGAACATTGAGGCACACATAACTTATTCTTCCTAAAAAGAAAGTCATCATGCCTAAAATACTCTCCACTAGCAGCTCTCGCACATGCTGTATAAATCTCACCAAAATCGGCATCACTTGCATACAAACTCTTGATACACTCAAAACCAAGCAACTTAGCATCTAAGGTAGAAATCAAGGCATACCTCCGAGAAAGTGCATCAGCCACCACATTCTCTTTACCTTGCTTGTATTTGATGATGTAGGGAAACGTCTCAATGAACTCCATCCACCTCGCATGCTGCTTGTTCAACTTGTGCTGCCCTTTTAAGTGTTTCAACGACTCATGATCCGTGTGAATGACAAACTCGTTGGGCCACAAGTAGTGCTGCCACGTTTGCAAAGCTCTCACCAATGCGTACAGCTCCTTATCATACGTGGGATAACTCAACGTCGCCCCGTTTAGCTTCTCGCTGAAGTACGCAATGGGTCGTCTCTCTTGCATCAACACTGCACCAATACCAACACCAGAAGCATCACATTCAATCTCAAAAGATTTGGAGAAATTTGGAAGAGATAATACCGGGGCGTGGGTCAATTTGTATTTTAACTGCTGAAATGCATCCTCTTGCGCCTTGCCCCATTTAAACTCTACATGCTTCTTGATGACTTCCGTCAAAGGTGCAGCAACACTGCTGAAGTGAGGCACGAATCGCCTATTGTAACACCCCGTATTTAGTTACCTTACAATAGTATCGAAATACTATCGAGAGTTAAAGACTAACGGACTATAGTTGTGAGGAAGTTATCGATGGATGGTGATATGAGTTAGATAGAGATGTTATGATAATTGAGAATGATGTCAGATTGAGATGGAGATGTTTGTTTTCGAGTTGAGATGAAGAACGAGAGATAGAGTTGAGGTAGTAATTGAGAATTTCTATAGAGAGGATTAAGTTAGAATGACAATTAGATTAATGGCGAGTGATGATCTGTTATAATGTGATAATTTTGTGAGTAATTGTTTGATGTTATATGATTTATATGTTATGTGTGCACTTATATTATTCGAGTCATGCTGATTTTCGAACTTAGCTTAAGATTTGAATTTACCGTCGCACACCCCTACACTCACAATCTTATTTATAATTCCTTTTTCCACATGTGGATATTAGCCGGATGAGACTTGTTGATTAAGGGGAGACAAAACACTATTCATTCATTTAATTGATATGATCCTTGCCGATCAATCGAACACCACGCAAACGGAAGACTTGAAAATCGAACAGAAGATGGAAGATAGATAAAATATGGAATCCCAAAACCTCTGAATCTAACCCACGGAATGATTTAGGCGAACGAATCCCTAAACCCCAACGTGCAGTTGACGCAGCAACTCGGGGACGCTGAATGACACCCGACGAGGGTTGGTTGACTCGCCGTTACATCGATAAATGAATTCGTCTTGGAACAATCAAGAGGAATTCGGAATTCTCAAGAGAGAAATAAAACTCACAAGTTTATTGATAAAAATATGTTGTTTTCGTCCAACATAAGAAGGCCTATATATAGGCAAAGACTAACCCTAATCTAAGAAGGAAACAACTTAACTACCAAGCAAAGAAGCCCTAATTTTCGTCCATCATAAGGACTACAAATAAGGTATGCGAAAACCTAACCAAACTAGGAGAATAAACATGGAAAATAACTCATAATCTAATAAGGAAACATATCCTTAGTCAAAACAAGGTATAAAACTCAAAATTGACTCAACTAAGGCCTAATTTCAGCCACCCTAACATAACCCACGAAAATTATAAGATAAAACAAAATAAAAGACTCTATTAAATTAGCCCACATATGCAACGTAACTTGGGCCTCCATGGCATGCATCATTCCCCTCCTCTTGAAAGGGATTTGTCCTCAAATCCAAGTCGTCAATCCAAATGCCGGGATCAAAAATCAAATTTTCGTTCCTTGCATTAATTGACTGTTGGACCATAGCTTTTCTCCCTTGTGCATTATTCTTCTTCTTCGGCTCTAACTCTGACTTCTCTTGAACCTTGAACCGCAACACAATGATCAACCTCTCCTCCTTCACGGCCCACATCCAATCACAAGCCCTTGCAAGAAATGACTTCTGCATAAACCCAATCTCCATTTTATCTATGGGCTGCTCCTTTTCAACGCCCTTAGCTTGCGTCAAAGCCTTTGCTTCGTCGGTCTCCTCCAATTGTGGCCTATCGGGATCGGTCTCCTCATCTTGGAGAGCAACAACCTCATGAGCAATTTCCACTGCAACTTGCAACTCCATGTTCTCTACCGGCTGCGCGTTAGACTTCACCTCATTCGCCTTCTGGTGCAGTTGCTGCAGTTTCACGTGATCCTCATAAACTTGTTGAGGGCTAAGGGGAACAAGGGCCACACCCTCTGGTGCTTATACTTAAAGGAGTACTTGCCGATCAATCGAACACCACGCAAACGGAAGACTTGAAAATCGAACAGAAGATGGATACCAGATGATATGATCCTGGCCGATCAAATCGAACACCACGCAAACGGAAGACTGAACTTGAACGGAAAGGATGGAAATCCCAAAACCTCTGAATCTAACCCACGGAATGATTTAGGCGAACGAATCCCTAAACCCCAACGTGAAGTTGACGCAGCAACTCGGGGACGTTGAATGACACCCGACGAGGGTTGGTTGACTCGTCGTTACGTCGATAAATGAATTCGTCTTGGAACAATCAAGAGGAATTCAGAATTCTCAAGAGAGAAATAAAACTCACAAGTTTATTGATAAAAGTATGCTCATTTTCGTCCAACATAAAAACTACAAATAAGGTATGTGAAAACCTAACCAAACTAGGAGAATAAACATGGAAAATAACTCCTAATCTAATAAGGAAACATATCCTTAGTCAAAACAAGGTATAAAACTCAAAATTGACTCAACTAAGGCCTAATTTCAGCCACCCTAACATAACCCACGAAAATTATAAGATAAAACAAAATAAAAGACTCTATTAAATCAGCCCACATATGCAACGTAACTTGGGCCTCCATGGCATGCATCATTCCCCTCCTCTTGAAAGGGATTTGTCCTCAAATCCAAGTTGTCAATCCAAATGCCGGGATCAAAAACCAAATGCTTTGGCTAGAACTTTGAGTTTGCTTGAAACGTGAACATGACGAATTTATTGTTGAAAATACTGCCATGCTTCACTTTTCTTCCGAACAGCCATGTAGCATGCATCGGCGCTTCAGCACAAAAGAATTCACTTGCATACGTGATCAGCAAAACCTTTGCTTCCAAAGGAATTGGAACATATTCCTCAAGCACTTTCTCACGTGAATCCTGCAATGGCAGCAATGTAAGATTGGGCTCCTCTTCTTCAACAGCAACAACCTCTCGATCGATGTCCACCACAACTGCCATTGCTTCGTCGGTCTCCTCCAATTGTGGCCTATCGGGATTGGTCGCCTCATCTTGGAGAGCAACCACCTCTCTATCAATCTCCACTTCAACCTTCATCTCTGTTTGCTCGACCGGCTGCTCCGTAGACTGCACCTTATCCGCCTCCTTGTGTCGTTGCTGCAGTTGCACGTGATCCTCATAAATTTGTTGAGGACTAAGGGAAACAATTGCCAACTTCTTTTGCTTATACGCGAAGGAGTACTTATTGGTGACTTCATCATGAATAGCTCGTCTATCGACCTGCCACGGTCTACCCAACAAAATGTGGGTCGCCTGCATGGGAATAACATCGCACAAAACCTCATCTTCATACCTGCCAAGGCGAATAGGCACTTTCACTTGCGTGGTAACCTCGACGACGCCGGTCTCATTCAGCCATTGCAAACGATACGGCTTGGGGTGTTGCACCTCGGTCAGCCCCGATTTCTCCACCATGTATCTACTCGCCACATTCGTGCAACTTTCTCCATCAATGATCACACTGCACAACTTGTCGTGGACAAGAACTCTCGTGTGAAAGAGAGTCTCCCACTGCTCGCTCTCATGGGGTCCGAATCCCTGACATGTACGACACTTCGTATCTCGATTGCAACCATCAAAAACTGCCGGATGGCCGTGAGTTGCTGAACTCACACTCATACTCTCTAAAAAACGTAAAGACCCAAACAGAAAGACAAAACACTGGATAATTTTGACCCTTACGAAACCTGGATACTGATACCAGATGATATGATCCTTGCCGATCGATCGAACACAACGCACGCAGAAGACTGAACTTGAACGGAAAGGATGGAAATCCCAAAACCTCTGAATCTAACCCACGGAATGATTTAGGCGAACGAATCCCTAAACCCCAACGTGAAGTTGACGCAGCAACTCGGGGACGCTGAATGACACCCGACGAGGGTTGGTTGACTCGCCGTTACATCGATAAATGAATTCGTCTTGGAACAATCAAGAGGAATTCGGAATTCTCAAGAGAGAAATAAAACTCACAAGTTTATTGATAAAAATATGTTGTTTTCGTCCAACATAAGAAGGCCTATATATAGGCAAAGACTAACCCTAATCTAAGAAGGAAACAACTTAACTACCAAGCAAAGAAGCCCTAATTTTCGTCCATCATAAGGACTACAAATAAGGTATGCGAAAACCTAAACATATGTACGCGTCTACTAGATACACGTGATCACTAGTCATCGTCTCCTGAAATCCTGCTCGTCGCATCGTGATACGATCCTTGCCGATCGATCGAACTCAACGCACGCGGAAGACTGAAATGGAACGGAAAGGATGGAAATCCCAAAACCTCTGAATCTAACCCACGGAATGATTTAGGCGAACGAATCCCTAAACCCCAACGTGCAGTTGACGCAGCAACTCGGGGACGCTGAATGACACCCGACGAGGGTTGGTTGATCTCGCCGTTACGTCGATAAATTGAATTCGTCTTGGAAAAATCAAGAAGAATTCGAAACTCTCAAGAGAGAATAAAAACTCACAATTTGATTAAAGGTAGGCTGCAAATTTCGTCCATATGGTGGCCTATATATAGGCAAAGGCTAAACCTAATATAATAAGGAAACAACTTAACTACCAAGCAAAGAAGCCCTAATTCGAAAATTAACTGGGCTGCCAAACAAGGCCCTTATTTTCGAAATACCAAGCTGAAAACTATGGGCTAAAAATCCGAAAATAAATAAAAACATAAGTCTTCAAAACATATAAAGTCTTCACGCTTCGGCCCACTCGCACTTGATGATATTAATTAAACTTGGGCCGACTCCACCATCTCCAATGGGTTTCTTCATCAATTCTTGAGCCCACACTTCTTGAACTAAGCTCATCAAGCTCTCCTTGAACTTCTTGGCTCGTGCTCTTGTAACCGGACCAACAGGAACATGCACCGGGTCTTGCACCAACGAACCTTGGGCTGCATCATTCCCCTCCTCTTGAAGAGGATTTGTCCTCAAATCCAAAGCATCACCTACATCAAAAGGACTCAAATCAGTCACATTAAAAGAAGCACTCACATTATACTCACCTGGTAAGTCCAACTTGTAGGCATTGTCATTAATGCGCTCCAACACTTGAAATGGCCCGTCGCCTCTAGGAAGTAACTTGGATCTCCGCTGCAATGGAAACCTTTCCTTGCGCATGTGCAGCCATACCCAATCACCGGGCTCAAACACTACTTTGCGACGTCCTTGGTTGGCTCGCTCGGCATACTGCTTCGTGCGCCTCTCAATATTCAGCCGTGCCTTCTCATGAATCTGCTTCACAAAATCAGCCTTTTTCTTGCCATCAAGGTTAGTATACTCATGCTCAGGTAATGGAGATAAATCCAATGGAGTCAAAGGATTAAATCCATACACAATCTCAAATGGCGAAAATTGAGTAGCAGAATGAACAGAACGATTATAAGCAAACTCAACATGAGGCAAACAATCTTCCCAAGACTTAATGTTCTTCTTGATAATAGCTCTAAGCAAAGTAGACAAAGTCCTATTCACTACCTCTGTTTGACCATCAGTTTGTGGATGACAAGTAGTAGAAAACAAAAGTTTAGTACCCAACTTACACCACAAAGTCTTCCAAAAGTAACTCAAGAACTTCGAATCCCTGTCAGAAACAATAGTCCTAGGCATGCCATGCAATCTAACAATCTCTCTAAAGAATAGATCAGCTACATGAGATGCATCATCAGATTTATGACATGGAATAAAATGTGCCATCTTGGAAAATCGATCAACAACCACAAAGATGGAATCTCGACCACGCTTAGTCCTAGGCAAACCTAACACAAAATCCATAGAAATATCAATCCAAGGTGCTGTAGGAATAGGCAATGGTGTATACAATCCATGGGAACTCACCCTAGACTTAGCTTGTTTACATGTAACACATCGACCACAAATTCTCTCAACATCACGTTTCATATGAGGCCAAAAGAAATGCTCATGCAGAACAGCTAAAGTCTTAGCAATACCAAAATGTCCCATCAATCCCCCACCATGAGATTCAAGCAATAACAACTCACGTAAAGAACATTTAGGAACACATAACTTATTCTTCCTAAAAAGATAGTCATCATGCCTAAAATACTCTCCACTAGCAGCTCTCGCACATGCTATATAAATCTCACCAAAATCACTATCATGCTCGTACAAACTCTTGATACACTCAAAACCAAGCAACTTAGCATCTAAGGTAGAGATCAAGGCATACCTCCGAGAAAGTGCGTCAGCCACCACATTCTCTTTACCTTGCTTGTATTTGATGACGTAGGGAAACGTCTCAATGAACTCCATCCACCTCGCATGCCGCTTGTTCAACTTGTGCTGCCCCTTCAAGTGTTTCAACGACTCGTGATCCGTGTGAATGACGAACTCATTGGGCCACAAGTAGTGCTGCCACGTTTGCAATGCTCTCACCAATGCGTACAGCTCCTTATCATACGTGGGATAACTCAACGTCGCCCCGTTTAGCTTCTCGCTGAAGTACGCAATGGGTCGTCTCTCTTGCATCAACACTGCACCAATGCCAACACCAGAAGCATCACATTCAATCTCAAAAGATTTGGAGAAATTAGGAAGAGATAATACCGGGGCGTGGGTCAACTTGTATTTCAACTGCTTAAATGCCTCCTCTTGCGCCTTGCCCCACTTAAACTCCACATTCTTCTTGATGACTTCCGTCAATGGTGCTGCAACACTGCTAAAATGAGGCACAAATCGCCTATAGAAGCTAGCAAGTCCATGAAAGCTTCGAACTGCTGCAACGTTCGTCGGCGTTGGCCACTCTTGGATAGCTCGTATCTTCTCGTCATCAACCTGTACACCCTGCGCACTAACAACAAAACCAAGAAACACAAGCTTGTCCGTACCGAAAATGCACTTCTTAAGGTTAGCAAACAACTTTTCCTTTCGAAGCACATCCATAACAGACCTCAAATGTTCAACATGCTCATCATGATTCTGGCTATAAATGAGGATATCATCAAAGTAGACAACAACAAATCTGCCAATGAAAGCACGCAAAACATGATTCATAAGACGCATGAACGTACTAGGCGCATTAGTCAAACCAAAAGGCATAACTAACCACTCATACAAACCAAGTTTTGTCTTAAAAGCAGTTTTCCATTCATCACCTTCCTTAATCCTAATTTGATGGTATCCACTACGTAAATCGATCTTGGAAAAGACACAAGAACCATGCAACTCATCTAGCATATCATCTAAACGAGGGATAGGATGGCGATACTTTACCGTGATGTTATTTATGGCTCGGCAATCACAGCACATCCTCAAAGACGAGTCCTTCTTTGGTACAAGTAGAACGGGTACCGCACAAGGACTCAAACTCTCCCTCACATGCCCTTTGGCCAATAACTCGCCAATTTGCCTCTCCAACTCCTTTGTCTCCTCCGGATTGGTTCGGTAAGCTGGTCGGTTCGGCAGTGTAGCGCCGGGCACAAAGTCAATCTGATGCTCAATCCCTCGAATTGGTGGTAAACCGGCAGGTGTATCGTCGGGAAAAACATCATCAAACTCCTGCAAAACAGAACGAATAGAAGGGGGTAGAGAAGAGAGATCGTGAGTAATAACCAAGTTCTCCTGATATCGCAACAACATGATCGGCCTCTCCTCCTGTACACACCACTTCAAATCACTAGCCCTAGCGAGAAAGGACTTATGAATCAACCCATTCTCCTTCTTCTCCACGGGCGGCTCCTTTGACTTCACCTTGTCCGCCTCCTTTTGCAATTGCACTTGATCCTCATAAACTTGTTTAGGAGTAAGAGGAACAAGCGACACCTTTTTCTGCTTGTACTCAAATGAATATTTGTTGGTGAAGCCATCATGAATAACACGGCGATCAAACTGCCACGGTCGCCCCAACAGGATATGGCTCGCTTGCATAGGGATCACATCACACACAACCTCATCCTCATACTTCCCAATGCGAAACGGAACCTTCACTTGCTTGGTCACTTTGATGACGCCTGTCTCATTCAGCCACTGCAAACGATACGGCTTGGAATGCTTCTCCGTGGTCAGCCCCAATCTCTCAACCATGGCTCTACTAGCCACATTCGTGCAACTCCCGCCATCAATGATCACACTACATACCTTGTCTTGAACAAGACATCTCGTGTGAAAGAGGTTCTCCCGCTGCTCTCGCTCATTGGGTTGAGTTTGGACACTCAAGGCTCTCCTAGCTACAAAAAGCTGTCCATTGGGCGCGAAAATCTCCTCACACTCCTCCTCATCCTCGGAATCATCTCCATCCTCCAATTTCGGCATATCAGGATCGGTCTCATCACCATCCGTCACGACTTCGCCGTCATCTCTCATGATCATAATTCTCCTGTTCGGGCAGTCACTCATAATATGCCCGAAGCCTTGGCACTTGAAGCACTTCTTATCTCGATTTCGACCATCAGAAACGGCCGGACTGCCCTGATTTGCTGCACCGGATCCCTCGGGTCGGGACCTAACAAACGGCTTCTTCTCCTCTCGCGGCGGTGCCTCCCTTTTCCATTGATTCCCTTTTGACGAGGAACCATTAGAAACTGGTTGCGATTGCCTCCAATTGCCCTGATTCTGGCGCTGGTTGCTGCTGTTGTTGCCCCTCCTCTTGAGTTGATTCTCGATCTTGATGGCCATGTGAACCATGTCCTCCAACTCAACGTAGTGCTGCAACTCCACCTTATCACGAATATCCCAATGCAAACCAGTCAAGAATCTAGCCATGGTCGCCTCTCGCTCCTCCACCACATTGGCTCGAATCATGGCAACCTCCATCTCCTTATAATACTCATCCACACTCCGACTGCCTTGCCTCAAAGTCTGCAACTTGTTGAAAAGCTCGCGGTAGTAATGATTCGGCACAAAACGCTTCCTCATCACAGCCTTCATCTCCTGCCAAGTCTGAATAGGTGGCTCACTGTTTCTCCTCCTACTCGTCACCATCTGATCCCACCAAACAAGTGCATAATCGGAGAACTCAATTGCTGCCAATTTCACCTTCTTGAGCTCTGAATAGTTGTGGCAATCGAACATAAGCTCCACCTTTCTCTCCCAATCAAGATACAATTCTGGATCATTCTTCCCTTGGAAGGGCGGAACGTTCATCTTAATATTGCCCAGATTGTTATCTTGCCAAGTTCTGCCGCCATCATCCTCTTCGTCAAATCCTGTATCATCTACATGCTCCTCATACTGACGGTGGAATCGACCTCCGCCACCACCACGGCCTCCTCGCCCGCGGCGACCTCCTCGTGTGAAAGTGGTCTCTCGAGAATGAGACTGCTCCATCAGCTCGATCTTGTCGTACACTCCCTCGATTTCTGAGTGTAACATCTTGCCAAATTCTGAGCGAAGTGCCTCCACTACGAGTTTCAACTGTGGATCCATAACAGGGCCATCGCTCACATCCTGTTCATTTTTCTTAGACATAGTTACAAAGAAAACAAGAAACGGTTAGTGAAACAAAATAAAAGGACCTCACCACCTCACAAACACTCGTGTATCACTCAAGATGAAATCACTCAGCGCTCGTGTATCACACAATTCAACGGCTTTTTTTTCACTCTAATAATCTCACTCTCTCGTGCCTTTTTCCACTCAATTTCTCTCTCAAGGAATCAAATTCCCTCAATCTACCAACTGAACTCAAAAACCAACTGCACCAACGAGATTGCCAAACTGTCTCAACGAGAGCACTCAATGAAACGCCCCACAAGAGACCACACCAACAACACTAAACGAATACGAAAATGTGGGAAACCCCCAACGAAAACGAAAACTACCAGAAACGCAGACTGAACAACCCAAAAAGTACTGCGCAGAAATAGGCTCAAAACGCTCTATACTACCCAAGGATTCCAGAAAACACAACGGAAAGTAAACGAAAACCGGAAAAAGTGTACGCAGAAACTGTCCCGAAAGACTCTATACTACCCAAGGACTCCAGAAAACACAACGAGAAATAATCAAAAATCGAAAAAAATGTACGCAGAAACTGCCCCAAAAGGCTCTATACGATGCCAGTGAAACTGTAGGAACAAGATGTTGCAAGAAAATTTTCGGAAATTCTATACTTTGTAGGAACAAGATGTTGCAACATCTTGTTCCTACAGTTTCACTGGCATCGTATAGAGCCTTTTGGGGCAGTTTCTGCGTACATTTTTTTCGATTTTTGATTATTTCTCGTTGTGTTTTCTGGAGTCCTTGGGTAGTATAGAGTCTTTCGGGACAGTTTCTGCGTACACTTTTTTTTTTTTTTTTTTTTTTTTTTTTTTTTTTTTTTTTTTTTTTTTTCGGACCCTAACAGACTATAGGTTCTGAAAAAAAAAGAAAATTCAAGAACCAAACGAAAATTATGATGATGGATGTGTATAAGCTTGTATGTTTATGAGTAATTTCAGACCACGCAGATATCTTAATTCGACAGATATATATTATGGTATTGAAATCACAGCAGAACAAGATCAGACGCAGAAAACGGAACAGAAGACTCGGACGTAGAGAACCCTAAAACGCAGAAAAACGGAAACGCAGAAAACGGAAACGCAGAAAACGGAACGCAGGAAGGAAACCCTAAAATTCTACCCTTGACACAGAAACGAAAACAAAACCTGGATACGAAACGCGGCTCTGGTGCCAAATGATACGATCCTTGCCGATCGATCGAACTCAACGCACGCGGAAGACTGAAATGGAACGGAAAGGATGGAAATCCCAAAACCTCTGAATCTAACCCACGGAATGATTTAGGCGAACGAATCCCTAAACCCCAACGTGCAGTTGACGCAGCAACTCGGGGACGCTGAATGACACCCGACGAGGGTTGGTTGATCTCGCCGTTACGTCGATAAATTGAATTCGTCTTGGAAAAATCAAGAAGAATTCGAAACTCTCAAGAGAGAATAAAAACTCACAATTTGATTAAAGGTAGGCTGCAAATTTCGTCCATATGGTGGCCTATATATAGGCAAAGGCTAAACCTAATATAATAAGGAAACAACTTAACTACCAAGCAAAGAAGCCCTAATTCGAAAATTAACTGGGCTGCCAAACAAGGCCCTTATTTTCGAAATACCAAGCTGAAAACTATGGGCTAAAAATCCGAAAATAAATAAAAACATAAGTCTTCAAAACATATAAAGTCTTCACGCTTCGGCCCACTCGCACTTGATGATATTAATTAAACTTGGGCCGACTCCACCATCTCCAATGGGTTTCTTCATCAATTCTTGAGCCCACACTTCTTGAACTAAGCTCATCAAGCTCTCCTTGAACTTCTTGGCTCGTGCTCTTGTAACCGGACCAACAGGAACATGCACCGGGTCTTGCACCAACGAACCTTGGGCTGCATCACATCGTCAACCTCCATATCCTCACTCGGCTCCGTCTTCTCGCTCGGCTCTGACTTCTGACTCTCGTACCCATCGATCAGTCGGTAGACGCTATCGTCGCTCGGCTCATCCTCGACGTCGGTGTCCACCATCGGACCATATACCGGCACCTCAGGAACAGGTACCCACGTCTCGACTCCGTCGGCAGTAGTATGTCGCTGCAATGGCTGAGTCCGTCCGTAGCCGACCGTCATCTCTGGAGTCTCCTCATTCGGATCCTCCTCATCACTGTCAAGGTGTGCTGGTCGAGACCTTCCCTCCTGGGCGTCTCGGGACGGTGGATATAAAATCGAGTGCATATACGTCTGAAAAGCCAAAGTGCCAGGCTCAGGCAACGAGGCAACCCTCGGATAAGGATCGAAGTGAATATGTTGTATCTGAGGCACAGTAGAAACAATCGGCTATGCCGACTCAACGGGTGGCAATGGCAAAGGTACCGTCGCCGGTGTCAAATCCCAAGGCGGTAACTCAGTGCTGGGAAAAGGAATAAGTGATAGAAACGCAAACGGGTCATGCTCTACCACTGATACGATCCTTGCCGATCGATCGAACACAACGCACGCGGAAGACTGAACTGGAACGGAAAGGATGGAAATCCCAAAACCTCTGAATCTAACCCACGGAATGATTTAGGCGAACTGATCCCTAAACCCCAACGTGCAGTTGACGCAGCAACTCGGGGACGCTGAATGACACCCGACGAGGGTTGGTTGATCTCGCCGTTACGTCGATAAATTGAATTCGTCTTGGAAAAATCAAGAAGAATTCGAAACTCTCAAGAGAGAATAAAAACTCACAATTTGATTAAAGGTAGGCTGAAAATTCGTCCAACACATAGAAGCCTTATATAGGCAAAGGCTAAACCTAATCTAATAAGGAAACAACTTAAAAACAAGCCCTAATAAGCCAAACAAGGCCCTTACTAAATAAATCCGAAAATAACAAGGCCCTATAACTCATGGGCTGCGAAAATAACAAAGTTAAACTAAATAAAAGAAGTCTTCAAAATAAATCACATCTTCAAGCTTCGGCCCACTCGCATGTAATGATATTAATTAGACTTGGGCCGACTCCACCATCTCCAATGGGTTTCTTCATCAACTCTTGAGCCCACACTTCTTGAACTAAGCTCATCAAGCTCTCCTTGAACTTCTTGGCTCGTGCTCTTGTAACCGGACCAACAGGAACATGCACCGGGTCTTGCACCAACGAACCTTGGGCTGCATCATTCCCCTCCTCTTGAAGGGCTGCATCATTCCCCTCCTCTTGAAGAGGATTTGTCCTCAAATCCAAAGCATCACCTACATCAAAAGGACTCAAATCAGTCACATTAAAAGAAGCACTCACATTATACTCACCTGGTAAGTCCAACTTGTAGGCATTGTCATTGATGCGCTCCAACACTTGAAATGGCCCGTCGCCTCTAGGAAGTAACTTGGATCTCCGCTGCAATGGAAACCTTTCCTTGCGCATGTGCAGCCATACTCAAACACTACTTTGCGACGTCCTTGGTTGGCTCGCTCGGCATACTGCTTCGTGCGCCTCTCAATATTCAGCCGTGCCTTCTCATGAATCTGCTTCACAAAATCAGCCTTTTTCTTGCCATCAAGGTTAGTATACTTGTCACGCCCACTATCCCAATGACGGGTTAACCGGGGTTATGACTTGGGGTGAACAATAAGAAATGGAAATGGACAATTACTTAACATTAAAGTATATGGAAATGTCATTCATAGATAAAATGCTGGGATCATATATGATTATTTGGATACTTATAAAACATACACATAAATGAGAACTGATTAAGGTGGGTTACCCAATAACACGTGTCACAATTTCATAACATAAAGTTATCCTAATCAAAGTGTTTTGCAGCGGAAAACGTGTGAGATATACATATGAAGATGTATACTCAAGGTTACATTTCTTGAAATGTCAAAGGAACACCCGCTCAACATCATTCCATTCCATCAACTGCTCAACCTGCACATTTAGAAATACATGCAGGGCTGAGTATAAAAATACTCAGTGGGCATAGCCGAAAATACAACATGCATACATATATAAATTGAACTGCCATAACAGTAACACACAGGTGTTTTCTTAAATGACCTGCGCTTACTAAAATATTTCTTTCATTTTCATAAAGTCGATCGGCCGATCATTTTCCTTCATATGATCCATATCTGTTCCTTTCTGTCACGCGCCGGGAAGGAGGCCTCCTTACCACGGACGCCAAGACCGGTCGCAAGCGACTCGCGGTCTCCATAAGTGTACACGTTAACCCTAGCTAGCGACCTTTGTCTAGCATAGGATCCCAATTGGATTTCCTTTAAAGTTGGCGAACCAACACAGATAGGATACATATAAAAACATAAACATTTTGGCAGTCAATCATTTCATAAACATTTCATTTTCATAACATTTTCATTTTCATAAAGGGCATTGAACATATAAGCATTTTATAAGAACTGAATAAATAGTCAAAACATATCATGCATATATATTCGCATATGAGGCCTACGTCACGCAGGGGATCTCTATATACGTAATAATAAAATAATGCCCACCTGTATAGGCAATGCCTGTCGTTTAACGTTATCTCTGAATCGGAATAGCAGTGCTAATCCTTCTGATGCTCGAAGCCTACAAGAAATCTATTCTCAATAGGTCTCCTTGTATCTAATCTTAAGTCATGGTGTAGTGCTTAACATTCTATGATTCACTTAGCCGGGTTTTCAAAATTTAATAAATAAATACTTGAAAATATTTCTCTTGAGTTAAGAACACCAACAATATTCTTACTCATCTTTCTTTAATGATTGGAATTATAATTAAAACCAATTAAATACTTTTATTCTTATTGCAAAATATAATGCAAATCATGTCATGTTTAGCATATAATAAGTAATTTACTTAAAATATGCACATAATAATAATTTAATATTATTATGAAAACTAGTCTTTGAAAATAATTCATCAAACTAATTAATAGTTCAATTAATTAAAAATAAGAAAGCCCAATTTAATTAATTGAAGGCAATCCAAAGTCTTTAAAAATAATTAATCAAACTAATTAAATAAAATAGGGAAGCCATTTATATAGATGAAATAGAGCCCATGCTTAAATAAATAATAGTCCATATAAATTTAAAAGATGAGGCCCAACTCAATAAAATAGGAATGGCCCAAACTGAATAAAATGAATCGGGCCCAGCTAAATAAAATTAAAAAAAATCGGCCCAAGCTTTTAAAAAAAATCGCAGCCCAAAACTATTTAAAAATAGGCCCAATACTCGGCCCAAGTCCCTCAAGCCCAAACCTCTAAGCCCAACCCAAGCCCAACAACCCCAAACTAAGCCCTAAGTCTTCCTCCCCCCTTCTTCTCCCCCATCTGTCGCACAACACTCACACACACATACAATTTGCAGATCTCACTCTCTCTCTCTCTCGGACTTCACGGCCGCGTGCCACCATCCCGGCGACGAGCGCCGCTCTGTCATCCTCACCATCACCCTCGACCCCTCTATTCTCCTCCCTCAAATCTCTCTCGACTGTCTCCCTCAAACGTCCGTGGCCGAGCAGCAGCAGCCATGGCCGCCGAGCTCTGCCTTCCTCCGCTGAACTCCGGCTGCCACGACCAGTAGCTGGTCGCCGCCCCTTCTCACCCTCTCTCTCTCCGTCCTCGGCCCGACATCAGCGGGCAGAGCCGCCGTGCAGCGGCCTCCTCTCTCTCTCACTTCCGCCAACGAGTAGCGGAAGCCGCTCTCTTCCCCGACTTGACTCGGCAGCCGACGGCAGTAGCTTCGCCCCGCCGTCGCCGCTCACCCTCTGAAACTCCCTCTCTGCCCGTCCTTGGCTGGGCAAGCAGCGGCACCACCGCCGCCAAACCCAGCCTCCCTCATCTCCCTCCGACGAACAGCGGCTGCCAGACCGCCGCCGACAAGTTCTGACCCAGCCAACAGAAGACATGCACCCTCGGCTTCACTCTTCTCTCGGCTGAAACAGGCCCGACATCCCACCGCGAAGAGCGGCGCCCGAGCCCTAGCTCCCTCTCTCTCACCGTGGCCGGGCGACAGCAGCGCCGCTGCCGTGCCGTGCCTCCGTCCACCTCCCGACTCAACACAACAAGTTCGAACAGAGAAAGTTAAAGCTTCAAGACTTTTTTTTCTACTCTTCTTTTCATTTTTAAAACAAATCATGCTTTCATTGATGTATATGCACAGATTATGTATACATATCTATTTTCATAGTAAAGTATGTTTATGATCGAAAAGATGCACTAAATATATGTATATGTATGCATTTCTATCTGATGCTCGGTGAAGTTGAAATTTTGGGGAAAGGCCTTGAGTTCTAAAACAATTGTTGCGAAAATAAATATTTAAGGCAAGGTCTAGGATCTATTCAGTGTGGAGAAAACCTTGTGATACTGATTTGTTGATCTGTTGAGGGAGAGTCCTTTAAAACCAAGCTTCTTGTGGTGTGAAAGCATGCAGCAACAAAAACTTTGTAAGTTCAAGTTCTGTTCTTGAAAGAGGGAATTTGGTGAATAAGGCCCTCCATCTGCGTTTTTCTTGTGAGAATAAATTGTGGTGATTTGTTTGAAACAGAGTTAAAGCTTCCCTTAGCTGATATAAAATGTTTTAGTTGGTATAGTGGTGTAAAGGGAAGCATATGATATAAAATTGTGAGGGAGTCGGTGGTTGATGGAATAAGTGGAAGGAAAGGTGCAGTGGAAGTTGGTGGTGGGAGTAGTGGAAGGGAAAGTGGGAGGAAAGGTGGAGAGTAGGTGGGAGTAGTGGAATAAAATAAAATAAAATAAAAAAAATCTTCCGGGTTGTACTATAAAAACTGTAATAATTCTTCAGGGTTTGCTGACTAAAAACTCGTGAAAATGCTTTAAATAAATATGCGACGCACATAAATTCAATAACTAAATTTACAAATGTTTTTGTAAATTATTTTTGTTGGAATTAAAAATAAATTCATTTTCTTTATATCCGGCGTGAATCCTCCCGACTTCTAAGTTCAAAATTACTCTAAATTTAGCTAGGAAAAAGCGGGGTGTTACATTCCTCCCTCCTTATAAAAATTCCGTCCTCGGAATTGCATATCTGGTATTCTATCTTGTGATACTAGTCATTCGTTTCATTCATCTCTTTTGTGGCCTTTTCCATCCTGTGATGGTTCCACTACATGACGAGAACAATATTATTGCCTCGTAAAACTTGAACCTTGCGATCAAGTATCTGGACTGATTTCTCATCACAACTTAGGTCTTGGCTAGGACTACTTTATCTTGCTTAATCACATGCTTTCTTAATTGCGAGGTGCTATACGTATTGTATACATCCACAATGCTTGGTGGCAGAGCCAACTTATAGGCTACAAAGGCCTAACTTATCTAGGATCTCAAAAGGTCCTATATAACGGGGTCGTAACTTGCCCCTATTTCCCGAAACGTATAACTCCCTTTGAGGGAGAAACTTTGAGGAAAACTCGATCCCCAACATTGAATTCTAATTCCAATCGGCGTTTATCGGCGTAAGACTTTTGTCTATCTTGAGTTTCTTTGATTCTTTGTTTGATGTGGTCGACTTTCTCAATCATCTGTTGGACCAGTTCAGGTCCTAACAACATTCTTTCACCCACTTCATCTTAGTAAAGTGGTGAACTACCTTAATTGTTTCCTTTGTCCTAAGTCACCTTCTCAGATTTGACTAGGAAATTCTAACATCAAACTTTTCTCATTATCTTGGTAACTTTCACTTAAAGATTAATGGCACTCCTTCTGCCATGTAAACTCATTTTCTCATTTTCAAATGATTATTTAATGTGGTTTTATAAGTTTCCATTGTGGTGGCGTTCCAACTTTATTCTTGCTGTAGCTTCTGGCACTTTAGTCAAAACATTCACTCTCTTAGCTTGAGCCTACTAGCCTTGGGGTTGGGTTATACCTTAAGTTTAGTTCTAGTGCTTTCCTTCCATTTCCTTTTTCTTTACCTCCATCTTGAGGTGGTGTACATATCTTGTTTGTGCGTGAACTTTTTCCTTCTCCAATTGTTGTAGTGACTCGATGGTGAGAGTCTCGTTCATTGCTTTTTCCTTCATAATATCTCCCTAGTTTACTAGGGAATTGAAAATCTCATGCCGCAATTCATTTACGAACTCCTTTACGCATTTCTCATTATTCATTTATAAATGACTTAAATAAGCATTTTAAACTCCATAAAAAAAAATTGATTTAAAACATTTTAATCCTTTTAAAATCCATACTCATAAAGCCTTAACTCATGCTCTATCTCATATTCTATCTCTTTACTCAATTTTATATAAACTCTCCACTCATCTCAAATCCTTAAGTTCAAGGATAGGTTTCAAGAAAATCATGGTACTAAGTCTCGATTTATCTCTCATATAAGGCTCGTCTAATCTCATTCAACACATAGACAACACAATCACATAAGGCACATAAGAAAACACAATCAAACATTATCAAAACATGCTCTGTTTTTACACTGACTCAACTTCAAAATCTAACATGTTCTTACTCCGACACCTCCTGGACTCGAGATTCATACCAAAAGAAAGGTCTTCGAGTCTATTTTCATATATAAAAAAAAAGTAGAGTCAAAAACTCCAAGTATTGTAGGAGATATGACTATTTTACTACAGTCTACCATATTCGGCAGTTTTGAGCAATCGAAAACTTGGATTTTTTTTATTTTTTTTTTAATAGTAAATGTTGTCAAACTGGGCTCAAATTTTGTGGATATCTAGCTAACTCAATAAGGTTAATACCATAAAATTTTAGAAAGCTAGATCACACAGGAAGCTACTGAAATGAATGACTCTTTCCCCTGCTCTCTGAAACTCTCGGTAGTAATGTGCAGTTTCGGTTTTGTATTTTATAAAAATAATAGACGAAGTCCAAATGACTTGAAATTTTACCGATGTTCTCAAGACTCATGTAGAGACTTGGTATTAAAATTTCAAAGCTTTTTGACATTGAAAAACCGTCGATCACAGTAGGTCAGTAGGCCTACGAAATTTACCAAAATCTCATCTCAAACTCTTAAAATACTCAACTCAACATTCCTTCAAGGAAACTCATTAAAGCTCATTTTAAACACATATAACACTCCCAAACATTCAAGCACAATATAATGCTCATCATACTCAAATCTTGACTCTCTTCTTACATCATAACCTCAAATCTCTAGTAAAACGTTTCAATGAACGCATCATTAAAATTCTCTTATCATTTTCATGATCAAAATTACTCAATTATTCAAACATGATATCATTCATCATATAAATCATTATACACATATAGATTCCCTTTTATCATGTACTAAACTCTAATGAAACTTCATGTATCATCATAAAACTCTTAATAAAACATGACAAACTTTCACATAATGGTCATAAAGCAATTAGACCTCATTTTATCAATCATCGACTTCTCAAAATATGAAAACTCAAAAACTCATACAAACTAAACTAAGTCAAAAATTTCTTAGCCAACAAAAGACTTACTCAAACATAATTATACACTAATATCATGCTCAAATACATATATCTTAAGCCAAAATAACTTAAATAACATATAGGCAAAAAGTCCTAATTTTTATTAAACTAAACTCTTTTGAAAATATCACTAATCATGTATAACCTATTGATCAAATCATAGATCTAACATCCTAGGTTACCAATTAGCACAAATCAACATCATAAAACAAGATCACATATAGATACACATGTATGTCATTTTCTTCCTCAAACTAACACTTTTCATTTTTCACTTCTCAACCTCAAGCTTCAATCTCATCCATCATTAATCATCTAGATCATCTCATAAACTCAAATCCATCATCAATACATCAATTGATCCATAGGATCTCAACATCCCAATTTTAGGTAAACTAACCTAATAGAAAAATCTATATCTCATGGCTAATCATCAAGATATTCATATATATTAACTCAATAATCATCAATCATCATATAAATCATCGACTCACAATTTCCCAATTTTTTTTTGTAAACTAAACTCAATCGACTTTCACATCTCAAAGCATATACTTTCACAACACACATCAATCATCAACAAACACCACATAGATCTCATTTTTTTTTTTTTTTTTTTTTCCAAATCAAGGAAAGAAAAAGAAAATTTTTGAAGGGTAAAGACCCATTTTTTTGAAAATTTTAAGAACAAGGGAGAGGTGATTTTCTTTCTTCATACAACATCATTCAAGCAAGATTTATGGAATACATGACCACTTACCCAAATTTCTCACCAAAACTCACATTTTCTCACTCTAGCTTGGAAGCCTTTCTTCAATGATTCTCTTGAATATAAGTAGCTAGGATGTGTTTATGGAAGATTTTAGAGTGGATTGAGGTGTTTTGTAAAATTTTTGGAAGCTCCGAAGGTCTCTTCAATGGAGGAAAATGGAGGAAAGTGAGAGAAAGAGGGAGAGAGGTATTGGTCGAAAATGATGAGTGAGTAGTGAGAGAGGATTTTGCAAGATTGTAAATGACCTTGTGATCTTTAAAGAGGATTTTGTAATCTTAAGGAAATATTGGCAATTAATGCCTTGATCTCTCTCTCTCTAATCTCTACACTATCTCTCTAATCTCTACACTCTCTTCAATAATCTCTACACTTGGCAAATTGTGGTATTTAGACACATGGTAGGGAAATTAAAGTAATAGGGTGAGAAGGGTGATCAAAAATAAATCACAAAAACTATGGAAATGTACTAATTAATAAAATACCAATACATAATTATTCATGTGACCACATAAAATAATTATAGCACTAATATTAGTGCACTCACTCAATTATAATATTCCTCTCATAGGAAAAATAATTTTAAAACAAAATATATGCTTGGAAATATTTTCATTAACCAGCATTCTTTGATTTCTCGGTAAAAATAAACTGCACTTGCTTTAGAAACTTAATTAAAATTTCAAGTGCTAATATCCTCAAATAAAAATCGTAATAACTTGCTCACAATGACATACGTAACAAAACTCACATAATCAATCAGTCACGTAATTTCACATAATATCACGTCAAAGCAGTCGGCAAACACAGACAAACTAGACGTCTCTCCGACCGATTTTTTTTTTTTTTACTCTTTCTTTCTCGACTCTATTTCCAACTCATTATTCCTATTTTCTTAATAGGACAATCAATCTCTCTGACATCTCAGTACTCTCAATAGTGTTAAGACACTATCTCACAACATAGGGAAAAGTACGGAGTATTACATGTACTATCAAATTTAGATAAAATTCATGACTTCATGCATAATTTAAAATTCATGAGGCTCATATAAATACACTTAACTCACTAATTAAAACTTATGCATCATATTTATAAAAATTTTCCTTTAACTAAGCAGATTAAAACACATATATAATGATTAAATCACATCAGATAAATCGAACCAGTTTTTATTATAAATGGATGCCGAATCCTAATTATTAATAATTAAGCCCTTAATCAGGAATTAAAAGTCGGGGTATGACATACTATCCACTTTAAAAGAAGTTTCGTCACGAAATTTGTACCACAGAAAATAATTCTGGGTACTTCTCATTCATGCTAGAATCGAGTTCCCACATCGCCTTTTCTTGATCATAGTGCTTCCAAAGAACTATTACTAAGGGTATCGACTTATTCCTTAGTACTTTAACTTTCCAATCTAGAATAGATTCGGGTCTCTCCTCATATCAATTGGATTCTCAATTCCAATTTATATACACGAGATTTACTTGAGAATAAGTTCCCTCGTTCTTTTGTGGCGGTTCATTACTCCTACCTCATTCCTAGGGCTCATCTATGGGGTATCCTAGTTTTCAAAGACCAAAATGGTCATCAACCCATTTCTTGTTACCTATCACATGCATAACACTTTCCTATGAATCTATCTTAAAACTATCATAGACCAATTAACTTTAAGCCCTCGTACTCGAACACTATATTACGATCTTAGCTTGGACTCTGAATTTCTATCATAATGAGTGGTCGATATCATTTATAGGACAAAAACTAATCTCAACCAATCACAATGAGACACAATTATATGAAGTCATAGTTTGGGTAGTATACTACATCGGTAGACTAACATTTCTTGGTCTTATCAAACAAGGGGATCTATTATAACAACTCACGAGTTGCAAGGCTCAAACTCAACACAACATCAAAACAAGGTGTTGTAGAAATTGTTCAAGAGAATCAAAAGAATGACCAGAGGGTATGAAATGATTAACTACTAGGTCGAACAAAATGACCTTGAGTATGAACCCATCTGGCTTTTCAACCGAAAGTTGAAACACATGGGTTTTCAACCCAAAAGACGTCTACTGAGATTTGGATCATGTGGACTGGCCAGGTCCAACATCATCACCTCCCAGTCACACGAGAAACATCGTCCCGAACTTGAAGAGCCATGAACATATTATACATAACAAATCATAAGCTCATTATGACAACTAAACTTATCTTAAGGTTCTCTATCCTATTGATCTCAAACCCCAAACCTCTCTTAAGACATATACACACAGACATACGTACACAGGCAAAACACACTATTCTTAAAATCTGTCCTGTAGCAAAAGTCGATTTGATATTCCGTCGCACTTGAACATTTGAACGTAGAGACTATGGTTCAACCTTTGATGCAACGTTTACCTTGAATTCGTCGCGTATCGTCATTCTGTGTTTTTCCTTTACCTCGTACATATCTTTCCATTCCTCTTTGTAGTTCAAAAGAATCATTGTTTTCTTGAGGGAGCTGAAATGCTCTAAGTTCTCTTTCATTCTTCTACATCATCACCTTAAGAATCTAGATTGTAGAGATATCCTACTAATCTAGTAGTCTATGTTCTTTTAAAATTGTGATCATGCAACTTATAGCAATCTATGTTCTCCGGGAAAACATATGTCAATTTTTCTATCATTCGTCTGATCATAACATCATAGATTGCGAAAATATGCCATGAAAGGCAAAACATTCAACATTTCATCATAACCTGCTCTTCACATAAACATATTCATGAAGCATTTTAGAACATTAACATCTTTAAAACGTTGAAACTGCAGTTACCTTCTTTCCTTGATTGAGCACGATGCAATGGAATGTTGAGCGGTGCCATATGAACCCGTGTAAGTCTAAAGAATCAAACTAGACTCGACTCTTTAAAATAAGGTTTCTAGGGTCAGAGCGAACGAACCGCTCTGATACCACTCTGTCACGCCCACTATCCCAATGACGGGTTAACCGGGGTTATGACTTGGGGTGAACAATAAGAAATGGAAATGGACAATTACTTAACATTAAAGTATATGGAAATGTCATTCATAGATAAAATGCTGGGATCATATATGATTATTTGGATACTTATAAAACATACACATAAATGAGAACTGATTAAGGTGGGTTACCCAATAACACGTGTCACAATTTCATAACATAAAGTTATCCTAATCAAAGTGTTTTGCAGCGGAAAACGTGTGAGATATACATATGAAGATGTATACTCAAGGTTACATTTCTTGAAATGTCAAAGGAACACCCGCTCAACATCATTCCATTCCATCAACTGCTCAACCTGCACATTTAGAAATACATGCAGGGCTGAGTATAAAAATACTCAGTGGGCATAGCCGAAAATACAACATGCATACATATATAAATTGAACTGCCATAACAGTAACACACAGGTGTTTTCTTAAATGACCTGCGCTTACTAAAATATTTCTTTCATTTTCATAAAGTCGATCGGCCGATCATTTTCCTTCATATGATCCATATCTGTTCCTTTCTGTCACGCGCCGGGAAGGAGGCCTCCTTACCACGGACGCCAAGACCGGTCGCAAGCGACTCGCGGTCTCCATAAGTGTACACGTTAACCCTAGCTAGCGACCTTTGTCTAGCATAGGATCCCAATTGGATTTCCTTTAAAGTTGGCGAACCAACACAGATAGGATACATATAAAAACATAAACATTTTGGCAGTCAATCATTTCATAAACATTTCATTTTCATAACATTTTCATTTTCATAAAGGGCATTGAACATATAAGCATTTTATAAGAACTGAATAAATAGTCAAAACATATCATGCATATATATTCGCATATGAGGCCTACGTCACGCAGGGGATCTCTATATACGTAATAATAAAATAATGCCCACCTGTATAGGCAATGCCTGTCGTTTAACGTTATCTCTGAATCGGAATAGCAGTGCTAATCCTTCTGATGCTCGAAGCCTACAAGAAATCTATTCTCAATAGGTCTCCTTGTATCTAATCTTAAGTCATGGTGTAGTGCTTAACATTCTATGATTCACTTAGCCGGGTTTTCAAAATTTAATAAATAAATACTTGAAAATATTTCTCTTGAGTTAAGAACACCAACAATATTCTTACTCATCTTTCTTTAATGATTGGAATTATAATTAAAACCAATTAAATACTTTTATTCTTATTGCAAAATATAATGCAAATCATGTCATGTTTAGCATATAATAAGTAATTTACTTAAAATATGCACATAATAATAATTTAATATTATTATGAAAACTAGTCTTTGAAAATAATTCATCAAACTAATTAATAGTTCAATTAATTAAAAATAAGAAAGCCCAATTTAATTAATTGAAGGCAATCCAAAGTCTTTAAAAATAATTAATCAAACTAATTAAATAAAATAGGGAAGCCATTTATATAGATGAAATAGAGCCCATGCTTAAATAAATAATAGTCCATATAAATTTAAAAGATGAGGCCCAACTCAATAAAATAGGAATGGCCCAAACTGAATAAAATGAATCGGGCCCAGCTAAATAAAATTAAAAAAATCGGCCCAAGCTTTTAAAAAAAATCGCAGCCCAAAACTATTTAAAAATAGGCCCAATACTCGGCCCAAGTCCCTCAAGCCCAAACCTCTAAGCCCAACCCAAGCCCAACAACCCCAAACTAAGCCCTAAGTCTTCCTCCCCCCTTCTTCTCCCCCATCTGTCGCACAACACTCACACACACATACAATTTGCAGATCTCACTCTCTCTCTCTCTCTCGGACTTCACGGCCGCGTGCCACCATCCCGGCGACGAGCGCCGCTCTGTCATCCTCACCATCACCCTCGACCCCTCTATTCTCCTCCCTCAAATCTCTCTCGACTGTCTCCCTCAAACGTCCGTGGCCGAGCAGCAGCAGCCATGGCCGCCGAGCTCTGCCTTCCTCCGCTGAACTCCGGCTGCCACGACCAGTAGCTGGTCGCCGCCCCTTCTCACCCTCTCTCTCTCCGTCCTCGGCCCGACATCAGCGGGCAGAGCCGCCGTGCAGCGGCCTCCTCTCTCTCTCACTTCCGCCAACGAGTAGCGGAAGCCGCTCTCTTCCCCGACTTGACTCGGCAGCCGACGGCAGTAGCTTCGCCCCGCCGTCGCCGCTCACCCTCTGAAACTCCCTCTCTGCCCGTCCTTGGCTGGGCAGCAGCGGCACCACCGCCGCCAAACCCAGCCTCCCTCATCTCCCTCCGACGAACAGCGGCTGCCAGACCGCCGCCGACAAGTTCTGACCCAGCCAACAGAAGACATGCACCCTCGGCTTCACTCTTCTCTCGGCTGAAACAGGCCCGACATCCCACCGCGAAGAGCGGCGCCCGAGCCCTAGCTCCCTCCCTCTCACCGTGGCCGGGCGACAGCAGCGCCGCTGCCGTGCCGTGCCTCCGTCCACCTCCCGACTCAACACAACAAGTTCGAACAGAGAAAGTTAAAGCTTCAAGACTTTTTTTTCTACTCTTCTTTTCATTTTTAAAACAAATCATGCTTTCATTGATGTATATGCACAGATTATGTATACATATCTATTTTCATAGTAAAGTATGTTTATGATCGAAAAGATGCACTAAATATATGTATATGTATGCATTTCTATCTGATGCTCGGTGAAGTTGAAATTTTGGGGAAAGGCCTTGAGTTCTAAAACAATTGTTGCGAAAATAAATATTTAAGGCAAGGTCTAGGATCTATTCAGTGTGGAGAAAACCTTGTGATACTGATTTGTTGATCTGTTGAGGGAGAGTCCTTTAAAACCAAGCTTCTTGTGGTGTGAAAGCATGCAGCAACAAAAACTTTGTAAGTTCAAGTTCTGTTCTTGAAAGAGGGAATTTGGTGAATAAGGCCCTCCATCTGCGTTTTTCTTGTGAGAATAAATTGTGGTGATTTGTTTGAAACAGAGTTAAAGCTTCCCTTAGCTGATATAAAATGTTTTAGTTGGTATAGTGGTGTAAAGGGAAGCATATGATATAAAATTGTGAGGGAGTCGGTGGTTGATGGAATAAGTGGAAGGAAAGGTGCAGTGGAAGTTGGTGGTGGGAGTAGTGGAAGGGAAAGTGGGAGGAAAGGTGGAGAGTAGGTGGGAGTAGTGGAATAAAATAAAATAAAATAAAAAAAATCTTCCGGGTTGTACTATAAAAACTGTAATAATTCTTCAGGGTTTGCTGACTAAAAACTCGTGAAAATGCTTTAAATAAATATGCGACGCACATAAATTCAATAACTAAATTTACAAATGTTTTTGTAAATTATTTTTGTTGGAATTAAAAATAAATTCATTTTCTTTATATCCGGCGTGAATCCTCCCGACTTCTAAGTTCAAAATTACTCTAAATTTAGCTAGGAAAAAGCGGGGTGTTACAATACTCATGCTCAGGTAATGGAGATAAATCCAATGGAGTCAAAGGATTAAATCCATACACAATCTCAAATGGTGAAAATTGAGTAGCAGAATGAACAGAACGATTATAAGCAAACTCAACATGAGGCAAACAATCTTCCCAAGACTTAATGTTCTTCTTGATAATAGCTCTAAGCAAAGTAGACAAAGTCCTATTCACTACCTCTGTTTGACCATCAGTTTGTGGATGACAAGTAGTAGAAAACAAAAGTTTAGTACCCAACTTACACCACAAAGTCTTCCAAAAGTAACTCAAGAACTTCGAATCCCTGTCAGAAACAATAGTCCTAGGCATGCCATGCAATCTAACAATCTCTCTAAAGAATAGATCAGCTACATGAGATGCATCATCAGATTTATGACATGGAATAAAATGTGCCATCTTAGAAAATCGATCAACAACCACAAAGATGGAATCTCGACCACGCTTAGTCCTAGGCAAACCTAACACAAAATCCATAGAAATATCAATCCAAGGTGCTGTAGGAATAGGCAATGGTGTATACAATCCATGGGAACTCACCCTAGACTTAGCTTGTTTACACGTAACACATCGACCACAAATTCTCTCAACATCACGTTTCATATGAGGCCAAAAGAAATGCTCATGCAGAACAGCTAAAGTCTTAGCAATGCCAAAATGTCCCATCAAACCCCCACCATGAGACTCAAGCAATAACAACTCACGTAAAGAACATTTAGGAACACATAACTTATTCTTCCTAAAAAGATAGTCATCATGCCTAAAATACTCTCCACTAGCAGCTCTCGCACATGCTATATAAATCTCACCAAAATCATCATCATGCTCATACAAACTCTTGATACACTCAAAACCAAGCAACTTAGCATCTAAGGTAGAAATCAAGGCATACCTCCGAGAAAGTGCGTCAGCCACCACATTCTCTTTACCTTGCTTGTATTTGATGACGTAGGGAAACGTCTCAATGAACTCCATCCACCTTGCATGCCGCTTGTTCAACTTGTGCTGCCCCTTCAAGTGTTTCAACGACTCGTGATCCGTGTGAATGACGAACTCATTGGGCCACAAGTAGTGCTGCCACGTTTGCAAAGCTCTCACCCATGCGTACAGCTCCTTATCATACGTGGGATAACTCAATGTCGCCCCGTTTAGCTTCTCGCTGAAATACGCAATGGGTCGTCTCTCTTGCATCAACACTGCACCAATACCAACACCAGAAGCATCACATTCAATCTCAAAAGATTTGGAGAAATTAGGAAGAGATAATACCGGGGCGTGGGTCAATTTATATTTCAACTGCTGAAAAGCATCCTCTTGCGCCTTGCCCCACTTAAACTCCACATGCTTCTTGATGACTTCCGTCAAAGGTGCTGCAACACTGCTAAAATGAGGCACGAATCGCCTATAGAAGCTAGCAAGTCCATGAAAGCTTCGAACGGCTGCAATGTTCGTCGGCGTTGGCCACTCTTGGATAGCTCGTATCTTCTCCTCATCAACCTGTACACCCTGTGCACTAACAACAAAACCAAGAAATACAAGCTTGTCCGTACCAAAAATGCACTTCTTAAGGTTAGCAAACAACTTTTCCTTTCGAAGCACATCCATAACAGACCTCAAATGTTCAACATGCTCATCATGATTCTGGCTATAAATGAGGATATCATCAAAGTAGACAACAACAAATCTGCCAATGAAAGCACGCAAAACATGATTCATAAGACGCATGAACGTACTAGGCGCATTAGTCAAACCAAAAGGCATAACTAACCACTCATACAAACCAAGTTTTGTCTTAAAAGCAGTTTTCCATTCATCACCTTCCTTAATCCTAATTTGATGGTATCCACTACGCAAATCGATCTTAGAAAAGACACAAGAACCATGCAACTCATCTAGCATATCATCTAAACGAGGGATAGGATGGCGATACTTTACCGTGATGTTATTGATGGCTCGGCAATCACAGCACATCCTCAAAGACGAGTCCTTCTTTGGTACAAGTAGAACGGGTACCGCACAAGGACTCAAACTCTCCCTCACATGCCCTTTGGCCAATAACTCGCCAATTTGCCTCTCCAACTCCTTTGTCTCCTCCGGATTGGTTCGGTAAGCTGGTCGGTTCGGCAGTGTAGCGCCGGGCACAAAGTCAATCTGATGCTCAATCCCTCGAATTGGTGGTAAACCGGCAGGTGTATCTTCGGGAAAAACATCATCAAACTCCTGCAAAACAGAACGAATAGAAGGGGGTAGAGAAGAGAGGTCGTTAGTAATAACCAAGTTCTCCTGATATCGCAACAGCATGATCGGCCTCTCCTCCTGTACACACCACTTCAAATCACTAGCCCTAGCAAGAAAGGACTTATGAATCAACCCATTCTCCTTCTTCTCCACGGGCTGCTCCTTTGACTTCACCTTGTCCGCCTCCTTTTGCAATTGCACTTGATCCTCGTAAACTTGTTTAGGAGTAAGAGGAACAAGCGACACCTTTTTCTGCTTGTATTCAAATGAATATTTGTTGGTGAAGCCATCATGAATAACACGGCGATCAAACTGCCACGGTCGCCCCAACAGGATATGGCTCGCTTGCATAGGGATCACATCACACACAACCTCATCCTCATACTTCCCAATGCGAAACGGAATCTTCACTTGCTTCGTCACTTTGATGACGCCTGTCTCATTCAGCCACTGCAAACGATACGGCTTGGAATGCTTCTCCGTGGTCAGCCCCAATCTCTCAACCATGGCTCTACTAGCCACATTCGTGCAACTCCCGCCATCAATGATCACACTACATACCTTGTCTTGAACAAGACATCTCGTGTGAAAGAGGTTCTCCCGCTGCTCTCGCTCATTGGGTTGAGTTTGAACACTCAAGGCTCTCCTAGCTACAAAAAGCTGTCCATTGGGCGCGAAAATCTCCTCACACTCCTCCTCATCATCGGTACCATCTACATCCTCCAACTTCGGCATATCAGGATCGGTCTCATCACCATCCGTCACGACTTCGCCGTCATCTCTCATGATCATGATTCTCCTGTTCGGGCAGTCACTCATAATATGCCCGAAGCCTTGGCACTTGAAGCACTTCTTATCTCGATTTCGACCATCAGAAACGGCCGAAATGCCCTGATTTGCTGCACCGGATCCCTCGGGTCGGGACCTAACGAACGGCTTCTTCTCCTCTCTCGGCGGTGCCTCCTTTTTCCATTGATTCCCTTTTGACGAGGAACCATTAGAAACTGGTTGCGATTGCCTCCAGTTGCCCTGATTCTGGCGCTGGTTGCTGCTGTTGTTGCCCCTCCTCTTGAGTTGATTCTCGATCTTGATGGCCATGTGAACCATGTCCTCCAACTCAACGTAGTGCTGCAACTCCACCTTATCACGAATATCCCAATGCAAGCCAGTCAAGAATCTCGCCATGGTCGCCTCTCGCTCCTCCACCACATTGGCTCGAATCATGGCAACCTCCATCTCTTTATAATACTCATCCACACTCCGACTGCCTTGCCTCAAAGTCTGCAACTTGTTGAAAAGCTCGCGGTAGTAATGGTTCGGCACAAAACGCTTCCTCATCACAGCCTTCATCTCCTGCCAAGTCTGAATAGGCGGCTCACTGTTTCTCCTCCTACTCGTCACCATCTGATCCCACCAAACAAGTGCATAATCTGAGAACTCAATTGCTGCCAACTTCACCTTCTTGAGCTCTGAATAGTTGTGGCAATCGAACATAAGCTCCACCTTTCTCTCCCAATCAAGATACAATTCTGGATCATTCTTCCCTTGGAAGGGCGGAACGTTCATCTTAATATTGCCCAGATTGTTATCTTGCCAAGTTCTGCCGCCATCATCCTCTTCGTCAAATCCTGTATCATCTACATGCTCCTCATACTGACGGTGGAATCGACCTCCGCCACCACCACGGCCTCCTCGCCCGCGGCGACCTCCTCGTGTGAAAGTGGTCTCTCGAGAATGAGACTGCTCCATCAGCTCGATCTTGTCGTACACTCCCTCGATTTCTGAGTGTAACATCTTGCCAAATTCTGAGCGAAGTGCCTCCACTACGAGTTTCAACTGTGGATCCATAACAGGGCCATCGCTCACATCCGCACCCTGTTCATCTTTCTTAGACATAGTGACAAAGAAAACAAGAAACGGTTAGTGAAACAAAATAAAAGGACCTCACCACCTCACCAACACTCGTGTATCACTCAAGATGAAATCACTCAGCGCTCGTGTATCACACAATTCAACGGCTTTTTTTTTTCACTCTAATAATCTCACTCTCTCGTGCCTTTTTCCACTCAATTTCTCTCTCAAGGAATCAAATTCCCTCAATCTACCAACTGAACTCAAAAACCAACTGCACCAACGAGATTGCCAAACTGTCTCAACGAGAGCACTCAATGAAACGTCCCACAAGAGACCACACCAACAACACTAAACGGATACGAAAAGGTGGGAAACCCCCAACGAAAACGAAAACTACCAGAAACGCAGACTGAACAACCCAAAAAGTACTGCACAGAAACAGGCTCAAAACGCTCTATTCTACCCAAGGATTTCAGAAAACACAACGAGAAATAATCGAAAACTGGAAAAAAAAGTGTACGTCGAAGCTGTCCCGAAAGGCTCTATACTACCCAAGGACTCCAGAAAACACAACGAGAAATAAGCAAAAACCGGGAAAAAAGTACGCAGAAACTGCCCCAAAAGGATCTATACGATGCCAGTGAACTATATAGGAACAAGATGCTGTAAGAAAATTTTCGGAAATTCTATACTCTTTTTTTTTTTTTTTTTTCGGACCCTAACAGACTATAGGTTCTGAGAAAAAAAGAAAATTCAAGAACCAAACGAAATTATGACGTATGGATTTATATGGATGTGTGTAAGTCGTATGATGATGGATGTGTATAAGCGTGTATGTTTATGAGTAAAATCAGACCACGCAGATAACTGAATTCAAAGATATTATGGTATTGAAATCACAGCAGAAGAAAATCAGACGCAGAAAACGGAACAGAAAACTCGGACGTAGAGAACCCTAAAAACGCAGAAAACGGAAACCCTAAAATTCTACCCTTGACACAGAAACGAAAACGAAACCTGGATACGAAACGCGGCTCTGGTGCCAAATGATACGATCCTTGCCGATCGATCGAACACAACGCACGCGGAAGACTGAACTGGAACGGAAAGGATGGAAATCCCAAAACCTCTGAATCTAACCCACGGAATGATTTAGGCGAACTGATCCCTAAACCCCAACGTGCAGTTGACGCAGCAACTCGGGGACGCTGAATGACACCCGACGAGGGTTGGTTGATCTCGCCGTTACGTCGATAAATTGAATTCGTCTTGGAAAAATCAAGAAGAATTCGAAACTCTCAAGAGAGAATAAAAACTCACAATTTGATTAAAGGTAGGCTGAAAATTCGTCCAACACATAGAAGCCTTATATAGGCAAAGGCTAAACCTAATCTAATAAGGAAACAACTTAAAAACAAGCCCTAATAAGCCAAACAAGGCCCTTACTAAATAAATCCGAAAATAACAAGGCCCTATAACTCATGGGCTGCGAAAATAACAAAGTTAAACTAAATAAAAGAAGTCTTCAAAATAAATCACATCTTCAAGCTTCGGCCCACTCGCATGTAATGATATTAATTAGACTTGGGCCGACTCCACCATCTCCAATGGGTTTCTTCATCAACTCTTGAGCCCACACTTCTTGAACTAAGCTCATCAAGCTCTCCTTGAACTTCTTGGCTCGTGCTCTTGTAACCGGACCAACAGGAACATGCACCGGGTCTTGCACCAACGAACCTTGGGCTGCATCAACCACTGAGGAGTACGTCTCAAAGATAGTCGGCTCTGAAACAACAGGCTTAGATAAAACTGGCATCGGATCAGCTAGGGGTAGAGGTATAATCAGAAATGGCTCCTCGGGAAGTGGGGGCACAACAACTAGCTCCCCTCGCTGGGCTGGTCCCTCATCCTTTCCATAAAGCGGTGCAGATGGCTCACCATCCGCGAAATAGTGGTAACTCAACATCACTATAAATCCTCGAAAATCTGTGTCCATAAAACGACCAGACTCGGTCCTAAAAATATATCGCGACACCAGTGAAGCTGCCTAATCCTACCACTCGGGTGGCAGCTGCGGGACCAAATGTGTAATGGCCTCAGCCTCGTCAATCCCGTGGATACTAGCCTCCAACCAACGACGGTGGTAAAGCGCTAGAAACTCTCCAAATGTATCGCTCTCTCTCGGTCCAGTAGTCCTGAACCAACGGCGCATCGCCTTGCTATATAGTCTCTGTATCGCTGCCTCTTCTCGACTCTGCATCCTGTAATATAAAATATCATGTCCATTAGAAAATGGATACGAAACTTACTTGGTACATCTCAATCAACAACATACTTGTCCTCGTTTGATATGGTGGGCCATCGGCTATACTAGCCTCATCATCTCTCCTCATATTCCACATCAACTGTCTCATATCAGAATCCATCATCTCAAACAATTCCGTCATCAAAACAATTCATAACTCATTAGTGAATCAAACTCAGCTCTCAACAGGAAAGCAACAAGAAACAACATCAACCTCTTACCTCATTAAGACGGAGGAGATGGGGTGCTGGGGTTTCGTTTCGAACTGACTTTCTCAAACTAGCCTAAGAATTCAATTTAGACTAGTACTCAATTTAAAAAGATATCAGTAATCAAAGGTTCGACTCAACCAAGCAATAGACTCAGAGCAGATGACCTGCTCTGATACCACCCTGTCGCAGCCCGATTCCCGACGCTAGTGATAGCGGGGTACTGTTGGATTTATATACTGAAAGCAAGAACTTTATGCTTGTATACAATGATTCCTGTTTTCACTATTCTTATCTCCTATCTGATTGTGTTCATGATTGCATATGCATGTTCTTTATCTCTGTATAAGTAGATTATATGGTGTACAGATCACAGAAGACCATAAAATTGGAATAACCTTAAGAGATATAATATGATCACAGCCGAGATAACTCTAGGACAAGTTATTGGTTTAGGCTGCAGTATAGATGGAAGTAGTTTGTCTTGGCTACTTGTCTATACTGGTACGTCATTACGTATTGATAGGACCACAGTTTGAGATGTATTCTACTATCTGACTTAAGTGAAGAATCAAGATCTCGGTGACTTATAAATCTTAATACTAATAAGTATTCATATATATATGTTAATTCGTATATCACTTTGACTTACTATGGGTGAAAGTTATATACTAACTCGAGTACTCTGTATCTTGGGTGATAGCGGTTAATATATGATATTTGATTATCTGTATTAGTACCCGTATCCGGTATAGGATAATGACATCCCCTTAAGGAGCTCAATAAGGTTTATTACGCTAAACCCTGCAGGTTGATTAAGTTCAGGCGTAATAATAAAGTTTGAGTGGTACTGCTTAAGGAATTATTAAGAGATTAATTAATTTAAGCTGTCAGAGCTCTAATTAATTAATGGATGTCGGATATTTTAAATACGGAGATTTAATAAGTCTAAATACAAGCCCCGACTCATCACCGGCAATAAAGGGGTAAGTCGGTATCGGTTCTCTAGTGGAATGAACTGATATTTATAAATTAATTATGGTCTGGGCTGACCATGGATAAATTAATTTATTTGAGGCCCATCTTTATTCCTTGTAACTGGTCCCTGGGCTGGCCCAATGTCTCCTAGCCCAAGAAGACAGAATTTTCGGCCCTCACTAAGAAAGTGGCGCCTCCTCCCATTTTCTGTATTATTAAATACAGCTGTCAGCTCTCAGGAAAATATACTGATAAAAATTAGGGTTTTAAGAGCAGAGGGAGGCGCAGGAAACGTGTGAGGCTTTTCTGTCTTGGGAATTTCCATAGCTCGTTGTCCATCCAAAGTTGGGAATTGAGCGGGATACAGTCGAGAAGATCAGAGCTGGAGTCAGAATCTTTCGACGCGATCATCAATCGTTTGTGCATCCGATTCTCAAGTAAGTTTTCCTAACACCTGTGTGCAGCTGTTAAATTCATAGGAGCATGTTAGGAATTAATCGTTGTATGATGAATTAATAATAATCCAAGAAACGATCATCGGGCAATCGGGTATTAATTCAATTTAATATTCCTTCAATTGGTATCAGAGCCCAGGATTAATTTCTTGGCTCTATTATTAATTTGTGTACGATTAATAATATGCGTTGTTTTTACTGCTGTTGTTCTTCGTGGCTTGTTGATTCGTGGAATATGTCGTTTGACGTTGTAATCGTTTTTCACCACGAGAAAATCCGTGGTTAGATTAGGATTTCAATTGTATTTGTTTTTCCGTTATAAATCTGTAAAACTGAGGAACGAGACGAGGATGACGACGAATCAACAACGAGGAACGGTGTTTGGAGTAACGGAGGCGCAACGGACACGGAGCGAGCAAGGCCGCCGGCGCCGAGGGCTGCACGCGCACGAGTGCTTGCACGCTGTGCGTCGCGCGCCTGGGCAGGCGCCGTGCGCCCTTGCTGCGCTGTTGCGTGCTGGGCGAGGCGAGGCGAGGCTGGGCCGGAGCGAGGGGAGCGGTGCGCGCCTAGGGCTGCGCGTGCGCGTTCGCGCGCTGCGCGCCCGGAGGGCGTTGCGCGGCCGCTGCTGCCGAGCTGCTGTCTGCGCGCCGAAATGCCGAGGCCGACTGCTGCTGCTGCTCGTGCAGATCAGACGGGCAGGAAGGAGGCGGGCGACGGGGCTGTGCGCGTCCGGGGGCAGCGCCTGCGCCGCCCAACGGGCGGCGCACTACCGCTGATGCCGCTGCCGTCCAGTCCACGCCGGGAGTCTGCTGCTGCTGCTGCGCTCGCGCTGGAGGCCGCGCTGGAGGCTGCTGTGCGGCAATGGAGGCTGCCAAGGGCGGCGGCGGCTAGGGTTTCCAAACCCTAGCTGCGTTTCAAACCCTAGGGGGCCCAAACCCTAGTTTGACGGGCCCATGTGTTCGGGCCGAGTTTTTTCATTTAGTTTTGGGCTTGTTTTCTATTTTATTTTGTAATAGAATAGATGTTGGGTTCCACGAATGGGTCACGAAGAATTTTAATTCTTTTATTACTGTTCTTTGCATGTCGTGGTTGTTAATCCCTTATGCTCTTTACCTGCTTTTGCACGTCTTTGCTTGTTAATATTTGTTTATTAATTTCGCTTAGACGAGCATGCTAGTAGGTTTACCGTTTTCTTAAGCATGTTTTAGAATTCTGCGAGCATGATTTACATGTTGCGTTCTAAAGAAGCATGTTTAGGTTTATGTGCTTGAGCATGAACAAACCTTTTGAAAGAAAAAATGACTAAGCTGTTTAATAATTTTTATAGTGATTAAAAATTATTTTAGACCTCCACATGCGGTCTCTAGACAAAGTGATTGGCGGTATGGGTAAACGTCCACCCGCGTGGCTTACTTCATATTTGTTTCTCATAAGTTTGTCAGAAGAGGTTTCTATAAAAATATTTAAATTCATTAAAGTAGTGGGAGTTATACAGTAAACGTCCACCCGCGTGGCTTGCTTGTATGATTTTCACAAGTACTTTGGAGAATGATTTTAAATAAGATAACCAAAGTAATTAAATCGAAAGCGACATGGTCCGAGTGAGTATGTCAATTTTGAGAATTTAATTATTAAGGTTAAATTGTGGTCATTGCTTAGATATCATATCAAGTACAATGTACAACTCCCCGCGGAGTCCCTTCTTGATGATGATATGGTCTAGTTAAGGTGCCAACTATTAATTTCTTTTGTCAAAAGGTTAAGTTGACATGGATAGAAATTAAACGACTAGGTAAATAGTCTGGTTGAGGAGTTCGTGTGTAAACGTCCACCCGCGTGGCTTGCATATGGATTCTTTGAGCAGTTGGAGGTTTCACTAATATTGTTTTATCAAAAGGTTACAATATTATTGTTACGAACTATATGTGTTTCATGTTCTTACATGTTTATTTGTTCACTTTCAGATATGTCTATGTCTCCAATTATTAACATTCTAGCAAACAATCCTCTCATCGGTCCAAATTACACCGAATGGAAACGCCATATTATGTATATTCTTGACGCTGATGAGCACAGTTTTGTGCTTACTACTCCACGTCCCGCGCCCTTAACTGATGAGTCCACTGATGCGGAACGAGAAACGCATAAAAGGTGGCACAAGTCAAATAATATGGCCAAGTGCTATATTATGATGACTATGTCACAAACTTTGCAACTCCAGCATCAGGTCATGAATGACGCGGCTGAAATCATGTTAAACCTCAAGGAGGTTTATGGGGAGTCCGAGAGGTCTGCTCGTTTTAACTTGATGAGAGAAATCTTATCTTGTAAAATGAGCGAGGGCAGCTCGGTGCACGATCATGTCATGCATATGACAAATTTGTTTGACAGGCTTGATCTGCTAGGAGGGGGGTATCGAAGGCGAAGCCAAAGTCGATATCATCCTCAACACTCTCCCCAAAACCTATGAGAACTTCCGACTCAACGTCGTTATGAGCAAGGCCAACTATACTCTCAATGAGTTATTGAATGCTCTAGTTTCGGCCGAGGGAGTCATGGGCACGCGCAATGGGAAAGAGGTCCTTGTTGCTGCCAAGGGATCTACTTCTTCGTCGAAAGGCGGGAAAAAGAAGTGGAAGGGTCCAAAGGGCAAGCATGACCATGAGGCTAGTGGGAGCGGTAAAGCCAAAGTTGATGGCCCTACCGGCGGCGTGAACAAGCCAATGGCCAAGGGAAAGTGCTTCAAGTGCGGCAAGGTTGGGCATTGGAAGAAAGATTGTCCAGTGCTCAAGGCAAAGGGTGATATGATCCTTGCCGATCAATCGAACACCACGCGAACGGAAGACTTGAAAACACGAACATAAGATGGAATCCCAAAACCTCTGAATCTAACCCACGGAATGATTTAGGCGAGCGAATCCCTAAACCCCAACGTGAAGTTGACGCAGCAACTCGGGGACGCTGAATAACACCCGACGAGGGTTGGTTGACTCGCCGTTACGTCGATAATTGAATTCGTCTTGGAATAATCAAGAGGAATTCGGAATTCTCAAGAGAGAAATAAAACTCACAAGTTTATTGATAAAAGTAGGTTCATTTTCGTCCAACATAAGCCTATATATAGGCAAAGACTAACCCTAATCTAAGAAGGAAACAACTTAACTACCAAGCAAAGAAGCCCTAATTTTCGTCCATCATAAGGACTACAAATAAGGTATGCGAAAACCAAACCAAACTAGGAGAATAAACATGGAAAATAACTCCTAATCTAATAAGGAAACATATCCTTAGTCAAAACAAGGTATAAAACTCAAAATTGACTCAACTAAGGCCTAATTTCAGCCACCCTAACATAACCCACGAAAATTATAAGATAAAACAAAATAAAAGACTCTATTAAATCAGCCTACATATGCAACGTAACTTGGGCCTCCATGGCATGCATCAAAGGAACAAGGTACGTCACAAGTTTTGGTAACAGAAACATGTTTAGCTTCGTTTTCTACTCATTCGTGGGTAGTGGATACGGGGGCAACTGACCATGTTTGTTACACCTTGCAGGGGTTCAACCCAACAAGGGAGATAGCAAGTGATGAGATCACCATCTCCATGGGCAATGCGTCGAAGGTCGCAGCTGTTGCAATTGGAGATTTATCTTTATGTTTTGGTGATGACATTTTAGTTTTGAGAGATATTTTATATGTGCCGGAGTTTCGGCGGAACATAATTTCTGTTTCAAAGTTGTTTTTGAATGGATATTCTGTTACTTTTGATGGGGGTGTCTCTATCATGAGAGATAACAAGATTATTTGTTCTGGAATTTTGAACAACTCTCTCTATACTATTACATGTCCAATGAATAACTCTGTCCATGTTGCATCTACATCACAAATTCTTCCAAATCCAAATAAGAGGAAATATTATTCTCATGAACAATATACACATGCGTGGCACCTAAGGTTAGGCCACATCAATCTAAATAGGATCCAAAGGCTCGTTTCAAATGGAGTCTTGAAAGACTTTCAAGCTGTTCCATTTAGAACCTGCGAATCCTGTATAGAGGGAAAGATGACGGCAAGGCCTTTTAAGGCCAAGGGGAATAGGGCCTCGCATGTGTTAGAATTGATTCACTCTGACTTGTGTGGACCGATGTCCACTAGAGCTCGTGGAGGGTATGAGTACTTCGTCACTTTCATTGACGATTACTCAAGATATGGGTATATTTACCTATTTCAACGCAAGTCTGAATGCTTTGAGAAATTCAAAGAATTCAAGGCGGAAGTGGAGAAGAGATTGGGTAAATCTATCAAGTCATTGCGGTCTGATCGCGGTGGCGAATACCTCGGGAACGAGTTCTTGCAATACTTGTCAGATTCAGGGATTACATCCCAATTGACTGCACCGGGTACTCCCCAACAGAATGGTGTAGCAGAGAGAAGAAATAGAACTCTTCTGGAAATGGTAAGATCAATGATGAGTTATGCATCATTGCCTATTTCGTTTTGGGGATATGCCTTGGAAACAGCGGTATACTTGCTGAATCTAGTGCCTTCCAAATCGGTTCCTAAAACTCCTGTCGAGTTATGGTATGGGTACCAGCCCAGTCTAAACCATATAAAGATATGGGGTTGTCCTGCATACGTGCTAGACAAGGAAGCGAAGAAATTGGAACCTAGATGTGAAGTAATGCTGTTTATAGGATATCCTAAAGGAACGAAAGGTGGTTATTTTTATAATCCTAAGGATCGGAAAGTGGTTGTTAGCACCAACGCACGATTCTTGGAACAGGATTATATAGATAAACACAAGTCTAGGTCCGAGATTGTCCTTCAAGAAATCGAAGGCAGTGGACAGGCGATTCCATCACCCCAGCCAAGTGTGCAAGTGAATGCACCACAAGACACTGCACAAACCATTGTCACAGCTGTACCACCACCGCTTCGTCGTAGTGGGAGGGTTGTAGTTCAACCCGATCGATTTATGTTCTTGGGAGAATCTTCGGATCTGATACGATCCTTGCCAAATGAATTGGAACGAAAAGGATGGAAATCCCAAAACCTCTGAATCTAACCCACGGAATGATTTAGGCGAACGGATCCCTAAACCCCAACGTGCAGTTGACGCAGCAACTCGGGGACGCTGAATGACACCCGACGAGGGTTGGTTGATCTCGCCGTTACGTCGATAAATTGAATTCGTCTTGGAAAAATCAAGAAGAATTCGAAACTCTCAAGAGAGAATAAAAACTCACAATTTGATTAAAGGTATCCTGAAAATTCGTCCAACACATAGAAGCCTTATATAGGCAAAGGCTAAACCTAATCTAATAAGGAAACAACTTAAAAACAAGCCCTAATAAGCCAAACAAGGCCCTTACTAAATAAATCCGAAAATAACAAGGCCCTATAACTCATGGGCTGCGAAAATAACAAAGTTAAACTAAATAAAAGAAGTCTTCAAAATAAATCACATCTTCAAGCTTCGGCCCACTCGCATGTAATGATATTAATTAGACTTGGGCCGACTCCACCATCTCCAATGGGTTTCTTCATCAACTCTTGAGCCCACACTTCTTGAACTAAGCTCATCAAGCTCTCCTTGAACTTCTTGGCTCGTGCTCTTGTAACCGGACCAACAGGAACATGCACCGGGTCTTGCACCAACGAACCTTGGGCTGCATCATTCCCCTCCTCTTGAAGAGGATTTGTCCTCAAATCCAAAGCATCACCTACATCAAAAGGACTCAAATCAGTCACATTAAAAGAAGCACTCACATTATACTCACCTGGTAAGTCCAACTTGTAGGCATTGTCATTGATGCGCTCCAACACTTGAAATGGCCCGTCGCCTCTAGGAAGTAACTTGGATCTCCGCTGCAATGGAAACCTTTCCTTGCGCATGTGCAGCCATACCCAATCACCGGGCTCAAACACTACTTTGCGACGTCCTTGGTTGGCTCGCTCGGCATACTGCTTCGTGTGCCTCTCAATATTCAGCCGTGCCTTCTCATGAATCTGCTTCACAAAATCAGCCTTTTTCTTGCCATCAAGGTTAGTATACTCATGCTCAGGTAATGGAGATAAATCCAATGGAGTCAAAGGATTAAATCCATACACAATCTCAAATGGCGAAAATTGAGTAGCAGAATGAACAGAACGATTATAAGCAAACTCAACATGAGGCAAACAATCTTCCCAAGACTTAATGTTCTTCTTGATAATAGCTCTAAGCAAAGTAGACAAAGTCCTATTCACTACCTCTGTTTGACCATCAGTTTGTGGATGACAAGTAGTAGAAAACAAAAGTTTAGTACCCAACTTACACCACAAAGTCTTCCAAAAGTAACTCAAGAACTTCGAATCCCTGTCAGAAACAATAGTCCTAGGCATGCCATGCAATCTAACAATCTCTCTAAAGAATAGATCAGCTACATGAGATGCATCATCAGATTTATGACATGGAATAAAATGTGCCATCTTTGAAAATCGATCAACAACCACAAAGATGGAATCTCGACCACGCTTAGTCCTAGGCAAACCTAACACAAAATCCATAGAAATATCAATCCAAGGTGCTGTAGGAATAGGCAAAGGTGTATACAATCCATGGGAACTCACCCTAGATTTAGCTTGTTTACATGTAACACATCGACCACAAATTCTCTCAACATCACGTTTCATATGAGGCCAAAAGAAATGCTCATGCAGAACAGCTAAAGTCTTAGCAATACCAAAATGTCCCATCAATCCCCCACCATGAGATTCAAGCAATAACAACTCACGTAAAGAACATTTAGGAACACATAACTTATTCTTCCTAAAAAGATAGTCATCATGCCTAAAATACTCTCCACTAGCAGCTCTCGCACATGCTATATAAATCTCACCAAAATCATCATCATGCTCATACAAACTCTTGATACACTCAAAACCAAGCAACTTAGCATCTAAGGTAGAGATCAAGGTATACCTCCGAGAAAGTGCGTCAGCCACCACATTCTCTTTACCTTGCTTGTATTTGATGACGTAGGGAAATGTCTCAATGAACTCCATCCACCTCGCATGCCGCTTGTTCAACTTGTGCTGCCCCTTCAAGTGTTTCAACGACTCGTGATCCGTGTGAATGACGAACTCATTGGGCCACAAGTAGTGCTGCCACGTTTGCAAAGCTCTCACCAATGCGTACAGCTCCTTATCATACGTGGGATAACTCAACGTCGCCCCGTTTAGCTTCTCGCTGAAGTACGCAATGGGTCGTCTCTCTTGCATCAACACTGCACCAATACCAACACCAGAAGCATCACATTCAATCTCAAAAGATTTGGAAAAATTAGGAAGAGATAATACCGGGGCGTGGGTCAATTTGTATTTCAACTGCTGAAACGCATCCTCTTGCGCCTTGCCCCACTTAAACTCCACATTCTTCTTGATGACTTCCGTCAAAGGTGCAGCAACACTGCTAAAATGAGGCACGAATCGCCTATAGAAGCTAGCAAGTCCATGAAAGCTTCGAACTGCTGCAACGTTCGTCGGCGTTGGCCACTCTTGGATAGCTCGTATCTTCTCCTCATCAACCTGTACACCCTGTGCACTAACAACAAAACCAAGAAACACAAGCTTGTCCGTACCGAAAATGCACTTCTTAAGGTTAGCAAACAACTTTTCCTTTCGAAGCACATCCATAACAGACCTCAAATCTTCAACATGCTCATCATGATTCTGGCTATAAATGAGGATATCATCAAAGTAGACAACAACAAATCTGCCAATGAAAGCACGCAAAATATGATTCATAAGACGCATGAACGTACTAGGCGCATTAGTCAAACCAAAAGGCATAACTAACCACTCATACAAACCAAGTTTTGTCTTAAAAGCAGTTTTCCATTCATCACCTTCCTTAATCCTATACTGATGGTATCCACTACGCAAATCGATCTTAGAAAAGACACAAGAACCATGCAACTCATCTAGCATATCATCTAAACGAGGAATAGGATGGTGATACTTTACCGTGATGTTATTGATGGCTCGGCAATCACAGCACATCCTCAAAGATGAGTCCTTCTTTGGTACAAGTAGAACGGGTACCGCACAAGGACTCAAACTCTCGCTCACATGCCCTTTGGCCAATAACTCGCCAATTTGCCTCTCCAACTCCTTTGTCTCCTCCGGATTGGTTCGGTAAGCTGGTCGGTTCGGCAGTGTAGCGCTGGGCACAAAGTCAATCTGATGCTCAATCCCTCGAATTGGTGGTAAACCGGCAGGTGTATCGTCGGGAAAAACATCATCAAACTCCTGCAAAACAGAACGAATAGAAGGGGGTAGAGAAGAGAGATCGTTAGTAATAACCAAGTTCTCCTGATATCGCAACAGCATGATCGGCCTCTCCTCCTGTACACACCACTTCAAATCACTAGCCCGAGCAAGAAAGGACTTATGAATCAACCCATTCTCCTTCTTCTCCACGGGCTGCTCCTTTGACTTCACCTTGTCCGCCTCCTTTTGCAATTGCACTTGATCCTCATAAACTTGTTTAGGAGTAAGAGGAACAAGGGACACCTTTTTCTGCTTGTATTCAAATGAATATTTGTTGGTGAAGCCATCATGAATAACACGGCGATCAAACTGCCACGGTCGCCCCAACAGGATGTGGTTCGCTTGCATAGGGATCACATCACACACAACCTCATCCTCATACTTCCCAATGCGAAATGGAACCTTCACTTGCTTCGTCACTTTGATGACGCCTGTCTCATTCAGCCACTGCAAACGATATGGCTTGGAATGCTTCTCCGTGGTCAGCCCCAATCTCTCAACCATGGCTCTACTAGCCACATTCGTGCAACTCCCGCCATCAATGATCACACTACATACCTTGTCTTGAACAAGACATCTCGTGTGAAAGAGGTTCTCCCGCTGCTCTCGCTCATTGGGTTGAGTTTGGACACTCAAGGCTCTCCTAGCTACAAAAAGCTGTCCATTGGGCGCGAAAATCTCCTCACACTCCTCCTCATCATCGGTACCATCTCCATCCTCCAATTTCGGCATATCAGGATCGGTCTCATCACCATCTGTCACGACTTCGCCGTCATCTCTCATGATCATAATTCTCCTGTTCGGGCAGTCACTCATAATATGCCCGAAGCCTTGGCACTTGAAGCACTTCTTATCTCGATTTCGACCATCAGAAATGGCCGGACTGCCCTGATTTGCTGCACCGGATCCCTCGGGTCGGGACCTAACGAACGACTTCTTCTCCTCTCTCGGCGGTGCCTCCTTTTTCCATTGATTCCCTTTTGACGAGGAACCATTAGAAACTGGTTGCGATTGCCTCCAATTGCCCTGATTCTGGCGCTGGTTGCTGCTGTTGTTGCCCCTCCTCTTGAGTTGATTCTCGATCTTGATGGCCATGTGAACCATGTCCTCCAACTCAACGTAGTGCTGCAACTCCACCTTATCACGAATATCCCAATGCAAACCAGTCAAGAATCTAGCCATGGTCGCCTCTCGCTCCTCCACCACATTCGCTCGAATCATGGCAACCTCCATCTCCTTATAATACTCATCCACACTCCGACTGTGTAATACCCCGTTTCCCTGAGTTAAATTTAGAATTTATTTTGAACTTAGATTTAAGATGATTCACGCCGGAATGAGAAAAAGAATTTATTTTTAATTCCAACACAAAGGATTTACAAAAATATTTGTAAATTTAGTTATTAAATTTATATGCATTACATATTTATTTAATTGAGCATCGATCATTTACACGAACTATTTTATTTAACGAACACTGAACGATTATTACAGTTTTCATAGTACAACCCGGAAGATTTTTATTTTATTTTATTTTATTACTCCCATCTACTCCTACACCCACCTACTCCATCAGCCACCATATGCCACAACTTATTAGCTTTTTGTTGAGACACCTCATTCACCACCATACCTTTCAATCATACCATTATCTGCAATCATACCATACACCTCATTCATCACCATACCTTTCTCTACAAAGTCATTTCACTTCAATAAAGGATCTATCTTTTCCCTCACTTAGCATTTTCGATCAATCTCATTTCTCCCTCAAGTTACTCTCTAGTTCCAACAAACCCAAAGAAATCCAAGTGCAGAGCTCAGCCATATTGCGAATGAATCAAATTGCCACAAAACTCAGATTTCAGCAACTCAAACCAGAGGTTTCATCTTTGAATCTCTCTATCTATTTTATACTTGCTCATTCAGTTATGACACTGCAATTGTAACAAACATCCCAACCTCACATACACTCACAGAATCATCTCTCATACCAAAGACACATATAGCATAACTTATCAAAATTATCTTTACTACAACCCAACAATTCATGAGTTCATTTGGGGTAAAATCTACAGATGCATCATCTTGCATAATCTACTTATCTTATGCATAATTGTTTTTATTAAAGAGAAGAAAAAGAAGGAATATCTATGCTATTGTGTTGTGTGTGTTGGTGTGTGAGTTTTGGGAGGCTGCAGCTACTGTTGAGAGTCAAGGCGGGTTGGAGTAGAGAAAGAATGGAGGAGAGAGGGGTTTGGCGGTGCTGCTGTCGGGAGCGGCGTGGTGGCCGCGACGCCGATGGATGGCGGCGGCCTGCTGGCCGTCTGCCAGAAATAGAGAGAGAAATGGGAGGCGGCTGGACGGCGGGGCTGTTCAGCGGAGGGAGCGACGGCGGCCTCGGCCTTTGAGGTCGACCGACGGTCCAGAGAGGGTGAGATCGACGGCGGTGGCTGTTTCTGACTGCGGCGGCCGTGGGTTCTCCGCGGTTGCTGCTGCTCGGGAAGCCGGCGCTCTTCGCCGGGAAAAAGGAAGAAGGGGGATGGCGCGGCGTGTGTTGGTTTGTGAGGTGGGGGAAGAGTGAGAGGGAGACTTGAGGTCGAAGGGAAGGAGAGAGGAGGCGGAGCCGCCGGCCTCCGGGGACGGTGCTGCCGTCCGGTGGTGGCGGCGGGAGAGGCAGAGAGCGAGAGAGAGTGAGCGGCTGTGAGGAAGAGAGATGTGTGAGTGTGAGTCTGTGACCGATGGGGGAAGAAAAGGGGGGTGGGGATATTGGGCTAGGGTTGGGCTTGGGAGTTGGGTTTTGCAGATGGGCTATACTTTAATTTCACTTGGGCTGAGTAAGATTTTGGGTTTGAGGATTGGGCTGTAATGAGGAGGTGGGCCGATTTTAATTTAATTGGCTGATGGGCCTTGCTTTATTTTTTTCAGTTGGGTCTCTTTTATTTAAAAGATGGGCTGCAGTATTCTATTAAGGTGTTGGGCCCTTTATTTAATTAAAACAGTTGGACCGATTTTAAAGAGGTTTTGGGCTTTGCAGTTCTTAATAAAATGGACTAAACTTATTAATTAATTGGACTTCATAATTGAGTTTGATTAATTATTATTTTAAAGAATTATTGCATAATAATATTATATTATTATTATGTGCATATTTTAAGTGAATTACTTATTATATGCTAAGCATGACATGAAATTGCATTTATACTTGCAATAAAAGTATTTAATTGGTTTTAATTATAATTCCAATTTTTAAGAAAATCGAGTAAGGATATTGTTGGTGTCCTTAACTCAAGAATTTAGTTTTCAATTATTTATTTACTAAATTTTGGAAACCCGGCGTGATGAATCAAGTATGTTTAGTACATCCACTAAGACTTTAAGTTAGCTTCACGAGACCTATTAAGAATAGAATTTCTTGTAGGCTTTGTGACCAGGGGGATTAGCGCTGCTTCCCAAGACAGGTTTATATGTGATTATGATCTTCAGGCTTTGCCTAACCAGGTGGGCATTACTTTTACTATACGTATATAGAGATCCCCTGCGTGTCGTAGGCCTCTTATACGAATATATGCATGAGATGATTTTAACTGTTAATTTCAGTTTATTATTATGCCCAAATGATAAATGACTCTTATGAAATGAAAATGAAATGTTCATGAAATGAAATGAAATGTTTATGAAATGATTGACTGCCAAAAATGTTTATGTTTTTATATGTATCCTATCTGTGTTGGTTCGCCAACTTTAAAGGAAATCCAATTGGGATCCTATGCTAGACAAAGGTCGCTAGCTAGGGTTAACGTGTACACTCATGGAGACCGCGAGTCGCTTGCGACCGGTCTTGGCGTCCGTGGTAAGGAGGCCTCCTTCCCGGCGCGTGACAGAAAGGAACAGATATGGATCATATGAAGGAAAATGATCGGCCGATCGACTTTATGAAAATGAAAGAAATATTTTAGTAAGCGCAGGTCATTTAAGAAAACCCCTGTGTGTTACTGTGATGGCAGTTCAATTTATATATGTATGCATGTTGTATTTTCGGCTATGCCCACTGAGTATTTTTATACTCAGCCCTGCATGTATTTCTAAATGTGCAGGTTGAGCAGTTGATGGAATGGAATGATGTTGAGCGGGTGTTCCTTTGACATTTCAAGAAATGTAACCTTGAGTATACATCTTCATATGTATATCTCACACGTTTTCCGCTGCAAAACACTTTGATTAGGATAACTCTATGATATGAAGTTGTGATACGTGTTATTGGGTAACCACCTTAATCAGTTCTCAATTATGTGTATGTTTTATAAGTATCCAAATAATCATATATGATCCTAGCATTTTATCTATGAGTGACATTTCCATATACTTTAATGTTAAGTAATTGTCCATTTCCATTTCTTATTGTTCACCCCAAGTCATAACCCCTGTTAACCCGTCATTGGGAAAGTGGGCTGTGACAGAGTGGTATCAGAGCGGTTCGTTCGCTCTGGCCCTAGAAACCTTATTCTAAAGAGTCGAGTTTAGTTTGATTCTTTATACTTACATGGGTTCATATGGCACCGCTCAACACTCCATTGCATCGTGCTCAATCAAGGAAAGAAGGTAACTGCAGTTTCAACGTTTTAAAGATGTTAATGTTCTAAAATGCTTCATGAATATGTTTATGTGAAGAGCATGTTATGATGAAATGTTGAATGTTTTGCCTTTCATGGCATATTTTCGCAGTCTATGATGTTATGATCAGATGAATGATAGAAAAGTGACATATGTTTTCCCGGAGAACATAGATTGCTATAAGTTGCATGATCACAATTTTAAAAGAACATAGACTACTAGATTAGTAGGATATCTCTACAATCTAGATTCTTAAGGTGATGAAGTAGAAGAATGAAAGAGAACTTAGAGCATTTCAGCTCCCTCAAGAAAACAATGATTCTTTTGAACTACAAAGAGGAATGGAAAGATATGTACGAGGTAAAGGAAAAACACAGAATGACGATACGCGACGAATTCAAGGTAAACGTTGCATCAAAGGTTGAACCATAGTCTCTACGTTCAAATGTTCAAGTACGACGGAATATCAAATCGACTTTTGCTACAGGATAGATTTTATGAATAGAGTGTTTTTGCCTGTGTACGTATGTCTGTGTGTATATGTCTTAAGAGAGTTTTGGGGTTTGAGATCAATAGGATAGGGAACCTTAAGATAAGTTTAATTGTCATAATGAACTTATGTTTTGTTATGTATAGTATGTTCATGGCTCTTCAAGTTCGGGACGATGTTTCCCGTGTGACTGGGAGGTGATGATGTTGGACCTGGCCAGTCCACATGATCCAAATCTCAGTAGACGTCTTTTGGGTTGAAAACCCATGTGTTTCAACTTTCGGTTGAAAAGCTAGATGGGTTCTTACTCGAGGTCATTTTGTTCGACCTAGTAGTTAATCATTTCATACCCTCTGGTCATTCTTTTGATTCTCTTGAACAATTTCTACAACACCTTGTTTTGATGTTGTGTTGAGTTTGAGCCTTGCAACTCGTGAGTTGTCATAATAGATCCCCTTGTTTGATAAGACCAAGAAATGTTAGTCTACCGATGTAGTATACTATCCAAACTATGACTTCATATTATTGTGTCTCATTGTGATTGGTTGAGATTAGTTTTTGTCCTATAAATGATATCGACCACTCATTATGATAGAAATTCAGAGTCCAAGCTAAGACCGTAATATAGTGTTCGAGTACGAGGACTTAAGTTAATTGGTCTATGATAGTTTTAAGATAAATTAATAGGAAAGTGTTATTCATGTGATAGGTAACAAGAAATGGGTTGATGACTATTTTAGTCTTTGGAAAAAAAGGAATACCCCGTAGATGAGCCCTAGGAATGAGGTAGGAGCAAAATGAACCGCCGAAAAAGGACGAGGGAACTTATTCTCAAATAAATCTCCTATAAATTGGAATTGGGAATCCAATTGATATGAGGAGAGGCCCGAATCTATTCTAGATCGGAAAGTTAAAGTACTGAGGAATAAGTCGATACCCTTAGTAATAGTTCTTTGGAAGCACTATGATCAAGAAAAGGCGATGTGGGAACTCGATTCTAGCATGAATGAGAAGTACCCATAATTATTTTCTGTGGTACAAATTTCGTGACGAAATTTCTTTTAAAGTGGATAGTATGTCATACCCGACTTTTAATCCCTGATTAAGGGCTTAATTATTAATAATTAGGATTCGACATCCATTTATAAAAAAAAACTGGTTTGATTTATCTGATGTGATTTAATCATTATATATGTGTTTTAATGTGCTTAGTTAAAGGAAAATTTTTATAAATGTGGTGCATAAGTTTTAATTGGTGAGTTAAGTGTATCTATATGAGCCACATGAATTTTAAATTATGCATGAAGTCATGAATTTTATCTAAATTTGATAGTACATGTAACACCCCGTACTTTTCCCTATGTTGTGAGATAGTGTCTTAACACTATTGAGAATACTGAGATGTCAGAGAGATTGACTGTCCTATTAAGAAAATAGGAATAATAAGTTGGAAATAGAGTCGAGAAAGAAAGAGTGAAAAACCTTGATTAAAAAAAAAAAAAAAAAAAAAAAAAAAAAAAAAATCGGTCGGAGAGACGTCTAGTTTGTCTGTGTTTGCCGACTGCTTTGACGTGATATTATGTGAAATTACGTGACTGATTGATTATGTGAGTTTTGTTACGTATGTCATTGTGAGCAAGTTATTATGATTTTTATTTGATGACTTTAGCACTTGGAATTTTAATTAAGTTTTCAAAGCAAGTGCAGTTTATTTTTACCGAGAAATCAAAGAATGCCGGTTTATGAAAATTTTTCCAAACAAAATATTTTCAAATCATTTTTCCTATGATGAGGAATATTATAATTGAGTGAGTGCACTAATATTAGTGCTATAATTATTTTATGTGGTCACATGAATAATTATGTATTGGTATTTTATTAATTAGTACATTTCCATAGTTTTTGTGATTTATTTTTGATCACCCTTCTCACACTATTACTTTAATTTCCCTACCATGTGACTAAATACCACAATTTGCCAAGTGTAGAGATTATTGAGAGAGTGTAGAGATTAGAGAGAGAGAGATCAAGGCATTAATTGCCAATATTTCCTTAAGATTACAAAATCCTCTTTAAAGATCACAAGATCATTTACAATCTTGCAAAATCATCTCTCACTACTCACTCATCATTTTCGACCAACACCTCTCTCCCTCTTTCTCTCACTTTCCTCCATTTTCATCCATTGAAGAGACCTTCGAAGCTTCCAAAAAAATTTACAAAACACCTCAATCCACTTTAGAATCTTCCATAAACACATCCTAGCTACTTATATTCAAGAGAATCATTGAAGAAAGGCTTCCAAGCTAGAGTGAGAAAATGTGAGTTTTGGTGAGAAATTTGGATAAGTGGTCATGTATTCCATAAATCTTGCTTGAATAATGTTGTATGAAGAAAGAAAATCACCTCTCCCTTGTTCTTAAAATTTTCAAAAAAATGGGTCTTTACCCTTAAAAAATTTTCTTTTTCTTTCCTTGATTTGGAAAAAAAAAAATGAGATCTATGTGGTGTTTGTTTATGATTGATGTGTGTTGTGAAAGTATATGCTTTGAGATGTGAAAGTCGATTGAGTTTAGTTTACAAAAAAAAAATTTGAATTGGTGAGTTGATGTGTTAAATGATGAATTGATGATGAGAATGAGTCTATGTGATGTCTATGATGATGATTGATGATTATTGAGTTAATATATATGAATATCTTGATGATTAGCCATGAGATATAGATTTTTCTATTAGGTTAGTTTACCTAAAATTGGGATGTTGAGATCCTATGAATCAATTGATGTATTGATGATGGATTTGAGTTTATGAGATGATCTAGATGATTAATGATGGATGAGATTGAAGCTTGAGGTTGAGAAATGAAAAATGAAAAGTGTTAGTTTGAGGAAAAAGATGACATACATATGTATCTATATGTGATCTTGTTTTATGATGTTGATTTGTGCTAATTGGTAACCTAGGATGTTAGATCTATGATTTGATCAATAGGTTATACATGATTAGTGATATTTTCAAAAGAGTTTAGTTTAATAAAAATTAGGACTTTTTGCCTATGTGTTATTAAAGTGATTTTGGCTTAAGATATATGTATTTGAGCATGATATTAGTGTATAATTATATTTGAGTAAGTCTTTTGTTGGCTAAGAAAATTTTTGACTTAGTTTAGTTTGTATGAGTTTTTGAGTTTTCATATTTTGAGAAGTCGATGATTGATGAAATGAGGTCTAGTTGCTTTATGACCATTATGGGAAAGTTTGTCATGTTTTATTAAGAGTTTTATGATGATACATGAAGTTTCATTAGAGTTTAGTACATGACAAAAGGGAATCTATATGTGTATAATGATTTATATGATGAATGAGATCATGTTTGAGTATTTGAGTAATTTTGATCATGAAAATGAGAGGAGAATTTTAATGATGCGTTCATTGAAACGTTTTACTAGAGATTTGAGGTTATGATGTAAGAAGAGAGTCAAGATTTGAGTATGATGAGCATTATATTGTGCTTGAATGTTTGTGAGTGTTATATGTGTTTAAAATGAGCTTTAATGAATTTCCTTGAAGGAATGTTGAGTTGAGTATTTTAAGAGTTTGAGATGAGATTGTGGTGAATTTCGTAGGCCTACTGACCTACTGTGATCGACGGTTTTTCAATGGTAAAAAGCTTTGAAAATTTTATACCAAGTCTCTACATGAGTCTTGAGAACATCGGTAAAATTTCAAGTCATTTGGACTTCGTCTATTATTTTTATAAAATACAAAACCGAAACTGCACATTACTACCGAGAGTTTCAGAGAGCAAGGGAAAGAGTCATTCATTTCAGTAGCTTCCTGTGTGATCTAGCTTTCCAAAATTTTATGGTATTAACCTTATTGAGTTAGCTAGATATCCACAAAATTTGAGCTCAGTTTGACAACATTTACTATTTTTCAAAAATCCAAGTTTTCGATTGATTAAAACTGCCGAATATGGTAGACTGTAGTAAAACAGTCATGTCTCCTACAATACTTGGAGTTTTTGACTCTACTTTTTTTTTTATGAAAATGGACTCGAAGACCTTTCTTTTGGTATGAGTCTCGAGTCCAAGAGGCGTCGGAGTAAGAACAGGTTGGATTTTGAAGTTGAGTCAGTGTAAAAACAGAGCATGTTTTGATAATGTTTGATTGTGTTTTCTTATGTGTCTTATGTGATTGTGTTGTCTATGTGTTGAATGAGATTAGACGAGCCTTATATGAGAGATAAATCGAGACTTAGTACCATGATTTTCTTGAAACTTATCCTTGAACTTAAGGATTTGAGATGAGTGGAGAGTTTATATAGAGATGAGTAAAGAGATAGAATATGAGATAGAGCATGAGTTAAGGCTTTATAAGTATGGATTTTAAAAGGATTAAAATGTTTTAAATCAATTTTTTTTTAATGGAGTTTAAAATGCTTATTTAAGTCATTTATAAATGAATAATGAGAAATGCGTAAAGAAGTTCGTAAATGAATCGCGGCATGAGATTTTCAATTTCCCTAGTAAACTAGGGAGATATTATGAAGGAACAAGCAATGAACGAGACTCTCACCACCGAGTCACTACAACAATTGGAGAAGGAAAAAGTTCACGCACAAACAAGATATGTACACCACCTCAAGATGGAGGTAAAGAAAAAGGAAATGGAAGGAAAGCACTAGAACTAAACTTAAGGTATAACCCAACCCCAAGGCTAGTAGGCTCAAGCTAAGAGAGTGAATGCTTTGACTAAAGTGCCAGAAGCTACAGCAAGAATAAAGTTGGAACGCCACCACAATGGAAACTTAGAAACCCTCATTAAATAATCATTTGGAAATGAGAAAATGAGTTTACATGGCAGAAGGAGTGCCATTAATCTTTAAGTGAAAGTTACCAAGATGATGAGAAAAAGTTTGATATTAGAATTCCCTAGTCAAATCTGAGAAGGTGACTTAGGACGAAGGAAACAATTAAGGTAGTTCACCACTTTACTAAGATGAAGTGGGTGAAAGAATGTTGTTAGGTCCTGAACTGGTCCAACAGATGGTTGAGAAAGTCGACCACATCAAGCAAAGAATCAAAGAAACTCAAGATAGACAAAAGTCTTACGCCGATAAACGCCGATCGGAATTAGAATTTAATGTTGGGGATCGAGTTTTCCTCAAAGTCTCTCCCTCAAAGGGAGTTATACGTTTCGAAAAGAGGGGCAAGTTACGACCCCGTTATATAGGACCTTTTGAGATCCTAGATAAGTTAGGCCCTGTAGCCTATAGGTTGGCATTGCCGTCCAGTATTGGAGACATATACAATGTGTTTCATGTCTCTCAGTTAAGAAAGTATGTGTTTAATCCAAAGCATTTGATTAAGCCAGATAAAGTAGTCCTAGCCAGGACCTAAGTTGTGATGAGAAATCAGTCCAGATACTTGATCGCAAGATTCAAGTTTTACGAGGCAATAATATTGTTCTCGTCATGTAGTGGAACCATCACAGGATGGAAAAGGCCAAAAAAAAAAAAAAAAAAAAAAAAAAAAAAGATGAATGAAACGAATGACTAGTATCACAAGATAGAATACCGGATATGCAATTCCGAGGACGGAATTTTTATAAGAAGGGAGGGATGTAATACCCCGTTTCCCTGAGTTAAATTTAGAATTTATTTTGAACTTAGATTTAAGATGATTCACGCCGGAATGAGAAAAAGAATTTATTTTTAATTCCAACACAAAGGATTTACAAAAACATTTGTAAATTTAGTTATTAAATTTATATGCATTACATATTTATTTAATTGAGCATCGATCATTTACACGAACTATTTTATTTAACGAACACTGAACGATTATTACAGTTTTCATAGTACAACCCGGAAGATTTTTATTTTATTTTATTTTATTACTCCCATCTACTCCTACACCCACCTACTCCATCAGCCACCATATGCCACAACTTATTAGCTTTTTGTTGAGACACCTCATTCACCACCATACCTTTCAATCATACCATTATCTGCAATCATACCATACACCTCATTCATCACCATACCTTTCTCTACAAAGTCATTTCACTTCAATAAAGGATCTATCTTTTCCCTCACTTAGCATTTTCGATCAATCTCATTTCTCCCTCAAGTTACTCTCTAGTTCCAACAAACCCAAAGAAATCCAAGTGCAGAGCTCAGCCATATTGCGAATGAATCAAATTGCCACAAAACTCAGATTTCAGCAACTCAAACCAGAGGTTTCATCTTTGAATCTCTCTATCTATTTTATACTTGCTCATTCAGTTATGACACTGCAATTGTAACAAACATCCCAACCTCACATACACTCACAGAATCATCTCTCATACCAAAGACACATATAGCATAACTTATCAAAATTATCTTTACTACAACCCAACAATTCATGAGTTCATTTGGGGTAAAATCTACAGATGCATCATCTTGCATAATCTACTTATCTTATGCATAATTGTTTTTATTAAAGAGAAGAAAAAGAAGGAATATCTATGCTATTGTGTTGTGTGTGTTGGTGTGTGAGTTTTGGGAGGCTGCAGCTACTGTTGAGAGTCAAGGCGGGTTGGAGTAGAGAAAGAATGGAGGAGAGAGGGGTTTGGCGGTGCTGCTGTCGGGAGCGGCGTGGTGGCCGCGACGCCGATGGATGGCGGCGGCCTGCTGGCCGTCTGCCAGAAATAGAGAGAGAAATGGGAGGCGGCTGGACGGCGGGGCTGTTCAGCGGAGGGAGCGACGGCGGCCTCGGCCTTTGAGGTCGACCGACGGTCCAGAGAGGGTGAGATCGACGGCGGTGGCTGTTTCTGACTGCGGCGGCCGTGGGTTCTCCGCGGTTGCTGCTGCTCGGGAAGCCGGCGCTCTTCGCCGGGAAAAAGGAAGAAGGGGGATGGCGCGGCGTGTGTTGGTTTGTGAGGTGGGGGAAGAGTGAGAGGGAGACTTGAGGTCGAAGGGAAGGAGAGAGGAGGCGGAGCCGCCGGCCTCCGGGGACGGTGCTGCCGTCCGGTGGTGGCGGCGGGAGAGGCAGAGAGCGAGAGAGAGTGAGCGGCTGTGAGGAAGAGAGATGTGTGAGTGTGAGTCTGTGACCGATGGGGGAAGAAAAGGGGGGTGGGGATATTGGGCTAGGGTTGGGCTTGGGAGTTGGGTTTTGCAGATGGGCTATACTTTAATTTCACTTGGGCTGAGTAAGATTTTGGGTTTGAGGATTGGGCTGTAATGAGGAGGTGGGCCGATTTTAATTTAATTGGCTGATGGGCCTTGCTTTATTTTTTTCAGTTGGGTCTCTTTTATTTAAAAGATGGGCTGCAGTATTCTATTAAGGTGTTGGGCCCTTTATTTAATTAAAACAGTTGGACCGATTTTAAAGAGGTTTTGGGCTTTGCAGTTCTTAATAAAATGGACTAAACTTATTAATTAATTGGACTTCATAATTGAGTTTGATTAATTATTATTTTAAAGAATTATTGCATAATAATATTATATTATTATTATGTGCATATTTTAAGTGAATTACTTATTATATGCTAAGCATGACATGAAATTGCATTTATACTTGCAATAAAAGTATTTAATTGGTTTTAATTATAATTCCAATTTTTAAGAAAATCGAGTAAGGATATTGTTGGTGTCCTTAACTCAAGAATTTAGTTTTCAATTATTTATTTACTAAATTTTGGAAACCCGGCGTGATGAATCAAGTATGTTTAGTACATCCACTAAGACTTTAAGTTAGCTTCACGAGACCTATTAAGAATAGAATTTCTTGTAGGCTTTGTGACCAGGGGGATTAGCGCTGCTTCCCAAGACAGGTTTATATGTGATTATGATCTTCAGGCTTTGCCTAACCAGGTGGGCATTACTTTTACTATACGTATATAGAGATCCCCTGCGTGTCGTAGGCCTCTTATACGAATATATGCATGAGATGATTTTAACTGTTAATTTCAGTTTATTATTATGCCCAAATGATAAATGACTCTTATGAAATGAAAATGAAATGTTCATGAAATGAAATGAAATGTTTATGAAATGATTGACTGCCAAAAATGTTTATGTTTTTATATGTATCCTATCTGTGTTGGTTCGCCAACTTTAAAGGAAATCCAATTGGGATCCTATGCTAGACAAAGGTCGCTAGCTAGGGTTAACGTGTACACTCATGGAGACCGCGAGTCGCTTGCGACCGGTCTTGGCGTCCGTGGTAAGGAGGCCTCCTTCCCGGCGCGTGACAGAAAGGAACAGATATGGATCATATGAAGGAAAATGATCGGCCGATCGACTTTATGAAAATGAAAGAAATATTTTAGTAAGCGCAGGTCATTTAAGAAAACCCCTGTGTGTTACTGTGATGGCAGTTCAATTTATATATGTATGCATGTTGTATTTTCGGCTATGCCCACTGAGTATTTTTATACTCAGCCCTGCATGTATTTCTAAATGTGCAGGTTGAGCAGTTGATGGAATGGAATGATGTTGAGCGGGTGTTCCTTTGACATTTCAAGAAATGTAACCTTGAGTATACATCTTCATATGTATATCTCACACGTTTTCCGCTGCAAAACACTTTGATTAGGATAACTCTATGATATGAAGTTGTGATACGTGTTATTGGGTAACCACCTTAATCAGTTCTCAATTATGTGTATGTTTTATAAGTATCCAAATAATCATATATGATCCTAGCATTTTATCTATGAGTGACATTTCCATATACTTTAATGTTAAGTAATTGTCCATTTCCATTTCTTATTGTTCACCCCAAGTCATAACCCCTGTTAACCCGTCATTGGGAAAGTGGGCTGTGACAGACTGCCTTGCCTCAAAGTCTGCAACTTGTTGAAAAGCTCGCGGTAGTAATGATTCGGCACAAAACGCTTCCTCATCACAGCCTTCATCTCCTGCCAAGTCTGAATAGGTGGCTCACTGTTTCTCCTCCTACTCGTCACCATCTGATCCCACCAAACAAGTGCATAATCGGAGAACTCAATTGCTGCCAACTTCACCTTCTTGAGCTCTGAATAGTTGTGGCAATCGAACATAAGCTCCACCTTTCTCTCCCAATCAAGATACAATTCTGGATCATTCTTCCCTTGGAAGGGCGGAACGTTCATCTTAATATTGCCCAGATTGTTATCTTGCCAAGTTCTGCCGCCATCATCCTCTTCGTCAAATCCTGTATCATCTACATGCTCCTCATACTGACGGTGGAATCGACCTCCGCCACCACCACGGCCTCCTCGCCCGCGGCGACCTCCTCGTGTGAAAGTGGTCTCTCGAGAATGAGACTGCTCCATCAGCTCGATCTTGTCGTACACTCCCTCGATTTCTGAGTGTAACATCTTGCCAAATTCTGAGCGAAGTGCCTCCACTACGAGTTTCAACTGTGGATCCATAACAGGGCCATCGCTCACATCCGCACCCTGTTCATCTTTCTTAGACATAGTGACAAAGAAAACAAGAAACGGTTAGTGAAGCAAAATAAAAGGACCTCACCACCTCACAAACACTCGTGTATCACTCAAGATGAAATCACTCAGCGCTCGTGTATCACACAATTCAACGGCTTTTTTCACTCTAATAATCTCACTCTCTCGTGCCTTTTTCCACTCAATTTCTCTCTCAAGGAATCAAATTCCCTCAATCTACCAACTGAACTCAAAAACCAACTGCAGCAACGAGATTGCCAAACTGTCTCAACGAGAGCACTCAATGAAACGTCCCACAAGAGACCACACCAACAACACTAAACGGATACGAAAAGGTGGGAAACCCCCAACGAAAACGAAAACTACCAGAAACGCAGACTGAACAACCCAAAAAGTACTGCGCAGAAACAGGCTCAAAACGCTCTATTCTACCCAAGGATTTCAGAAAACACAACGAGAAATAATCGAAAACTGAAAAAAAGTGTACGCAGAAACTGTCCCGAAGGGCTCTATACTACCCAAGGACTCTAGAAAACACAACGAGAAATAATCAAAAACCGAAAAAAATGTACGCAGAAACTGCCCCAAAAGGCTCTATACGATGCCAGTGAAACTGTAGGAACAAGATGCTGTAAGAAAATTTTCGGACCCTAACAGACTATAGGTTCTGAAAAAAAAGAAAATTCAAGAACCAAACGAAATTATGACGTATGGATTTATATGGATGTGTGTAAGTCGTATGATGATGGATGTGTATAACCGTGTATGTTTATGAGTAATTCAGACCACCCCAGATATTATGGTATTGAACACAGCAGAAGAAAAAAATCGAAACCCTAGGAATTATATCAGACAGCGGAACAGAACACTAGGACAGAAAACAGAAACCCTAAAATTCTACCCTTGACACAGAAACGAAAACAAACAAACGAAACCTGGATACGAAAAGCGGCTCTGGTGCCAAATGATACGATCCTTGCCAAATGAACTGGAACGAAAAGGATGGAAATCCCAAAACCTCTGAATCTAACCCACGGAATGATTTAGGCGAACGGATCCCTAAACCCCAACGTGCAATTGACGCAGCAACTCGGGGACGCTGAATGACACCCGACGAGGGTTGGTTGATCTCGCCGTTACGTCGATAAATTGAATTCGTCTTGGAAAAATCAAGAAGAATTCGAAACTCTCAAGAGAGAATAAAAACTCACAATTTGATTAAAGGTATCCTGAAAATTCGTCCAACACATAGAAGCCTTATATAGGCAAAGGCTAAACCTAATCTAATAAGGAAACAACTTAAAAATAAGCCCTAATAAGCCAAACAAGGCCCTTACTAAATAAATCCGAAAATAACAAGGCCCTATAACTCATGGGCTGCGAAAATAACAAAGTTAAACTAAATAAAAGAAGTCTTCAAAATAAATCACATCTTCAAGCTTCGGCCCACTCGCATGTAATGATATTAATTAGACTTAGGCCGACTCCACCATCTCCAATGGGTTTCTTCATCAACTCTTGAGCCCACACTTCTTGAACTAAGCTCATCAAGCTCTCCTTGAACTTCTTGGCTCGTGCTCTTGTAACCGGACCAACAGGAACATGCACCGGGTCTTGCACCAACGAACCTTGGGCTTGCATCAGGATCTTCTTCCTGTTGATGAACAAAAGGATATCGACCCTGATAACTATAGACAAGCGATGAAAGATCAAGATGCAGATTCTTGGTACGAAGCCATGGTTTCTGAAATAGAATCCATGGGTGCTATGGATGTATACGAGAAGACCGAACTACCAGATGGCTTCTTAGCTATAGGTAGTAGGTGGGTATACAAGAGAAAGAGAGATTCGGATGGCGAAGTCGCAGCTTTTAAAGCTAGGCTGGTGGCGAAAGGTTATACCCAGGAACAGGGTATAGATTATGATGAGACCTTTTCGCCGGTTGCCATGCTCAAGTCTATCCGAATACTCCTTGCCATAGCAGCCCACATGAACCTTGAGATTTGGCAAATGGATGTCAAGACCGCTTTCCTAAACGGTTTTCTTGAAGAAGGAAGGGATATCTATATGCAGCAACCTGAAGGGTTTGTGAAGAAGGGCGAAGAGCATCTTGTGTGGAAGCTTAAGAAGTCCATTTATGGACTTAAGCAAGCTTCGAGGTCATGGAACAAACGTTTTGACGAGGTCATTAAATCCTATGGATTTACTCGTTGTGAGAACGAAAGTTGCGTGTACCGTTTAGATGCCAATGGTGACGTGGTTTTCCTTGCACTTTATGTAGATGATATCCTCCTCATTGGCAACAATGTTGAGCTATATTATCAGACATAAAGAAGTGGTTATCCGAACAGTTTCAAATGAAAGACTTAGGAGATGCAGCGTACATCCTGGGGATCAAGGTCGTTCGTGATCGCCAGAAAAGGATGTTGAGCTTATCTCAAGCGTCTTACATTGATACTGTGATTGCTCGTTTTAGCATGCAAAATGCCAAGAAAGGCTTGCTACCTTTTAGACATGGCATTCCTCTGTCTAAGGATATGTGTCCTAAGACGCCTAGTGAGGTTGAGGAAATGAGGAAGATACCCTATGCTTCCGCCGTAGGTAGCCTCATGTATGCGATGCTATGCACGAGACCTGATATTTGCTATGTCGTTGGCATGGTTGCAAGATATCAGTCGAACCCTGGAATGCGGTAAAGCATATTCTCAAGTACCTGAAGAGGACTCGAGATTATAGGCTAGTTTACCAATCAGACAGTCTATTTCCTTTGGGTTACACCGATTCGGATTTCCAGGTTGACCGGGATGAGAAGAGATCTACCTCTGGTTATGTGTTTACCTTGGGAGGTGGAGCCGTATCGTGGCGGAGTGCAAAGCAGAAGTGCATTGCAGACTCCACCATGGAAGCCGAGTATGTAGCTGCTTTGGAAGCTGCTAAAGAGGTTGTATGGTGCCGGAACTACGTCTTGGATCTAGGAGTGGTCCCTAATTTGCCTAAGAGTATCATAATTTATTGTGATAACTCGGGTGCAGTGGCAAATTCTAAGGAACCCAGGAGCCACAAGGCGTCAAAACACATAGAGAGAAAGTACCACATCATACGAGAAATCGTAAACAGAGGAGATGTGCTAGTAGAAAAGATTGATACATTGGAGAACCAAGCTGATCCTTTCACGAAAAGCTTACCGCAAAAGACCTATGAGAAGCATGCTCGAGGGATGGGATTGCGGTTGATGCCACCCACTTAGAGAAAAACTTTCAGTATAAGTGGGAGAGATGAAGTGAAGTTTTTGTAATAGCTAGTATTTAGACACATTGTATACTAAAAGTTTTGCTTTAGTATAAGTGGGAGATTGTTGGATTTGTATACTGAAAGCAAGAACTTTATGCTTGTATACAATGATTCATGTTTTCACTATTCTTATCTCCTATCTGATTGTGTTCATGATTGCATATGCATGTTCTTTATCTCTGTATAAGTAGATTATATGGTGTGTTGTAGATCACAGAAGACCATATAATTGGAATAACCTTAAGAGATATAATATGATCACAGCCGAAATAACTCTAGGACAAGTTATTGGTTTAGGCTGCAGTATAGATGGAAGTAGTTTGTCTTGGCTACTTGTCTATACTGGTACGTCATTACGTATTGATAGGACCACAGTTTGAGATGTATTCTTCTATCTGACTTAAAAGTGAAGAATCAAGATGATGTGAGCAGGGCCGGACAACTTATCGATTACAAGTCAGGTTATTGAGTTAATAAAAAAAGGGGTCAACTACACAACAAATAAAGGAGTTCATTAGTGTTGGAGTTGGTTGCTCAAATTAAAGCCCAAGTCCAAGACCAATCTACATTGGGCCAAATGGTGAATATTATTCAAGTTGATGGGCTTGTTCCTACTTGAAGTGATGGCTTATTACACATTTGATTTTTGAAGCCCAATTGAAGATAAAATAAGAGGATTTTCGTCCAAAAATGTGCAGCCAAGTTGAAGAGCCATTTGTGGTTACATTTTAGTGTGTATTTATTTCAATTATGAGTCTTAAGTATTGACATTAGTGTTAGGCTCCCAAAAGTCACTTTTGAGCCTATAAATAGTCTCGTTAATCACTTGTATTAGAGACACCATTGATATAAAACGAAAATTAGCATTCTTGCTTAGTGAGTTGAATTCTCTTTGTTGAGTTTTTCACTTGTTTTAGAACTTATCAAGACACTTGAGCAAGGTCTTGTGGCGTTCATCCATACCGAGGTTCTTGGCTGATTATATAGCCAACGGGTCGAGGTTTCCACGCTCTTAGGGGTTGATCAAACTAGATTCTCGATCTAGGGAGTCCGCTGCCTACTCACATACGTCGGGTTCTTGGGTCATTATATCCAACGGGTCCTCGTCCACTTCTATCCATATCACAAGATCTCGGTGACTTATAAATCTTAATACTAATAAGTATTCAGATATATATGTTAATTCGTATATCACTTTGACTTACTATGGGTGAAAGTTATATACTAACTCGAGTACTCTGTATCTTGGGTGATAGCGGTTAATATATGATATTTGATTATCTGTATTAGTACCCGTATCCGGTATAGGATAATGACATCCCCTTAAGGAGCTCAATAAGGTTTATTACGCTAAACCCTGCAGGTTGATTAAGTTCAGGCGTAATAATAAAGTTTGAGTGGTACTGCTTAAGGAATTATTAAGAGATTAATTAATTTAAGCTGTCAGAGCTCTAATTAATTAATGGATGTCGGATATTTTAAATACGGAGATTTAATAAGTCTAAATACAAGCCCCGACTCATCACCGGCAATAAAGGGGTAAGTCAGTATCGGTTCTCTAGTGGAATGAACTGATATTTATAAATTAATTATGGTCTGGGCTGACCATGGATAAATTAATTTATTTGAGGCCCATCTTTATTCCTTGTATCTGGTCCCTGGGCTGGCCCAATGTCTCCTTGCCCAAGAAGACAGAATTTTCGGCCCTCACTAAGAAAGTGGCGCCTCCTCCCCTTTTCTGTATTATTAAATACAGCTGTCAGCTCTCAGGGAAATATACTGATAAAAATTAGGGTTTTAAGAGCAGAGGGAGGCGCAGGAAACGTGTGAGGCTTTTCTGTCTTGGGAATTTCCATAGCTCGTTGTCCATCCAACGTTGGGAATTGAGCGGGATACAGTCGAGAAGATCAGAGCTGGAGTCAGAATCTTTCGACGCGATCATCAACCGTTTGTGCATCCGATTCTCAAGTAAGTTTTCTTAACACCTGTGTGCAACTGTTAAATTCATAGGAGCATGTTAGGAATTAATCGTTGTATGATGAATTAATAATAATCCAAGAAACGATCATCGGGCAATCGGGTATTAATTCAATTTAATATTCCTTCAGGTACGAGTATCGATACGACTATTTTTAAAAGAATAAAAGATAAGAAGAATAGATTGAACATCATGCGGAAGCTCGCATCAAAAAGCATGCTGAGGAAAAATCATCATAAATTAACCCAAGGGTAAAAACATCAACATCGTCATAACTTCGTAAATATCAGGAATTTCACGAACAAAAACAAAACGGATATCGCTCATTTTTCGTAAGGAATCATAATATGCAGAGTATCGTATGATACGATCCTTGCCGATCGATCGAACACAACGCACGCGGAAGACTGAACTGGAACGGAAAGGGTGGAAATCCCAAAACCTCTGAATCTAACCCACGGAATGATTTAGGCGAACGGATCCCTAAACCCCAACGTGCAGTTGACGCAGCAACTCGGGGACGCTGAATGACACCCGACGAGGGTTGGTTGTTCTCGCCGTTACGTCGATAAATTGAATTCGTCTTGGAAAAATCAAGAAGAATTCGAAACTCTCAAGAGAGAATAAAAACTCACAATTTGATTAAAGGTAGGCTGTAAATTTCGTCCAACACAAAGCCTTATATATAGGCAAAGTAAAGAATAAACCTAACTTGACTAACAAGCAAAAGACACCCTAATTTTCGTCCATCATAAAGACTACAAATAAGGTATGTGAAAACCTAACCAAACTAGGAGAATAAACATGGAAAATAACTCCTAATCTAATAAGGAAACATATCCTTAGTCAAAACAAGGTATAAAACTCAAAATTGACTCAACTAAGGCCTAATTTCAGCCACCCTAACATAACCCACGAAAATTATAAGATAAAACAAAATAAAAGACTCTATTAAATCAGCCCACATATGCAACGTAACTTGGGCCTCCATGGCATGCATCATTCCCCTCCTCTTGAAAGGGATTTGTCCTCAAATCCAAGTCGTGAGTGCCAATGCCGGGATCAAAAATCAGATCTTCGATTATTACAAGAAATAATTGATGAACCCTAGCTGGTCTCTCTTGTCCATCAATCATCTTGCCGGGATCAAAAACCATATGCGTCGGCTCAAACGCTGAATTTTCTTGAACTTGGATCATGCCGAAATTGTTGTTGAAAATACCTCCATGCCTCTTCTCTCTTCCGAACAGCCATGTAGTTAGCATCGGCGTTGCCTCACCAAAGATTTCCCTTTCATATTGATCGATGTGGAACGGACCCTTCACCAACTTCATCAGCTTGGTGTCGCCAATATGAGTCTGCCATTGCAGTTGATCTTGCGTGAACAAGGTCAGCTCGAACTTATTTGCATCATCACATCGCTTCTCCTGTTCAATACCCATAGCTTGCGACAAAGCCTTTGCTTCCAAAATAGATGAAGTAGACTTCTCAAGCACTTCCTCACGTGAGTCCTCATCCTTGATAGCCACCACAACTTCCACTGCAACCTTCATCTCCTTTTTCTCCACCGGCTGCTCCGTAGACTTCACTTTATCCGCCTCCTTGTGCCGTTGCTGCAGTTGCAAGTGATCCTCATAAATTTGTTGAGGACTAAGGGAAACAATTGCCAACTTCTTTTGCTTATACGCGAAGGAGTACTTATTGGTGACTTCATCATGAATAGCTCGTCTATCGACCTGCCACGGTCTACCCAACAAAATGTGGGTCGCCTGCATGGGAATAACATCACACAAAACCTCATCTTCATACTTGCCAAGGCGAATAGGCACTGTCACTTGCGTGGTAACCTCGACGACGCCGGTCTCATTCAGCCATTGCAAACGATACGGCTTGGGGTGTTGCACCTCGGTCAGCCCCGATTTCTCCACCATGTATCTACCAAATGATACGAACCTTGCCGATCGATCGAACACAACGCACGCGGAAGACTGAACTTGAACGGAAAGGATGGAAATCCCAAAACCTCTGAATCTAACCCACGGAATGATTTAGGCGAACGGATCCCTAAACCCCAACGTGCAGTTGACGCAGCAACTCGGGGACGCTGAATGACACCCGACGAGAGATGGTAGACTCGCCACATTCGTGCAACTTTCTCCATCAATGATCACACTGCACAACTTGTCGTGGACAAGAACTCTCGTGTGACAGAAATTTGCCCACTGCTCACTCTCATGGGATCTGAACCCTTGACACGAACGACACGTCTTATCTCGATTGCAACCATCAAAAATTGTCGGATGGCCGTGATTTGCTAAACTGACACTCATACTCTCTCAAGCACGTAAAGACCCAAACAGAAAGACAAAACACTGGATAATTTCAACACTTACGAAACCTGGAAAACTGATACCAAATGATACGATCCTTGCCGATCGATCGAACACAACGCACGCGGAAGACTGAACTGGAACGGAAAGGGTGGAAATCCCAAAACCTCTGAATCTAACCCACGGAATGATTTAGGCGAACGGATCCCTAAACCCCAACGTGCAGTTGACGCAGCAACTCGGGGACGCTGAATGACACCTGACGAGGGTTGGTTGTTCTCGCCGTTACGTCGATAAATTGAATTCGTCTTGGAAAAATCAAGAAGAATTCGAAACTCTCAAAAGAGAATAAAAACTCACAATTTGATTAAAGGTAGGCTGTAAATTTCGTCCAACACAAAGCCTTATATATAGGCAAAGTAAAGACTAAACCTAACTTGACTAACAAGCAAAAGACACCCTAATTTTCGTCCATCATAAAGACTACAAATAAGGTATGTGAAAACCTAACCAAACTAGGAGAATAAACATGGAAAATAACTCCTAATCTAATAAGGAAACATATCCTTAGTCAAAACAAGGTATAAAACTCAAAATTGACTCAACTAAGGCCTAATTTCAGCCACCCTAACATAACCCACGAAAATTATAAGATAAAACAAAATAAAAGACTCTATTAAATCAGCCCACATATGCAACGTAACTTGGGCCTCCATGGCATGCATCATCGTAGCAAAAGGTGAATCTGCTGAAATAGAAATTTTATTGAAGAAAAACAAAAACCCACCCTTGAGAGCACAGGCGCAAACAAGGGGAGTCCGGAAAAACCAAAACCAGAAAGAGATAAAAAACCCAAGCAAAAGGAGAAAAAACAACAAGAACGAACAAAAGACGGGACGGGGCCGCAAAGGGTGACAACCGAGGCCGAGCAAAGTCCATGCCAGATCCGTCCCGGGTAGACCACAAAACACAAGTACAAGCGCCAGAGAGATCAAGCGCCAGAGAGATCAAGCGCCAGAGAGAACAAGCGCCAGAGAGATCAAGAGTCAGAGAGATCAAGTGCCAGAGAGATCAAGCGCCAGAGAGATCAAGCGCCAGAGGGATCAAGCGCCAGAGGGATCAAGCGCCAGAGAGATCAATCGCCAGAGAGATCAAGCTCCAGAGAGATCAAGCGCCAGAGAGATCAAGTGATGCAGTTCAGAGTAGAGGCCAGGATGCAGAGCAGAGCCGAATTTTAGAGGCTGCACAGAGTGAAGATCCGGTGCACGTACCCGTTGGTCCAGTGACGAGAGCTAGGGCCCGGACGTTCAAGGCCAATTTAATGACATTGGTGGAGGAAATCTGGAGGCAAGAGCTGAAAAGGCCAATTGGAGAAGGACCGATGGATCAGGGCTCAAAGGTAGTAAACCTTATTGCTTACCGAGTTGAACCGCCAGAGGAGTCTCGGTTCCTCTGGCTTTGCCAGAACAGCGGAATCATGCCGCCCAGAAAAGACTCGATTCCTCTGGCCTTGCCAGAGGAGCGGAATCGTTACCCCCGGGAAGAACCGACTGGGCAGAGAATTCACGTCGAGTCTGCCCGAGCAGAGAATTCACGTCGAGCCTACCCGAGCAGAGAAGTCACAGCGAGTCTGCCGAGCAGAGAAATCAAGTGGAGTCTGCCCGAGCAGAGAAATCAAGTGGAGTCTGCCCGAGCAGAGAGTTCAAATGGAGTCTGCCCGAGCAGATTCAACCCGCCAGAGCAGACTCGTTTCCAATGCGCTTTTCAGAGGAGTCCTCGCTGGGGATTCTTTTGACTTGTTGAACAAGTTCCGTTATTTCTTTAATTTCTGTTTATTTCCTTTTTACGTAGGGTTTCCCGTTCCCTATAAATAGGGCTGTTATGTGTTTGAAAAGTTAGACAATTTTGATATTAAAAACAGTGAGTTTAATTCTCTCTCAAGTTTCGAATTCTTCTTGATAAACAAGGATTCAACTTATCGACGAATCGACGAGATCTCCATCCCTCGCCGTGTGTCATTCAGCGTCTCCGAGTTCCTGCGTCAAATGCACGTTGGGGTTTAGGGAATTATTCGCCTAGATCATTTCCTGGTTTAGATTCAGGGGTTTTGAGGCATTCCATCTCTTATCTGTAATTTCAATTTGTTCCGTTCAATTTCAGTCTTCCGCGTACAAATCAAATAGATCGGAATTTTCCAGTTCTTTGCGATATTGTTTGTGATTTCTGGAGAAACTTCATAATTTTCCGGTAATTGCCGGCGAAGATCATATCATCTGGTATCAGTTTCCGGGTTTCGTAAGGGTTACGTTATCTATATATTTACAGTAAAAAAAAAACAGAGCACAATCAACACGATCTGTCGAAAACAAAAAAAAAAGACGAAAACAGTACGTCTTAAATTTGTGTTTACCCCGTTGTGTTTTCCTTCATTCTTTGGGTTTAATCGCTCGTTGTGGTATTTGTATGTTTCTGCGTAGCACTGATTTTGGGTTCCAGTCTGCGTTTAGGCGTCTCTCTTTTCTTTGTGATGCATGCCATGGAGGCCCAAGTTACGTTGCATATGTGGGCTGATTTAATAGAGTCTTTTATTTTGTTTTATCTTATAATTTTCGTGGGTTATGTTAGGGTGGCTGAAATTAGGCCTTACTTGAGTCAATGTTGAGTTTTATACCTTGTTTTGACTAAGGATATGTTTCCTTATTAGATTAGGAGTTATTTTCCATGTTTATTCTCCTAGTTTGGTTCGGTTTTCACATACCTTATTTGTAGTCTTTATGATGGACGAAAATTAGGGTGTCTTTTGCTTGTTAGTCAAGTTAGGTTTAGTCTTTACTTTGCCTATATATAAGGCTTTGTGTTGGACGAAATTTACAGCATACTTTTATCAATAAACTTGTGAGTTTTATTTCTCTTTTGAGAATTCCGAATTCCTCTTGATTTTTCCAAGACAATTCAATTATCGACGTAACGGCGAGTCAACCAACCCTCGTCGGGTGTCATTCAGCGTCCCCGAGTTGCTGCGTCAACTGCACGTTGGGGTTTAGGGATTCGTTCGCCTAAATCATTCCGTGGGTTAGATTCAGAGGTTTTGGGATTCAATCTCCTGTTCGTTTTTCAAGTCTTCCGTTTGCGTGTGTTCGATTGATCGGCAAGGATCATATCATCTGGTATCAGTTTTCCAGGTTTCGTAAGGGTTGAAATTATCCAGTGTTTTGTCTTTCTGTTTGGGTCTTTACGTGCTTGAGAGAGTATGAGTGTCAGTTTAGCAAATCACGGCCATCCGACAATTTTTGATGGTTGCAATCGAGATAAGACGTGTCGTTCGTGTCAAGGGTTCAGATCCCATGAGAGTGAGCAGTGGGGAAATTTCTGTCACACGAGAGTTCTTGTCCACGACAAGTTGTGCAGTGTGATCATTGATGGAGAAAGTTGCACGAATGTGGCGAGTAGATACATGGTGGAGAAATCGGGGCTGACCGAGGTGCAACACCCCAAGCCGTATCGTTTGCAATGGCTGAATGAGACCGGCGTCGTCGAGGTTACCACACAAGTGACAGTGCCCATTCGCCTTGGCAAGTATGAAGATGAGGTTTTGTGCGATGTTATTCCCATGCAGGCGACCCACATTTTGTTGGGTAGACCGTGGCAGGTCGATAGACGAGCTATTCATGATGAAGTCACCAATAAGTACTCCTTCGCGTATAAGCAAAAGAAGTTGGCAATTGTTTCCCTTCGTCCTCAACAAATTTATGAGGATCACTTGCAACTGCAGCAACGGCACAAGGAGGCGGATAAAGTGAAGTCTACGGAGCAGCCGGTGGAGAAAAAGGAGATGAAGGTTGCAGTGAAAGTTGTGGTGGCTATCAAGGATGAGGACTCACGTGAGGAAGTGCTTGAGAAGTCTACTTCATCTATTTTGGAAGCAAAGGCTTTGCCGCAAGCTATGGGTATTGAACAGGAGCAGCGATGTGATGATGCAAATAAGTTCGAGCTGACCTTGTTCACGCAACATCAGCTGCAATGGCAGACTCATATTGGCGACACCAAGCTGATGAAGTTGGTGAAGGGTCTGTTCCACATCGATCAATATGAAAGGGAAATCTTTGGTGAGGCAACGCCGATGCTAACTACATGGCTGTTCGGAAGAGAAAAGAGGCATGGAGGTATTTTCAACAACAATTTCGGCATGATCCAAGTTCAAGAAAATTCAGCGTTTGAGCCGACGCATATGGTTTTTGATCCCGGCAAGATGATTGATGGACAAGAGAGACCATCTAGGGTTCATCAATTGTTTCTTGTAATAACCGAAGATCTGATTTTTGATCCCGACATTGGCACTCACGACTTGGATTTGAGGACAAATCCCTTTCAAGAGGAGGGGAATGATGCATGCCATGGAGGCCCAAGTTACGTTGCATATGTGGGCTGATTTAATAGAGTCTTTTATTTTGTTTTATCTTATAATTTTCGTGGGTTATGTTAGGGTGGCTGAAATTAGGCCTTACTTGAGTCAATGTTGAGTTTTATACCTTGTTTTGACTAAGGATATGTTTCCTTATTAGATTAGGAGTTATTTTCCATGTTTATTCTCCTAGTTTGGTTAGGTTTTCACATACCTTATTTGTAGTCTTTATGATGGACGAAAATTAGGGTGTCTTTTGCTTGTTAGTCAAGTTAGGTTTAGTCTTTACTTTGCCTATATATAAGGCTTTGTGTTGGACGAAATTTACAGCATACTTTTATCAATAAACTTGTGAGTTTTATTTCTCTTTTGAGAATTCCGAATTCCTCTTGATTTTTCCAAGACAATTCAATTATCGACGTAACGGCGAGTCAACCAACCCTCGTCGGGTGTCATTCAGCGTCCCCGAGTTGCTGCGTCAACTGCACGTTGGGGTTTAGGGATTCGTTGGCCTAAATCATTCCGTGGGTTAGATTCAGAGGTTTTGGGATTCAATCTCCTGTTCGTTTTTCAAGTCTTCCGTTTGCGTGTGTTCGATTGATCGGCAAGGATCATATCACTTTGTCGAGTCCTATCTTATCTGTGTATTTGCTGTGGTGCTTGTGAGGCGTGACATCGAGTGCTCGCGTCGGGTGCGCTTGTTGATCTCGTTGTGCCGTTGGTTTGTGAATTCCATTGGTAGTTTGAGGGAATTTGATTCTTTGACAGAGAAGTTGAGCGGAAAAAGGCAAGAGTGGTGAGAATCGTAGAGGGTAAAAGCCTTGATTTGTGTGTGATACACGAGCGCTGTGTGATTTCATTTTGAGTGATACACGAGTGTATGTGAGGTGGTGAGGTCCTTTTATTTTTCCTTTGTTGTTTCACTAACGTTTCTTGTTTTCTGTTTGTGTTCCTATGTCAAAACAACCTGAACAGGGTCTGGATTTGAGCGATAGCCCTGTTATGGATCCTCAGTTCAAACTAGTGATGGAGGCTCTTCGCTCCGAGTTTGGCAGGATGCTACATTCCGAACTCGAGGGCGTGTATGACAAGATCGAATTGCTGGAACAGTCTCATTCGCGTGCACCCACTTTCACACGAGGAGGCAGACGCGGGCGAGGAGGCCGTGGTGGTGGAGCCGGCCGATTCCACCGTCAGTATGAGGAGCATGTTGATGATACCGAATTTGAGGATGAGGACGACGATGGACGAGCATGGCAGGACAACAATCTGGGCAACATCAAGATGAACATTCCTCCTTTCCAAGGGAAGAATGATCCCGACTTGTATCTTGATTGGGAGAGAAAGGTGGAGCTTATGTTCGATTGCCACTCCTATTCAGAGCTCAAGAAGGTGAAGTTGGCAGCGGTTGAGTTCTCAGATTATGCACTTGTTTGGTGGGATCAACTGGTAACGAGTAGGAGAAGAAACAATGAGCCATCTATTCAATCTTGGCAGGAGATGAAGGTTGTGATGCGGAAACGTTTTGTGCCAACTCATTACTACCGAGAGCTTTTCAGCAAGTTGCAGACCTTGAGGCAGGGCAGTCAGAGTGTGGATGAGTATTATAAGGAGATGGAGGTTGCCATGATTAGAGCCAATGTGGAGGAGGAGCGAGAGGCGACCATGGCCAGATTCTTGGCTGGGCTGCATTGGGATATTCGTGATAAGGTGGAGTTGCAGCACTACGTTGAGTTGGAGGACATGGTCCACATGGCCATCAAGATAGAGACTCAACTCAAGCGGAGGGGCACCAACAGCAGCAACCAGCGCCAGACTCAAGGCAAGTGGAGGTCGTCGCAACCCGTTGCCAGCGGTTCTTCGTCCAGAGGGATCCCCTGGCAGAAGGAAGCCCCGCCGCGCGAGGAGAAAAAGCAATTTGTTCGGTCCCGACCAGAGGGCTCCGGTGCAGCGAATCAGGGTAGTCCGACCGTTATCGATGGTCGAAATCGCGATAAGAAGTGTTTTAAGTGCCAAGGGTTCGGGCATATTATGAGTGACTGTCCGAACAGGAGACTTATGATAATGCGCGATGACAGCGAAGTTGTGACGGATGGGGATGACACCGACCCTGATATGCCGAAATTGGAGGATGTCGATGATACCGCTGATGAGGAGGAGTGTGAGGAGATTTTTGCGCCCAATGGACAACTTTTTGTAGCTCGGCGAGCCTTGAGTGTCCAAACTCCACCCCCGGAACGTGAGCAGAGGGAGAATCTTTTCCACACGAGATGTCTTGTTCAAGCCAAGGTATGTAGTGTGATCATCGATAGCGGGAGTTGCACGAATGTGGCTAGTAGAGCCATGGTTGAGAGATTGGGGCTAACCACGGAGAAGCATCCCAAGCCGTATCGTTTGCAGTGGCTAAATGAGACTGGCATTATCAGAGTGACCAAGCAAGTGAAGGTCCCTTTTCGCATTGGGACGTATGAGGATGCGGTGGTGTGTGATGTGATCCCTATGCAAGCGAGCCACATCCTGTTGGGGCGCCCGTGGCAATTTGATCGCCGTGCAATTCATGATGGTTACACCAACAAATACTCATTTACCTGCAAGCAGAAGAAGGTGTCGCTTGTTCCTCTTACTCCTACCCAAGTTTATGAGGATCAAGTGCAATTGCAAAGGGAGGCGGACAATCTGAAGTCCAAGGAGCAGCCTGTGGAGAAGAAGGAGCAGGGGTTGAACCATAAGTCCTTTCTTGCTACGGCTAGTGATTTGAAGTGGTGTGTTCAGGAGGAGAAGCCGATCTTGCTGTTGCGATATCAGGAGACGTTGCTTATGACTAACGATCTCTCTTCTCTACCCCCTTCTATTCGTGGTGTGTTGCAGGAATTTGTTGATGTTTTTCCCGAAGATACACCTACCGGCTTACCACCACTTCGAGGGATTGAGCATTAGATTGACTTTGTGCCCGGAGCTACTCTGCCGAACAGACCAGCCTACCGCACCAACCCGGAGGAGACGAAGGAGTTGGAGAGGCAAATTGGCGAGTTGTTGGCCAAAGGGCATGTGCGGGAAAGCTTGAGCCCTTGTGCGGTACCAGTTCTCCTTGTACCAAAGAAAGACTCGTCGTGGAGGATGTGCTGTGATTGCCGAGCTATCAATAACATCACGGTAAAATATCGCCATCCCATTCCTCGTTTAGATGATATGCTTGATGAGTTACATGGTTCTTGTGTCTTTTCTAAGATCGATTTGCGTAGTGGATATCATCAGATTAGGATTAAGGAAGGTGATGAGTGGAAAACTGCTTTTAAGACAAAACTTGGTTTGTATGAGTGGTTAGTTATGCCTTTTGGTTTGACTAATGCGCCTAGTACTTTCATGCGTCTTATGAATCATGTTTTGCGTGCTTTCATTGGTAGATTTGTAGTTGTTTACTTTGATGATATCCTCATTTATAGCCAGCATTTTGATGAGCATGTTGATCATTTGAGGTCTGTTATGGATGTACTTCGCAAGGAAAAGTTGTTTGCTAACCTCAAGAAGTGCATTTTTGCTGCGGACAAGCTTGTGTTTCTTGGTTTTGTTGTTAGTGCACAAGGTGTACAGGTTGATGAGGAGAAGATCCGAGCAATCCAAGAGTGGCCAACACCGAGGAACATTGCAGCAGTCCGAAGCTTTCATGGTCTTGCTAGCTTCTATAGGCGATTCGTGCCTCACTTCAGCAGTATTGCCGCACCTTTGACGGAAGTCATCAAGAAGAATGTGGAGTTTAAATGGGGCAAAGCGCAAGAGGATGCATTTCAGCAGTTAAAATACAAATTGACCCATGCCCCGGTATTATCTCTTCCAAATTTCTCCAAATCTTTTGAGATTGAATGTGATGCTTCTGGTGTTGGTATTGGTGCAGTGTTGATGCAAGAGAGACGTCCCATTGCGTATTTCAGCGAGAAGTTAAATGGAGCAACGTTGAGTTATCCAACGTATAATAAGGAGTTGTATGCGTTGGTGAGAGCCTTGCAAACATGGCAGCACTACTTGTGGCCCAACGAATTTGTCATTCACACGGATCATGAGTCGTTGAAACATTTGAAAGGGCAGCACAAGTTGAACAAGCGGCATGCGAGGTGGATGGAGTTCATTGAGACGTTTCCCTACGTCATCAAATACAAGCAAGGTAAAGAGAATGTTGTGGCTGATGCACTTTCTCGGAGGTATGCCTTGATTTCTACCTTAGATGCTAAGCTGCTTGGTTTTGAATGTATCAAGAGTGTGTATGCGAATGATGCTGATTTTGGTGAGCTTTATCTAGCATGTGCGAGAGCTACTAGTGGAAAGTATTTTAGGCATGATGATTTTCTTTTTAGGCGGAATAAGTTATGTGTGCCTCAATGTTCTTTACGTGAGTTATTATTGCTTGAGTCTCATGGTGGGGGTTTGATGGGACACTTTGGCATTGCTAAGACTTTGGCTGTTCTGCAAGAGCATTTCTTTTGGCCTCATATGAAACGTGATGTGGAGAGAATTTGTGGTCGATGTGTTACATGTAAACAAGCTAAGTCTAGGGTGAATTCCCATGGTTTGTATACTCCTTTGCCTATTCCTCACGCACCTTGGATTGATATTTCTATGGATTTTGTGTTAGGATTACCTAGGACTAAACGTGGTCGGGATTCCATCTTTGTGGTTGTTGATCGTTTTTCTAAGATGGCACATTTTATCCCTTGTCATAAATCTGATGATGCATCTCATGTAGCTGATCTATTCTTTCGCGAGATTGTTAGATTGCATGGCATGCCTAGGACTATTGTGTCTGATCGGGATTCAAAGTTCTTGAGCTATTTTTGGAAGACCTTGTGGTGTAAGTTGGGTACTAAACTTTTGTTTTCTACTACTTGTCATCCACAAACTGATGGTCAAACAGAGGTAGTAAATAGGACTTTATCTACTTTACTTCGAGCCATTATTCACAAAAACATTAAATCGTGGGAAGAGTGTCTCCCTCATGTGGAATTCGCTTATAACCGTGCTGTTCATTCTGCTACTCAATTTTCTCCATTTGAAATCGTGTATGGATTTAATCCTCTGACACCTTTGGATTTGAGTCCGTTATCCGAGATTGAGCAGGTTAATATGGATGGACAGAACAGAGCTGACTTCGTGAAGCAGATCCATGAACGTGCCAGAGCAAACATTGAGCGCCGCACGCGGCAGTATGCCGAGCAAGCTAATCGCAGTCGTCGCAAAGTGGTGTTTGAGCCCGGTGATTGGGTTTGGCTGCACATGCGCAAGGAAAGATTTCCAGAGCAGCGGCGTTCCAAGTTACTTCCTCGGGGAGATGGTCCATTTCAAGTCTTGGAACGGATCAATGATAATGCCTACAAACTCGATTTACCCGGTGAGTATAATGTGAGCGCTACATTCAATGTAACTGACTTAAGTCCCTTTGATGTAGGCGACGCTGTGGATTTGAGGACAAATCCTTTTCAAGAGAGGGGGAATGATGCAGTTCAGAGTAGAGGCCAGGATGCAGAGCAGAGCCGAATTTCAGAGGCTGCACAGAGTGAAGATCCGGTGCACGTACCCGTTGGTCCAGTGACGAGAGCTAGGGCCCGGACGTTCAAGGCCAATTTAAAGACATTGGTGGAGGAAATCTGGAGGCAAGAGCTGAAAAGGCCAATTGGAGAAGGACCGATGGATCAGGGCTCAAAGGTAGTAAACCTTATTGCTTACCGAGTTGAACCACCAGAGGAGTCTCGGTTCCTCTGGCTTTGCCAGAACAGCGGAATCATGCCGCCCAGAAAAGACTCGATTCCTCTGGCCTTGCCAGAGGAGCGGAATCGTTACCCCCGGGAAGAACCGACTGGGCAGAGAATTCACGTCGAGTCTGCCCGAGCAGAGAATTCACGTCGAGCCTACCCGAGCAGAGAAGTCACAGCGAGTCTGCCGAGCAGAGAAATCAAGTGGAGTCTGCCTGAGCAGAGAAATCAAGTGGAGTCTGCCCGAGCAGAGAGTTCAAATGGAGTCTGCCCGAGCAGATTCAACCCGCCAGAGAAGACTTGATTCCTCTGGCTTTGCCAGAGCAGACTCGTTTCCAATGCGCTTTTCAGAGGAGTCCTCGCTGGGGATTCTTTTGACTTGTTGAACAAGTTCCGTTATTTCTTTAATTTCTGTTTATTTCCTTTTTACGTAGGGTTTCCCGTTCCCTATAAATAGGGCTGTTATGTGTTTGAAAAGTTAGACAATTTTGATATTAAAAACAATGAGTTTAATTCTCTCTCAAGTTTCGAATTCTTCTTGATAAACAAGGATTCAACTTATCGACGAATCGACGAGATCTCCATCCCTCGCCGTGTGTCATTCAGCGTCTCCGAGTTCCTGCGTCAAATGCACGTTGGGGTTTAGGGAATTATTCGCCTAGATCATTTCATGGTTTAGATTCAGGGGTTTTGAGGCATTCCATCTCTTATCTGTAATTTCAATTTGTTCCTTTCAATTTCAGTCTTCCGCGTACAAATCAAATAGATCGGAATTTTCCAGTTCTTTGCGATATTGTTTGTGATTTCTGGAGAAACTTCATAATTTTCCGGTAATTGCCGGCGAAGATCATATCATCAAGCGCCAGAGAGATCAAGCGCCAGAGGGATCAAGCGCCAGAAGGAACAAGCGCCAGATAGATCAACCGCCAGAGACACAAGCGCCAGAGAGATCAAGCGTCATAGAGATCAATCGCCAGAGAGATCAAGCGCCAGAGAGATCAAGCGCCAGAGAGAGCAAACCTGCCAAACAAAAAACAAAACAGAAGCAGACCAAACAAACCAAAACGCAACGGAGCAACAAAGAAAAGAAGAACGACAAAGCGAAAAGCCGACCCTTCCCCCCAGGGACAAAGGTCAAGGGTGGATCAACACCTCAATCGTTCCATCGAACCACCAAACCGACTCCGGAAAGCAAAGGCTTCACGAGGCTCCCCCACCAAAACAAGCCTGAAACAGACCTGCCTCAAGCATTGCAGACCGAGGATGAGAACAAAGAAAAGTCCGGGGAGGCAACATCAAGAAAAGCGACCAATCCGGTCAGACCCGGTTCCCCGCAAGCTTTGAGTTTCCTAAAGCGAAGCCGTTAAGAAACTCAACCAACAAACTTAAACATAAACATTGAAGGCCATCTTCACGGGATGAAGTAGTTGGGGTAACCAAAGAAAACCCGTGAGGTTTCCCATGCTCATAACAATACCACCATCATAGGAGCAGAGGCCAAGAGGAGGCCAACTTCACGGGATGAAGTAGTTGGGATCACCAAAGACTTCCCGCGAGGTTTCCCATGCTCATAACGGTTCGATTGTCATCGGAGCAGAGACCAAGAAACAAACAACACAACCAGAGAAACCAGCTTGCCATGAAGACACTCCTGCAAACATCAACCGGACAAATCCCATCAAAGAAGCTCATCCATCCGTTGCCTCCCAAAACCGTAAACTCCGGATCACACCCAAGGTATGCACCGAGCTTAAGGCCAAGATCAGCCACCAGAACCCAACACAAGCCAGAGCCTCGGAAGCCAGGGCAAAACCAAAGCGGTGAAGTAGCTCAGCGGCACGCAAAGAAGAGATTACCACCCAAGACCAGCGGATCCAGGGAGCCCAAGAGCAAGACCCGAAAGCGACAGCCCAAAGTAACCGAAAACCAAAAAATAGCAAAAATAGGAAAAGACAGAAACTTCCCTGTACGACCCAGCGCACCTAGGGGACGATACGAATGTAAGGAAGGCCTCTTCTGTCATCTCTCACCAATTGAAGAATATCCGGGATCGCAAAAGGCCAAATCCCCTCCTTCGTCACCGAAGAGGCCATGTAGTCAGCAACCCTGTTTCCTTCCCTGTAAATGTGAGTGATAATAATGTGCAAATCAGCAATGGAAGAAAGTACCTTCCTCCAACGACTGAGAAATCTCCACGGGACCGTGTGGGAGCGCGAACGGAGGAGATCGACCATGTAAGTGCAGTCCGTCTCAATCCACACGAAATCCCATCTCTGAGCAATGATCTGCTCCAGGGCGATGATGAAGGCAAGAAGCTCGGCTTCAAACGCCCAACCACGGCCAACAGAGAAATGGAAGCAACCAAGAACAGACGAGGCGTCACGCATAACCCCACCTAGATGTAGGAAGTAGGCCGGCGAGGGCGACCCGGGACCCCAAGACCATGAAGAACAAGAAGATCGTCCACAGAGTTCGCCATCTCCCCCAGGCTGATGCGAGAGGCTTCTAAAATGAAAGCTTTGATCTGCACAGCTAAGGCCATAGCAGACACCGGAGCGTCATTGAAAATAGCCTTGTTCCTCAGATGCCAAATACTCCAAATAGTAGACATAACACCCACCCGCCAGAGGTTATTCACCTGCATGCTCACAGTTCTGTTCATGGCCCAAATGATGAAGCTTCCAATCTCCTGGGATCCAGAACCGTCCATCCTGAACCAGGTAAAAAGGGAACCCCAAACTTGTCTAGCAACCTCGCACTCCCAAAAAAGGTGACAGATATCTTCGCTCGCATTCTTACACAAAGGGCACCAACCCGGACCGCAGTAACCCGAACGACGCAAAGCGCTGGCCGTAGGGAGCCTGCCCAGAATAACCCTCCAGGTCACAATAGAGCGACGCACCGGGATAAACGAGGCCCAAATCCACTTGCCCCAGCTCACCTTCGGGCAAGAAGGACGAACATGATCTGTGGCGATCGCGGAAGAGACATCCACCAAAGTGAGAATGAATCCAAGCACGACAATCCTCCCCCCCGCTGATAGGAGTTGATACAATGTCAACAGCAATATCCGGAAAAGCCTGCACGAAGTTCAGAGTGAAGTGCCAAGTTTCGTCAAAATAATAATCCGAGACCGGCTGCATGAGAAAATGATAATCTGCCAAGTTATGGTTTGAGATGAGATTGGTTTTAGTAATGAGTTCTAACTAAGGTTTGTTTTATCACATGAACCTTCGATGACGATGATGATGAATTATGAAGGCCGAGCTAGATGAAGATGTAAGTCGCCTGATTTCTTTCCCGATTTTGCGAAGGACTTCAGGTGGGCAATATTTTGAGTATACACATATTACGAGCTTTCTAAAATGATTTAATGATGTTATGAGCTTATCAAATGATTTGAGATAAATGATGTTTGAGAACTGTTTGACTTGCCAATTTTTGATGTTGAGCTTGTATGTTACCCTCTACTGATGAGATGAGACGAATTCGGATCCTGCTACAAGCAGGGTTGTGTACACAGAGGTCACTGTGAGCCGTCTTCGGGTTGGCCGGTCACGGTGCTTGAGAAGGAGGCCTACTTCTCAGTACCTTTGATGATGATGAGTTGTAGATGTGGTGCATGCATGTTGAGATCTTTGACAGCTGTCATTCATTTATTATTTATGATGTTTATTAAAACTGCTTACACAGGTTCATTTACGCTAAACTTATTCCTGTGTATTGCTGAGATGTGGTAAGTTTCAAACATATAGCTCTAAGAGCACCTTTCTTGTTTTTCAGCGTTTGCCCACAGAGTATTATGTACTCACGCCCTGCATGTATTTCTAAATGTGCAGACTAAGCAAGGAGCGAGATTGGACTGGTGCTGGTGGGGAATTGTTAGAGGATGTATTTAGTTGTGATCCTTTATCTCCGATTTTGTTTGGTTTTGTTGAGGAGGTTTTGAGCCGCCTTCTTTTGGATGCTGCGGATAGGGGTTTTCATGCAGCCCGAACAGAGCGAAGATCGCGCCAGAACAAGAGCCAAGCTCACGCTAGAATAGAGCCAAGCTCGCGCCAGAACAGAGCCAAGCTCGCGCCAGAACAGAACCAAGCTCGCCAGAGCTGAAGTAGTTATGCCAGAGCAGAGCAGGTCTTCAGAGCAGAGTTGTCGCAGCCCGATTCCCGACGCTAGTGATAGCGGGGTACGAGTATCGATACGACTATTTTTAAAAGAATAAAAGATAAGAAGAATAGATTGAACATCATGCGGAAGCTCGCATCAAAGCATGCTGAGGAAAAATCATCATAAATTAACCCAAGGGTAAAAACGTCAACATCGTCATAACTTCGTAAATATCAGGAATTTCACGAACAAAAACAAATCGGGTATCGCTCATTTTTCGTAAGGAGTATCGCAGCAAAAGGTGAATCGATTATATGTATGAAGACATATAACCGTGAGTACATTGCTTAATTTCAAAAGAAAATCAAAGTATATTAATCATCAAGACTTTATCGTCAAAAGGGAAATGCGATAAAGTAAATACATCCTCTAACAATTCCCCACCAGCACCAGTCCAATCTCGCTCCTTGCTTAGTCTGCACATTTAGAAATACATGCAGGGCGTGAGTACATAATACTCTGTGGGCAAACGCTGAAAAACAAGAAAGGTGCTCTTAGAGCTATATGTTTGAAACTTACCACATCTCAGCAATACACAGGAATAAGTTTAGCGTAAATGAACCTGTGTAAGCAGTTTTAATAAACACCATAAAGAATAAACGAATGACAGCTGTCAAAGATCTCAACATGCATGCACCACATCTACAACTCATCATCATCAAAGGTACTGAGAAGTAGGCCTCCTTCTCAAGCACCGTGACCGGCCAACCCGAAGACGGCTCACAGTGACCTCTGTGTACACAACCCTGCTTGTAGCAGGATCCGAATTCGTCTCATCTCATCAGTAGAGGGTAACATACAAGCTCAACATCAAAAATTGGCAAGTCAAACAGTTCTCAAACATCATTTATCTCAAATCATTTGATAAGCTCATAACATCATTAAATCATTTTAGAAAGCTCGTAATATGTGTATACTCAAAATATTGCCCACCTGAAGTCCTTCGCAAAATCGGGAAAGAAATCAGGCGACTTACATCTTCATCTAGCTCGGCCTTCATAATTCATCATCATCGTCATCGAAGGTTCATGTGATAAAACAAACCTTAGTTAGAACTCATTACTAAAACCAATCTCATCTCAAACCATAACTTCTCATTCAACGTCTATTTACCCACTAAAACTCAATCCCTAGGTATACTCAACTTCTAAGGATTCACACGTCCTACTCTCGACTTAACACTCAAGTCGGATCATACTCATAGCATTCAAGCACATAAACAAGCATAAACACATAAGCATATAAAATTCACACATAGACAAGTCAAAAACAACCTTCACTCTGCACTGACTCGACTTCAAAACCTCACCAGACTCGGTACAGAACTCCACTGCAGTCGTACTCCATACCAAATGAAACCTCTTTGAGTCTAGTTTCATTTAAAAAAAACGTAGGATCAAAAACTCCAAGTATTTTAGATCGACTTCTGCAATATCACCAGAGACCGGCTCGAAATTTTTGAAGGGGTCTTATGAAATATGAAACATTTTTCGAGGACGACTACGAGAATACTCGTCGACAATTTTATGGCGGCAAGACAAGACGAAGTGGAGTAAGGGATCATGAGGATATGAAGTGGCAAAATAATCCATCCATCTAAAAGAAACACCATCATCCATCGTATCTTGGTGGAGAGTGGGATAATTGGGATGAAGACTTCGAGAATGCTCATCGACACTTTTATAGCACCAACAACAACAGCAATCAGCGCCAGACTCAGGGCCATTGGAGGCAGTCTCAACCAGTTTCTCGTGGTTCCTCGTCAACAGGGAATCCATGGAAAAAGGAAGCGCCCCCACGTGATGACAAGAGGCAGTTCTTTAGGTCTCAGACGGAGGGTGTGAGTTCAGCAAATCGGGGCACTCCGACAGTTTCCGATGGTTACAATCGAGATAAAAAGTGTTTCACGTATCAGGGATTCGGGCATTTTATGAGTGAGAGTTCGAACACACAAGTTATGATCATGAGAGATGATCGGGAGGTGGTGATTGCTGGTGAGGAGACCGATCCCGATATGCCAAAATTGGAGGGGTCCGACGAAGAAGTGACAGTTGTGGTGGATATCAAAGATGAGGCATGTCTGAATCCAAAGGAGTTGGTGGAAATCGATAGAGAGGTTGTTGCTATCAAAGATGAGGCATGTCTGAATCCAAAGGAGTTGGTGGAAATCGATAGAGAGGTTGTTGCTCTAAAAAAGGAGGCATGTCTGAATCCAAAGGAGTTGGTGGAAATCGATAGAGAGGTTGTTGCTGTCAAAGATGAGGAGTCTAATCTTAAGTTGCTGGAATTGAAGGATTCACGTGAGGAAATGCGTGAGGAATCTACTCCATCTACTTTGGAAGCAAAGGCTTTGACGCAAGCTAAGGGCGTTGAAAAGGAGCAGCGATGCGATGTTGCCAATAAGTTAGGGATGATCTTGTTACGACAACCAAAGCTGCAGTGGATGAATGATATTGGAGATACCAAGCTGATGAAGTTGGTAAAAGTTCCATTTCAAATAGACACGTATAACAGTGCAGTCTTTTGTGATGAAGCGCTGATGCACGCTACATACAAATAGTTGAAGCAACCATGGTTGTTCAGAAGAGAAGTGAAGCATGGTGGTATTTTCAACAACAACTTCTTCATCTTCAAGGTTCAAGAAAAATCAGAGTTAGAGCCGAATCATGTGGTTTTTGATCCCGGCAAGACGAATGATGGACAAGAGAGAAAAGCTATGGTCCAATAGTCGTTTCTTGCAATAAACGAGGATTTGGTTTTTGATCCAGGCATTTTCATTGACGACTTGGATTTGAGGACAAATCCTCTTCAAGAGGAGGGGAATGATGCAGCATGAACGAGCCAAGATCGCGCCAGAACAGAGCCAAGCTCGCGCCAGAACAGAACCAAGCTCGCCAGAGCTGAAGTCGTTATGCCAGAGCAGAGCAGGTCTTCAGAGCAGAGTAGAGTGCCAGAGCAGAATGTCAGAACAGAGCAGGTCTTCAGAGCTGAGTAGATTGCCAGAGCAGAGCATACTTTCAGAGATGAAGTCCAGACACCAGAGTATATCTTCAGAGCAGAACAGATTGCCAGAGCAGAGCATACTTTCAGAGCTGGCGTTCTCGCCAGAGTTGAAGTCCAGAGCAGAGTAGGCTATATTTCCAGAACTGGCGTTTCCAGAGTTGGCGTTTCCAGAACTAACGTTCTCGCCAGAATTGTCAAAACTTGCTGAACAAGTTTTTTCTTTTGTTTCCTTGTTTTTAAGTTTCCTTGTTTCTACGTTTGTTTCCTTAATTAGGTTAGGTTTAGTTTTGCCTATATATAAGGCTGCTGCATGTTGAACGAAATCAATTAACTTTTGATATATAAAAATTGTGAGTTTTATTCTTTCTTGAGAGCTTCGAATTCTTCTTGACTTTGCCAAAGGTGAATTCAATTTATCGACGTAACAACGAGTTCAACCAACGCTCATCGGGTGTCATTCATCATCCCCGAGTTGCTGCATCAATCACACGTTGGGGTTTAGGGATCCGTTCGCCTAGATCATTTTGTGGATTAGATTAAGAGGTTTTGGGATACTCCACCCTACTCTGTTCTGAGGACCTGCTCTGCTCTGGCAGAACGACTTCAACTCTGGCGAGCTTGGCTCTGTTCTGGCGCGAGCTTGGCTCTGTTCGGGCTGCATCATTCCCCTCCTCTTGAAGAGGATTTATCCTCAATTCCAAGTCGTCAATGCCAATGCCTGGATCAAAAACCAAATCTTCGTTTGTTGCAAGAAACGACTGTTGGATCATAGCTTTTCTCTCTTGTCCATCATTTGTCTTGCCGGGATCAAAAACCAGATGCTTCGGCTCTAACTCTAATTTTTCTTGAACCTTGAACATGAAGAAGTTGTTGTTGAAATTACCGCCATGCTTCACTTCTCTTTCGAACAGCCATGGTTGCTTCAACCATTTGTATGTAGCGTGCATCAACGCTTCATCACAAAAGACTGCACTGTTATACGAGTTTATTTGAAACGGAACTTTCACCAACTTCATCAACTTGGTATCTCCAATATCATTCATCCACTGCAGCTTTGGTTGCTGTAACAAGATCATCCCTAACTTATTGGCAACATCGCATCGCTGCTCCTTTTCAACGCTTTTAGCTTGCATCAAAGCCTTTGCTTCCAAAGTAGATGGAGTAGATTCCTCACGCCCTTCCTCACGTGAATCCTTCAATTCCAGCAACTGAAAATTAGACTCCTCATCTTTGATATCCACCACAACTGCCACTTCTTCGTCGGACCCCTCCAATTTTGGCATATCGGGATCAGTCTCCTCACCAGCAGTCACCACCTCCCGATCATCTCTCATGATCATAACTTGTGTGTTCGAACTTTCACTCATAATATGCCTGAATCCCTGCTACGTGAAACACTTTTTATCTCGATTGTAACCATCGGAAACTGTCGGAGTGCCCCGATTTTCTGAACTCACACCCTCCGTCTGAGACCTAAAGAACTGCCTCTTGTCATCACGTGGGGGCGCCTCCTTTTTCCATGGATTCCCTGTTGACGAGGAACCACGAGAAACTGGTTGAGACTGCCTCCAATGGCCCTGAGTCTGGCGCTGATTGATGTTGTTGTTGGTGCCATAAAAGTGTCGACGAGCATTCTCGAAGTCTTCATCCCAATTATCCCACACTCCTCCAAGATACGATGGATGATGGTGTTTCTTTTGGATGGATGGATACTTCATATCCTCACGATCCCTTGCTCCACTTCGTCTTGTCTTGCCGCCATAAAATTGTCGACGAGCATTCTCATAGTCATCCTCGAAAGATGTTTCTTCTTTCATAAGACCCCTTCGAAAATTTCGAGCCGATCTCTGGTGATATTACAGAAATCGATCGAACCTCTCATACATAGGCTTAAATGCATCCTTTACCATTCTCCGCACCTCTTCCTTCATATACATCAAATCGGCGTCAGTAATACTCCAGTCAGATGGAAATTCCTTGTTAGGCATGGTCGAAACTTCTCACAGGAAGATATATGAAAACACAAAAAAGATAAGGACTGAAACCTTAAACGTCTAACCCTAAAACACGAGAAAAACTGATTATATATGTAGGACAGAACGTTCCAACAAATGAAATTATGAACAGAACCCAAACAGAAACGACAGAACCCTAAAACGCAGTAAATAGGAAAAAACGAAAAAATACAGAAACAAAAGTCACGGAAAAATGGGAAACCCTAAAAAACGTCTACCCGGACAAATGATACCAAATGATATAATTTGGTACCAAATGATATGATAATGATAGGATCCTTCAAACAATTTTACGGTCCTTAAGCCTGGCATGTTGGCGAACCGCCCATGCCTGTCAATTTCCTCTACTTTCCGACAAAGGCAGATTAAGTCTTCCAACATGCTATTCATGGTCGGATGTTTCTCAGGAAAGGTGAGGCGCCGCGGTTTGCTGCGGATCTTTTTCGGAGCTCTCTGCCATTTGGAAGCCGTCGTCTGCATGGGAGGTTATCCCTCTTAGCAAGGGATATTTCACGCTGAAGTTCACCTCTCCGGAGGACTTTGTTGTTGCTTTTGCTAAGACTGCTTGGCGTCTTCGTGTCGGGACTCTCTTTCTATAGGCCTGGACTGCGAATTTCAACCCTAACAAACTAGAATCCTCCACGGCACAGGTTTGGGTTAGGATCTTTAACTTACCACATGAGTTTTGGCATCCTGAAGTTCTTGTTGGCATTGCTAAGCATGTTGGTAATCCCTTACTTGATGATGGCTTGTCTGCGAGAGGCATCTGTTGGTTATTTCGCCAGAGTGCTTATTGAGATGAATTTGGCTCTAAATATTCCTGAGTTTATTGATGTGCAATGCGATGAGGATGTCTTTGAAATTGAGTTCAAATATGAGGATTTACCTTCTTTTTGTTGTCTTTGCTCTACGCTTGGCCATTCTACTGAGAATTGCAGGAAACTCTTCTCGGAGAAAGATCCTTCTGGCACGGAGCCATCTTCTTCGACTCAGCTTGTTGTGCTTACTAATGATAGGCGTGGAAGGGGGCGCAGGAAGAAGTCTCGACGCAGACATGCCAGGAACCTGTCCGTTTGGCGACCTCGCTCAGTAGGACCTCAGATGGTAGGGCTGAGCCACATGTTACGTCGGTTGACCCGTTGGGGGTGACGGAGAAAACAGTTTGGGGGTTCCCTCGGAGGAGACCCATCACACTCCGGTGGCTGTTTCCTCGGGCATTTCGACGTTCAATTCCTTTGAGGCTCTTGATGATGGGATGGAGACGGAGTTAGAGAAGAGGCCGAATGATATGAGCATCATCAAAGACTCTACTCTGGCTCCTTTAGGTAGCTCCTCGGCTGATGTGGGTTCCTTGAACAATAATTTAGATGCTGCAGTGGTGGCGGCGGTTTCCTCTACCTCGGCCACGTTGGTTTGTTCTTCGCCTCAAAAGAACTCGCTCTCGGTGCGGCAGACGGTCTCAGGTCCTCTTACGTCCGGCTCTCAGCGAAGTTTTGTGATGCATGCCATGGAGGCCCAACTTACGTTGCATATGTGGGCTGATTTAATAGAGTCTTTTATTTTGTTTTATCTTATAATTTTCGTGGGTTATGTTAGGGTGGCTGAAATTAGGCCTTAGTTGAGTCGATTTTGAGTTTTATACCTTGTTTTGACTAAGGATATGTTTCCTTATTAGATTAGGAGTTATTTTCCATGTTTATTCTCCTAGTTTGGTTAGGTTTTCGCATACCTTATTTGTAGTCTTTATGATGGACGAAAATTAGGGTTTAGATTAGGTTTAGTTGTTTCCTTATTAGATTAGGTCTCTTTATTTTTGCCTATATATAGGCCTCTTGTTATGAATGAATTATCAACCAATTTTATATCAAATTTCGTGAGTTATCACTTCTCCTTGAGAGTTTCGAATTTTCCAAGAGAGTTCATTTATCCGGCGTAACGGCGAGTCAACCATCCCTCGTCGCGTGTCATTCATCGTCCCCGAGTTGCTGCGTCAACTTCACGTTGGGGTTTAGGGATTCGTTCGCCTAAATCATTCCGTGGGTTAGATTCAGAGGTTTTGGGATTCCATCTTCTGTTCGTTGTTCAAGTCTTCCGTTTGCGTAGTTTCGATTGATCGGCAAGGATCATATGATTTTGGCTCGCCTTCTCCTCATCCGAAGAAGGTCTTGGCTGCTCGTACTCCTATACCTCAGGGCCGGGGTGGGCGGTCTTCGTTGGTCACTGACTCTGGCAGGTATAATTATGTCTCTTTCAAGAGCTCTTCCCCGACAGGAGGAGTTTATATCGATCATCCCGGGAAGAAAGGAGGGAACAAACCTTTAATGGCGGCACGTCGTGGCTGTTCCCCTGAGCCAGTGGAATTCTTGGAGAAAGTTGCGGCTGCTCAATCGGCTGGCGCAGTAATTAAGAATTTCACCATTGACTCATCTTCTTTCAGAGCCTTTCAGAGGATGTCAGAGGTCTCTGCTAGAGCCACTCCACCGAGATGGGGAGATGATGAGGTTGACATTGCTGATGATCCTCTTTAGGAGGAAGGCCTTCTTCTGGTTTCTCAATGAATGTGTTGTGCTGGAATATTAGAGGCATTTCTTCCTCTATGTCTTTCCTTTCTCAGTACTGCAGCACTTATAGACCGAGTTTCCTTGGCATTCTCAAGTCTAAATCTCGGTTCTCTGGAATCCTGAGTTCTTACTGGCGTTCTTTGCACCTTTCCCCGGTTCATCAGAATGATCGTGGCAGACGTCGTTCTAATATCTGGGTTTTTGCTGATCCTTCTTTGACTCCGGATGTGGTTTTCTCTTCTTCTCAGGTTGTGGTTATTAGATGCTCTTTTGGGAACTGTTTGCACGTTAGCTTTCACCCATGCTTCCTGTGATTACACTGAGCGTCGTCAGCTTTGGCTGGATGTGGACCCTTTCATCGTTGGCCCTTCTCTTATGATTGGCGATTTCAATGCTGTCTTGGGTGCTCATGAGCGGCGGGGTCGCAGATCTCCGCTTCTAGACCTTATTCTGAGTTTCTTGCTTTCATTGAGGACCACGACTTGATTCAGCCTGATTCATCTGGTCCTTTCTTCACTTGGACGGATCGGCGGAGGTTTCCTTCTCCGATTGAGTCGGTTATGGATAGAGCTCTTTTCTCTCAGGACTTCTTTGATATTTGGTTTTCCACTTCTGCGCTGGTTCTTCCTAGGCTGGGTTCCGATCACTCTCCTATTCTATTGAGATGCCAGGATACGGCCTCTACTCCGACTGGCCGATGGTTTCGGTTCCTAAATATGTAGTGCTCTCATGAGGGATTTTTGGATCAGATCCGTGTCTCTTGGTCTTCGCCGCTGGACTATCTTTGTCTTATGGTCCGTGTTATGAAAAAGTTGAAACGTCTTCGCCCGACTCTCAAGGCCTGGAACCAGGATGTCTTCGGGAATTATAATTCTGCCTTGGCTGAGCAGCAACAGGATTTGAGCTCCCTTCAAGAGGGAATTGATGAGCAGGGTTACACGGATGATACTTTTGATCAGGAGGTTCGTTTGCAGGCTCGCATTGGCACGATCCTTTTGCGCAAGTCTGAGCACCTGCGGCAACAAAGTCGGGTCTCTTGGCTTTCTGATGGTGATAGGAATACCCATTTTTTTCCATTCTATGGTGAAATGGCGTCGCTCCAATCAAACCATCAAGAAGCTTAGTATCGATGGTGTTATGTCGGAGGATAGTGCCACCATGGCGGCTCATGTGGTTCACTTCTCTGAGGATCTTTTTGCTGAGCCAATTTCTGGGGCTGTGGATAGATCTTGGATTTCTGGTTACATTCCCTCGTCTGTCTCCTTAGGTAGCTCCTCGGCTGATGTGGGTTCCTTGAACAATAATTTAGATGCTGCAGTGGTGGCGGCGGTTTCCTCTACCTCGGCCACGTTGGTTTGTTCTTCGCCTCAAAAGAACTCGCTCTCGGTGCGGCAGACGGTCTCAGGTCCTCTTACGTCCGGCTCTCAGCGAAGTTTTGTGATGCATGCCATGGAGGCCCAACTTACGTTGCATATGTGGGCTGATTTAATAGAGTCTTTTATTTTGTTTTATCTTATAATTTTCGTGGGTTATGTTAGGGTGGCTGAAATTAGGCCTTAGTTGAGTCGATTTTGAGTTTTATACCTTGTTTTGACTAAGGATATGTTTCCTTATTAGATTAGGAGTTATTTTCCATGTTTATTCTCCTAGTTTGGTTAGGTTTTCGCATACCTTATTTGTAGTCTTTATGATGGACGAAAATTAGGGTTTAGATTAGGTTTAGTTGTTTCCTTATTAGATTAGGTCTCTTTATTTTTGCCTATATATAGGCCTCTTGTTATGAATGAATTATCAACCAATTTTATATCAAATTTCGTGAGTTATCACTTCTCCTTGAGAGTTTCGAATTTTCCAAGAGAGTTCATTTATCCGGCGTAACGGCGAGTCAACCATCCCTCGTCGCGTGTCATTCATCGTCCCCGAGTTGCTGCGTCAACTTCACGTTGGGGTTTAGGGATTCGTTCGCCTAAATCATTCCGTGGGTTAGATTCAGAGGTTTTGGGATTCCATCTTCTGTTCGTTGTTCAAGTCTTCCGTTTGCGTAGTTTCGATTGATCGGCAAGGATCATATGATTTTGGCTCGCCTTCTCCTCATCCGAAGAAGGTCTTGGCTGCTCGTACTCCTATACCTCAGGGCCGGGGTGGGCGGTCTTCGTTGGTCACTGACTCTGGCAGGTATAATTATGTCTCTTTCAAGAGCTCTTCCCCGACAGGAGGAGTTTATATCGATCATCCCGGGAAGAAAGGAGGGAACAAACCTTTAATGGCGGCACGTCGTGGCTGTTCCCCTGAGCCAGTGGAATTCTTGGAGAAAGTTGCGGCTGCTCAATCGGCTGGCGCAGTAATTAAGAATTTCACCATTGACTCATCTTCTTTCAGAGCCTTTCAGAGGATGTCAGAGGTCTCTGCTAGAGCCACTCCACCGAGATGGGGAGATGATGAGGTTGACATTGCTGATGATCCTCTTTAGGAGGAAGGCCTTCTTCTGGTTTCTCAATGAATGTGTTGTGCTGGAATATTAGAGGCATTTCTTCCTCTATGTCTTTCCTTTCTCAGTACTGCAGCACTTATAGACCGAGTTTCCTTGGCATTCTCAAGTCTAAATCTCGGTTCTCTGGAATCCTGAGTTCTTACTGGCGTTCTTTGCACCTTTCCCCGGTTCATCAGAATGATCGTGGCAGACGTCGTTCTAATATCTGGGTTTTTGCTGATCCTTCTTTGACTCCGGATGTGGTTTTCTCTTCTTCTCAGGTTGTGGTTATTAGATGCTCTTTTGGGAACTGTTTGCACGTTAGCTTTCACCCATGCTTCCTGTGATTACACTGAGCGTCGTCAGCTTTGGCTGGATGTGGACCCTTTCATCGTTGGCCCTTCTCTTATGATTGGCGATTTCAATGCTGTCTTGGGTGCTCATGAGCGGCGGGGTCGCAGATCTCCGCTTCTAGACCTTATTCTGAGTTTCTTGCTTTCATTGAGGACCACGACTTGATTCAGCCTGATTCATCTGGTCCTTTCTTCACTTGGACGGATCGGCGGAGGTTTCCTTCTCCGATTGAGTCGGTTATGGATAGAGCTCTTTTCTCTCAGGACTTCTTTGATATTTGGTTTTCCACTTCTGCGCTGGTTCTTCCTAGGCTGGGTTCCGATCACTCTCCTATTCTATTGAGATGCCAGGATACGGCCTCTACTCCGACTGGCCGATGGTTTCGGTTCCTAAATATGTAGTGCTCTCATGAGGGATTTTTGGATCAGATCCGTGTCTCTTGGTCTTCGCCGCTGGACTATCTTTGTCTTATGGTCCGTGTTATGAAAAAGTTGAAACGTCTTCGCCCGACTCTCAAGGCCTGGAACCAGGATGTCTTCGGGAATTATAATTCTGCCTTGGCTGAGCAGCAACAGGATTTGAGCTCCCTTCAAGAGGGAATTGATGAGCAGGGTTACACGGATGATACTTTTGATCAGGAGGTTCGTTTGCAGGCTCGCATTGGCACGATCCTTTTGCGCAAGTCTGAGCACCTGCGGCAACAAAGTCGGGTCTCTTGGCTTTCTGATGGTGATAGGAATACCCATTTTTTTCCATTCTATGGTGAAATGGCGTCGCTCCAATCAAACCATCAAGAAGCTTAGTATCGATGGTGTTATGTCGGAGGATAGTGCCACCATGGCGGCTCATGTGGTTCACTTCTCTGAGGATCTTTTTGCTGAGCCAATTTCTGGGGCTGTGGATAGATCTTGGATTTCTGGTTACATTCCCTCGTCTGTCTCCTTGGCCCAGTCTGAGATGCTTACTGCGCTCCCCTCTGCTGATGATATTCGCTCAGTGGTCTTCTCCATGGATGGGAATAGCGCCCCTGGCCCAGATGGGGTTAATGGTGCCTTCTTTCAACATTCTTGGGAGGTGGTGGGGGAGGATATGGTTGCGGCTGTGAGACGGTTTTTCTCTCATGGCTATCTTCCTCATGGGCTCAATTCCAATCTTCTCTGCCTTCTTCCCAAGAAGGCTGAGGCGGTCCTTGTTTCGGATTTTCGGCCCATTGTGCTTGGTAATTTCTTCTTCAAAGTCATCAGCAAAATTCTGGCTTCTCGGTTGAATACGGTGGCGGCAGAGATTGTTTCGACCAATCAGTTCGGCTTTATTTCAGGCCGTTCTATTCAGGAGTGTATTCTGCTTGCTTTAGAAGGTGTCAACTGCATGGAACATTCGATTCAGGGGAGAAATATGGCCCTCAAGGTGGATATCCGGAAGGCCTTTGATACTTTGAGTTGGGTGTTTTTGGATGTTGTTTTGGGCAGTTTTGGGTTTCCTCACCTTTTCCATGAGTGGATCAATGTCATATTTCAGTCGGCACGGATTTCTGTCCTCTTTAATAGGGAGCAACATGGGGTTTTTAGCTGCTCCCGTGGGGTTCGGCAAGGGGACCCTTTATCCCCGGTCTTGTTTGGTCTGGCTGAGGAGGTGTTGAGCCGCCTTCTTTTGGATGCTGCGGATAGGGCCTTCATCGCTCGTATGCGGATGTCCCGTTCGATGCTTTTCCCTTCCCATCTCCTGTATGCAGATGATGTTCTTTTATTTTGTAAGGCTGACAGACGTAGTTGCAGGATGATAGAGTATTCTTCAGATTTATGCTAATGTCTCTGGTCAGTTCTGCAACAAAGCCAAGTCCACGGCTTATTTTGGCAAATGGGTCCCCCTGCAGTTGCGGCGCCGGCTTCAAAGGGATTTGGGTTTCTTCTCTAGTTCTTCCGTTTTGTATATTTGGGGGTACCTATCTTCGTAGGCCGAGCCTCGGCTGCTCGACTAGCTTGCATTCGGGATCGCATCATTTCTCACTTTCCTAAGTGGCAAGGCATGCAATTGTCTATGGCGGGTCCTATTTGTCTGGTCACCTCTGTCATTCAAAGTGCTATCGTTCATAGCATGTTAATTTACAAGTGGCCGGCTAAGCTGTTGCATGACCTGGATCAGGCTTGTCGTTCCTTTATTTGGACGGGCAACACCACATCCAAGCCACGGTCTTCGATGGCTTGGAATATAATCTGTGCTCCTAAGGACCAGGGTGGGTTCAACGTTAAGTCTTTCTCTCACATCAGTCAGAGCTTCATGCTTAGGTTGGGGTGGTTGTTGATCACTTCAGAGTCTTTGGGCTTTAAGTTGTTCCGACAATGTTATTTAGACTCCTGCTTGCGGCGTCGTTCCCCTTGGTTTTCTTCTACGATTTGGCTGGGTTCGCGGGATTCTATCCGCTCTTTGGTTAATGACACCCATTGCTCTATTGGCTCTAGCTCTTCTATTTTGTTCTGGATGGATAGCTGGCTTGGCTACCGGCAGGTTGACAGGATTGGGATCCCGGACGCCGAGTATCATTGGTCCGGTGACGAGAGCTAGATCTAAGACGTTCAAGGCTAACTTAATGACTTTAGTGGAAGAAATCTGGAAGCAAGAGCTGAGAAAGCCGATTGGAGACAGGCTGACAGAGCAGAGTTCAAGTGTGGTAAACCTTGTAACTTACAGAGCAGACCTACAGAGCAGAGCAGATCTGCAGAGCAGAGCAGAACTGCAGAGCAGAACTGCAGAGCAGAGCAGAACTGCAGAGCAGAGCAGAACTGCAGAGCACAGCAGAGTAGACTTGCCGAGTTAGAGCAGAGCTAAACTTCAGAGTTGACTCTAGTCAGAGTAGAGGTGAGCTTCAGAGCTGACTCTAGTTCAGAGTAGAGCTACGTTTTCAGAGCTGGAGTCTTCAGAACTGAAGTGTCCAAAGTTGGAGTTTTCAGAGCTGGCGTTTCCTGGAGATGACTTTCTCGCTAGTGTTATTTTAGCTTGCTGAGCAAGTTTCGTTGTTTCCTTTGTTTCATGTTGTTTCCTTCTTTATATTAGGGTTTAATGTTGCCTATATATATGGCTGTTTATTGTTGGGCAAACGTTTAACTATTATTGATATATGAAATTGTGAGTTAATCTCTCTTGAGTTCGTCGAATTCCTCTTGATTGTGCCAAGTCGAATTCATCTTATCGGCGTATCAGTGAGTTCATGATCCCTCGTCGTGTGTCATTCAGCGTCCCCGAGTTGCTGCATCAATCATACGTTGGGGTTTAGGGATCCGTTCTCTAAATAACTTCGTAGATTAGGTCAGGGGTTTTGGGATAAATTCCATACTTTATTTTGTTCAGTTCTCGTTTTCTGTTCTTCCGCGCGTGTTCATTGTTTAGTCCAGCGAAGTTCTTCTGATTACTGGCGGGGATCACATCAGGATCGTCGGGCTTGGATTCATTCTCATTTTGGAGATGTCTCCTCTGCGCTTGCCATGGATCATCTCCTCTGCGGTTGTGGACAAGAGAGAAAAGCTTTGTGATTTATGCTTAATTGTGCTAAATTTTGGGGTTTGAATGCGCATATTTTAAGTTAATCTTCTGGAAATTGGTGCGTTTTATGGTTCATTTTATGCTTTGCAGGATATTTAGATTTTTATAGATGGAAGAGTGCAATTGTGGATGAAATTGGCATTTTTTAAAGTGTTTTGGTGTGCAGAGCTGAAGGCCCGCGCCAGAGCTGAAGGCCCACTCGCCAGAGCAGAGCTGACATTTCAGCTCTGTACGCCAGAGTAAAATGCCAGAGTCCACCGCCAGAGCTGACTTTTCAGCTCTGGACTTTTCAGCGCACGCGACGCCAGAGCAGAGCCAACATCTCTAGAGCAGAGCATACATCTCCTGAGCAGAGCAAAGCTAAGTGCCAGTGCTGACTTTTCAGCTCTGTACGCCTGAGTCAACGCTCCAGAGCTGAATTTTCAGAGTCAACGATCCAGAGCTGAATTTCCAGAGTCAACACTCGAGAGCTAAAATTCCAGAGTAAACACGCCAGAGCTGACTTTTCAGCTCTGGACTTTCCAGCTCTGCCCATTCTCGCCAGAGCTGACTTTTCAGCTCTGGACTTTCTAGCTCTGCCCATTCTCGCCAGAGCTGACTGCCTTTCCCGAGCTGACGCACCAGAGCTGACTTTCAGCTTTGTCATTCCGTTCCAAAGCTGACTTTCAGCTCTGACCACCTTTCCTGTTGCAGCCCGCCCTAACTAAGGATAGTTAAGACGAGTGATCTACGACTAAGGATGGGATTAAAGAATAAGGGGAAGAAAGGGGCGTCATTTGGAACCGTAAAATTTGCTCAACTTAAGAAAACTCGTCATAATTCCTCATCAATACTCATTTAAACAGTCTATGAAAGACAACATAAAAACTTAATTAATATCATTAATCAAGTTGTACATCATATGAAACCATTCTCTTAAAACTCGAAGTATGACATAACATACTATAACATCATAACATTTTGCAGCGGAAAGTAGCTAGACATATGTATGAAGACATATTCTAGACAGGTTAACTATTTATTAACAACCTTGGAGACTCCGCTCATTGCAGCACCATCATCACATCAGCTCAACCTGCACATTTTTGAAAAACATATGCAGGGCTGAGTACAAAAGCACTCAGTGAACACATGCCAAACATCTCATCTCATCTCATGCTTATAAAGCTGTAAATATTGTCATTGCCATATGCATAATACAAGGAATTTGTAGAAAGGCCTTGTATTAGCTAAACTCATTTTCATTTCCTCAAAGTTGTCTGCGCAGACTTTTCTCATCAGGTAAGTATCATATCTGTTATAACATCAAGTACTGAGAGGGAGGCCTCCCTCTGCAGCACTGTGATCGGCCAACCCGCTCGATGACTCACGACCACCTCAGTGTACACAAATCCTTACTAGTATCTATACTAGCATAGGACCGAATTCTTCATCTCAAGCAGATAGATAACATACCAAAACATCAAAAATTTGGCAATGCAATAACTTCAATATAACATCCATCATATAATAATTCCCTTCATTTCATTTCATTTCATAAAGAACCATTCATCATTTGATCATTTTCATAAAATCGAAACTTCACAATTATATCATGTCATTCATTTCATTTCGTATAAGAGGCCTGTATGCAGGGGATCTCTATATACGTGTTTAAGAAAGCCCACCTCGTTGTGTCTCTGTATCAATGAGTATCGTCACTCTCTCCCTCAAGTCGTTACTTCCCAAAAGGACCTTCATCGTTATGAAGAATCAGTGAGAAGTTATTAAAGAAAACTCGATTAATAATTGATGCATGCCATGGAGGCCCAAGTTACGTTGCATATGTGGGCTGATTTAATATTTTATTTTGTTTTATCTTATAATTTTCGTGGGTTATGTTAGGGTGGCTGAAATTAGGCCTTAGTTGAGTCAATTTTGAGTTTTATACATTGTTTTGACTAAGGATATGTTTCCTTATTAGATTATGAGTTATTTTCCATGTTTATTCTCTTAGTTTGGTTAGGTTTTCGCATACCTTATTTGTAGTCTTTATGATGGACGAAAATTAGGGTTTAGATTAGGTTTAGTTGTTTCCTTATTAGACTAGGTCTCTTTATTGTTGCCTATATATAGGCCTCTTGTTATGAACGAATTATCAACCAATTTTATATCAAATTTCGTGAGTTATCACTTCTCCTTGAGAGTTTCGAATTTTCTCTTGTATATTCCAAGAGAGTTCATTTATCCGGCGTAACGGCGAGTCAACCATCCCTCGTCGCGTGTCATTCATCCTCCCCGAGTTGCTGCGTCAACTTCACGTTGGGGTTTAGGGATTCGTTCGCCTAAATCATTCCGTGGGTTAGATTCAGAGGTTTTGGGATTCCATCTTCTATTCGTGTTTTCAAGTCTTCCGTTTGCATAGTGTTCGATTGGTCGGCAAGGATCATATCATTTGGCACCAGAGCCGCGTTTCGTATCCAGATTTTCGCAGGAAATCAAGTTCTGGCAGTCTCCGAAAAACGGCCATAACTTTCTGTACAGAGCTTGGATTAAGGCGAAACAGGTGGTCACAGAAAGCTCTCTCGAAGACGAAGAAGTCGTATTTCTGGGAAAAATACGATTGGAGGACGTTTGATGCTTAAAACGAAGGGTTGAATTTGGCTGACCTGTTCAGCGACGAATTGATAAATTCCTAGGAATTCTTCAGGAGTATGACTGGAGTCGATTTGCCTACATATATGGTGGAAGAGCTGCAGAGAATCATAGAGAATGCGTTTAAGCCTATTCATGAGAGGTTAGATCAAATTGAGCAATCTCAACGGAGACCGGATCAGAATTTTCTTCAGTCAATTAGGCATCCTCGAAGGGGTCTTATGAAAGAAGAAAAATCTTACGAGGAAGAGTTCGAGAATGCTTCTCGACAATTTTATAGCTGCAAGAAAAGGCGAGATGAAGCAAGGGATCATGACAATATCAAGTTGAAAAAAATTCCATCAATCCAAAAGAAACACGATCATAAATTGTATCTTGGAGGGGAGTGGGATAATTGGATCTATGAAGAGAATCAATCATTGCCAATGCAACAACTAGAAGACACTGTCACTCTCAACCAGACAAGCCACCGTTTGAATCCAAAGAAGATGAATGTTGAAGTGGAAGTCGTGGCGTATATCAATGAAGAGGCATGTTTGAATCCAAAGGAGTTGGTGGAAGTTGATAGAGAGGTTGATGTCAAAGATGACGAGTCTACTCCTAAGTTGCTAAAATTGAAGGATTCAAGTGACGAAGTGCTTGAGGAATCTACTCCAACTACTTTGGAAGCAAAGGCTTTGGCGCAAGCTAAGGGCGTTAAAAAGGAGCAGCCCATAGATAAAAAGGAGATTGGGTTTATGCAGAAGTCATTTCTTGCAAGGGCTTGTGATTGGATGTGGGCCGTGAAGAAGGAGAGGCTGATCATTGTGTTGCGGTTCAAGGTTCAAGAGAAGTCAGAGTTAGAGCCGAAGAAGAAGAATAATGCACAAGGGAGAAAAGCTATGGTCCAAGAGTCAATTAATGCAAGGAACGAAAATTTGATTTTTGATCCCGGCATTTGGATTGACGACTTGGATTTGAGGACAAATCCCTTTCAAGAGGAGGGGAATGATGCATGCCATGGAGGCCCAAGTTACGTTGCATATGTGGGCTGATTTAATAGAGTCTTTTATTTTGTTTTATCTTATAATTTTCGTGGGTTATGTTAGGGTGGCTGAAATTAGGCCTTAGTTGAGTCAATTTTGAGTTTTATACATTGTTTTGACTAAGGATATGTTTCCTTATTAGATTAGGAGTTATTTTCTATGTTTATTCTCTTAGTTTGGTTAGGTTTTCGCATACCTTATTTGTAGTCTTTATGATGGACGAAAATTAGGGTTTAGATTAGGTTTAGTTGTTTCCTTATTAGACTAGGTCTCTTTATTGTTGCCTATATATAGGCCTCTTGTTATGAACGAATTATCAACCAATTTTATATCAAATTTCGTGAGTTATCACTTCTCCTTGAGAGTTTCGAATTTTCTCTTGTATATTCCAAGAGAGTTCATTTATCCGGCGTAACGGCGAGTCAACCATCCCTCGTCGCGTGTCATTCATCCTCCCCGAGTTGCTGCGTCAACTTCACGTTGGGGTTTAGGGATTCGTTCGCCTAAATCATTCAGTGGGTTAGATTCAGAGGTTTTGGGATTCCATCTTCTATTCGTGTTTTCAAGTCTTCCGTTTGCATAGTGTTCGATTGGTCAGCAAGGATCATATCAATAATCTAATCTCTTTTATGAAACATTAGTATCTCTAATGTTCATCTCTCTTGATTATGCTCAAATCCTAATTTCACTAAGAAATTATAATGATTATTTGGTGATACATCAAAGTATTCATTAAAAATTTCGGCATGACCTATTCATACATAACGTCAGCCACGAGATTTCAACGCGTGAATCTCACTACGTGAACTCGTCTCTCAACTCAAAACTTAACATCTTGACATCTCTTCAACGCAAACCAACAATTCAAAATCATCAAAACTCTTTATCAGTAAACTATCATTTATACTCGAAACCAATTGTTCGAGTGTCAGATACCAACATTTATGTGCGTTAATCATAACTCTCACACTCACTCCATTTAGACACATAATCGATATCAAACTCAAATAATAAATTATATCCTAACAATTTAACATGCTCATAATTCTCAATTAAATCTACAACTTAGTAATTAAATACTAAATTCCAACTTTAAATAATAAACATGCTTCTCTAACTTATTTATCTCGTTTAAACTAATAAATCTAATCCATGCTAATTTCTCATACTTAGCCATTTTATATGCATTTCTCATGCAACTCAAAAAGCTCAAACTTACTAATCATGCTCATCTCATAAATACTCAAATAATTCATATAGTCTTACTAACATAGCATTAACTCATATGCAGTGCTAGTTCACTTACATAACTTCACATACTCCACATATCTCAACTTAAAATCGAGCATCGCTCGTCTCTGGCCTTATGACTCACGGCCTTCATCAAATTTGAACCTCGGTGTTCAAATTAATCTAAGTAAATTATACGTGCAATATTTAATAAATATAAACACATATATAAACTCAAATCATTCAAATAAAAATCAAATATTCACATCCGGGCATCAAACCATTCGGTCCTCATGCTTCTCGTTTCTAACATTTCTCGAAAATTCCCAATTTAATCTAGCATGCTCATGTGATATCGTAGAACACATATACGCAATAATATTCATCATGCAACGTCCCAAACTTCACGAATTTAAATAATCATATTCTAAAAACTTATACAATTTTCGTGCTTGGAAAAATACGAATTTAATATATATCGATCCTAGCATACCCCTAAGCACAAATATCAAGTCTAAACGATCAAACAAAAATCGAAAGACGAGCTAAAAAGTGAAAAACGGGGCTGCCCTCATGGATTTCATAGCTACGGTTCGTTCCGTTCTTACTCCCTTCATTAAACATGCTCAACATCTACCCAAGAACAACATACTAAAATTTCACGACGATCCGACGTCGTTTCAAAATAAAGTCGAGAATCGACGTTTTTCGACGTCGACGAAAATCGAAAAGAAAACCATCAAAACGTAGGTAGAGATCTTACCTACTTAGATACGTGATCGAAAAGATGATCGGCGCTCGTCTCGGTGCTCAAAACGGAGCTCAAAAGAGCTCAAGCTAAAATGGTGTTTGGCGTGAAGTATGTGTGTGTTTTAGGTGTGTTTAATGTGTGTGCTGCGTGAGTTGGCTGATGTAGAGGGGTTTGGGCGGTTGGGGGGTGGTTAAGGGTAGGGTAGGTTAGATATTTAGTCGTTAAATATCTCGTCTCGTCTCGTCTCGTCTCGTTTTAACGACTAACTACCCATACTCTTCATTACTCGCCCTCTCAACTCCTACTCACTTTCATTATACTCGTAATTCTATATAAATATAGAAAACACAAGCTCGTTCTCAAAATTCTGATAAACGAGCTCGGTTCGTTTATGATGCAGCCCAAGGTTCGTTGGTGCAAGACCCGGTGCATGTTCCTGTTGGTCCGGTTACAAGAGCACGAGCCAAGAAGTTCAAGGAGAGCTTGATGAGCTTAGTTCAAGAAGTGTGGGCTCAAGAGTTGATGAAGAGACCCATTGGAGTTGGCGAATTGAGCCCGTGCTTAATTAATCTCATTACATGCAAGTGGGCCGAAGCTTGAAGATTTTATTTATTTTGAAGACTTCATTTATTTAATTCAGTCTTGTTATTTTCGCAGCCCATTAGTCTAAAGGGCTTTGTTATTTTCGAATTAATAAGGGCCTTGTTTGGCAGCCTTGTGAATTTCGAAATTAGGGCTTCTTTTTGCTTGTTAGTCAAGTTAGGTTTAGTCTTTACTTTGCCTATATATAAGGCTTTGTGTTGGACGAAATTTTCAGCATATTTTATCAATAAACTTGTGAGTTTTATTTCTCTCTTGAGAATTCCGAATTCCTCTTGATTATTCCAAGACGAATTCAATTATCGACGTAACGGCGAGTCAACCAACCCTCGTCGGGTGTCATTCAGCGTCCCCGAGTTGCTGCATCAACTTCACGTTGGGGTATAGGGCATTCAGTCGCCTATATCATTCTGTGGGTTAGATTCAGAGGTTTTGGGATTTCCATCCTTTCCGTTCAAGTTCAGTCTTCCGCGTGCGTTGTGTTCGATCGATCGGCAAGGATCGTATCATTTGGCACCAGAGCCGCGTTTCGTATCCAGGTTTCGTTTTTCGTTTCTGTGTCAAGGGTAGAATTTTTAGGGTTTCCGTTTTCTGCGTTTTAGGGTTTCTCTACGTCCGAGTTTTCTATTCCGTTTTCTGCGTCTGATTTTGTTCTGCTGGGATTTCAATACCATAATATCTTTCGAATTAAGATACCTGCGTGGTCTGAATTACTCATAAACATACACGCTTATACACATCCATCATCATACGACTTACACACATCCATATAAATCCATACGTCATAATTTCGTTTGGTTCTTGAATTTTCTTTTTTTTCAGATCCTATAGTCTGTTATTGCAGCATCTTGTTCCTACAGTTCACTGGCATCGTATAGTGATGCATGCCATGGAGGCCCAAGTTACGTTGCATATGTGGGCTGATTTAATAGAGTCTTTTATTTTGTTTTATCTTATAATTTTCGTGGGTTATGTTAGGGTGGCTGAAATTAGGCCTTAGTTGAGTCAATTTTGAGTTTTATACCTTGTTTTGACTAAGGATATGTTTCCTTATTAGATTAGGAGTTATTTTCCATGTTTATTCTCCTAGTTTGGTTAGGTTTTCGCATACCTTATTTGTAGTCCTTATGATGGACGAAAATTAGGGCTTCTTTGCTTGGTAGTTAAGTTGTTTCCTTCTTAGATTAGGGTTAGTCTTTGCCTATATATAGGCCTTGTTATGTTGGACGAAAATGAACATACTTTTATCAATAAACTTGTGAGTTTTATTTCTCTCTTGAGAATTTCGAATTCCTCTTGATTATTCCAAGACGAATTCAATTATCGACGTAACGGCGAGTCAACCATCCCTCGTCGCGTGTCATTCATCGTCCCCGAGTTGCTGCGTCAACTTCACGTTGGGGTTTAGGGATTCGTTCGCCTAAATCATTCCGTGGGTTAGATTCAGAGGTTTTGGGATTCCATCTTCTATTCGTTCGTTTTTCAGTCTTCCGCTTGCGTATTCGATTTGATCGGCAGGATCATATCATTTGGCAATCAGAGCCGCGTTTCGTATCCAGATTTTCGCAGGAAATCAAGTTCTGGCAGTCTCCGAAAAACGGCCATAACTTTCTGTACAGAGCTCGGATTAAGGCGAAACAGGTGGCCACAGAAAGCTCTCTCGAAGACGAAGAAGTCGTATTTCTGGGCAAAATACAATTGGAGGACGTTTGATGTTTAAAACGAAGGGTTGAAGTTGGCTGACCTTTTCAGCGACGAATTGATAAATTCCTAGGAATTCGTCAAGAGTATGACTGGAGTCGATTTGCCTACATATATGGTGGAAGAGCTGCAGAGAATCATAGAGAATGCGTTTAAGCCTATTCATGAGAGGTTAGATTCAATTGAGCAATCTCAACGGAGACCGGATCAGAATTTTCTTCAGTCAATTAGGCGTCCTCGAAGGGGTCTTATGAAAGAAGAAAAATCTTACGAGGAAGAGTTCGAGAATGCTTCTCGACAATTTTATAGCTGCAAGAAAAGGCGAGATGAAGCAAGGGATCATGAGAATATCAAGTTGGAAAATCTTCCATCAATCCAAAAGAAACACGATCATAAATCGTATCTTGGAGGGGAGTGGGATAATTGGATCTATCAAGAGAATCAGTCATTGCCAATGCAACAACTAGAAGACACCGTCACTCTCAACCAGACAAGCCACCGTTTGAATCCAAAGAAGATGAATGTTGAAGTGGAAGTCGTGGCGTATATCAATGAAGAGGCATGTTTGAATCCAAAGGAGTTGGTAGAAGTTGATAGAGAGGTTGATGTCAAAGATGATGAGTCTACTCCTAAGTTGCTAAAATTGAAGGATTCAAGTGACGAAGTGCTTGAGGAATCTACTCCAACTACTTTGGAAGCAAAGGCTTTGGCGCAAGCTAAGGGCGTTGAAAAGGAGCAGCCCATAGATAAAAAGGAGATTGGGTTTATGCAGAAGTCATTTCTTGCAAGGGCTTGTGATTGGATGTGGGCCGTGAAGGAGGAGAGGCTGATCATTGTGTTGCGGTTCAAGGTTCAAGAGAAGTCAGAGTTAGAGCCGAAGAAGAAGAATAATGCACAAGGGAGCCTACCTTTAATCAAATTGTGAGTTTTTATTCTCTCTTGAGAGTTTCGAATTCTTCTTGATTTTTCCAAGACGAATTCAATTTATCGACGTAACGGCGAGATCAACCAACCCTCGTCGGGTGTCATTCAGCGTCCCCGAGTTGCTGCGTCAACTGCACGTTGGGGTTTAGGGATCCGTTCGCCTAAATCATTCCGTGGGTTAGATTCAGAGGTTTTGGGATTTCCATCCTTTCCGTTCCAGTTCAGTCTTCCGCGTGCGTTGAGTTCGATCGATCGGCAAGGATCGTATCATATAGAGCCTTTTGGGGCCGTTTCTGCGTACATTTTTTCCAGTTTTTGATTATTTCTCATTGTGTTTTCTGGAGTCCTTAGGTAGTATAGAGCCTTTCGGGGAAATTTCTGCGTACACTTTTTCTGGTTTTCGATTATTTCTCGTTGTGTTTTCTGGAGTCCTTGGGTAGTATAGAGCGTTTTGAGCCTATTTCTACGCAATGCTTTTTGGGTTGTTCAGTCTGCGTTTCTGATTGTCTTCTTTTCCTTTTGGGGGTTTTTCCCATCTTTTCGTGTCCGTTTAGTGTTGTTGGTGTGGTCTCTTTGGGACGTTTCATTGAGTGCTCTCGTTGAGACAGTTTGGGCAATCTCGTTGGTACAGTTGGTTTTTGAGTTCCGTTGGTAGATTGAGGGAATTTGATTCCTTGAGAGAGAAATTGAGCGGAAAAAGGTAAGAGTGGTGAGATTATTAGAGGGAAAAAGCCGTGATTTGTGTGATACACGAGCGCTGAGTGATTTCATCTTGAGTGATACACGAGTGTTTGTGAGGTGGTGAGGTCCTTTTATTTTGTTTCACTAACCGTTTCTTATTTTCTGTCTGTGTCACTATGTCCAAGAAAGATGAACAGGGTGCGGATTTGAGCGATAGCCCTGATATGGATCCACAGTTAAAACTCGTGGTGGAGGCACTTCGCTTAGAATTTGGCAAGATGCTACACTCAGAAATCGAGGGAGTGTACGACAAGATCGAGCTGATGGAGCAGTCTCATTCTCGAGAGACCACTTTCACACGAGGAGGTCGCCACGGGCGAGGAGGCCGTGGTGGTGGCGGAGGTCGATTCCACCGTCCGTATGAGGAGCATGTAGATGATACAGGATTTGAGGATGAGGAGGATGGCGGCAGAACGTGGCAAGATAACAATCTGGGCAACATCAAGATGAACGTTCCTCCCTTCCAAGGGAAGAATGACCCAGAATTGTATCTTGATTGGGAGAGAAAGGTGGAGCTTATGTTCGATTGCCACAACTATTCAGAGCTCAAGAAGGTGAAGTTGGCAGCAATTGAGTTCTCCGATTATGCACTTGTTTGGTGGGATCAGATGGTGACGAGTAGGAGGAGAAACAGTGAGCCGCCTATTCAGACTTGGCAGGAGATGAAGGCTGTGATGAGGAAGCGTTTTGTGCCGAATCATTACTACCGCGAGCTTTTCAACAAGTTGCAGACTTTGAGGCAAGGCAGTCGCAGTGTGGATGAGTATTATAAGGAGATGGAGGTTGCCATGATTCGAGCCAATGTGGTGGAGGAGCGAGAGGCGACCATGGCGAGATTCTTGACTGGTTTGCATTGGGATATTCGTGATAAGGTGGAGTTGCACCACTACGTTGAGTTGGAGGACATGGTTCATATGGCCATCAAGATCGAGAATCAACTCAAGAGGAGGGGCAACAACAGCAGCAACCAGCGCCAGAATCAGGGCAATTGGAGGCAATCGCAACCAGTTTCTAGTGGTTCCTCATCAAAAGGGAATCAATGGAAAAAGGAGGCACCGCCAAGAGAGGAGAAGAAGCCGTTCATTAGGTCCCGACCCGAGGGATCCGGTGCAGCAAATCAGGGCATTCCAGCCGTTTCTGATGGTCGAAATCGAGATAAGAAGTGCTTCAAGTGCCAAGGCTTCGGGCATATTATGAGTGACTGCCCGAATAGGAGAATTATGATCTTGAGAGATGACGGCGAAGTCGTGACGGATGGTGATGAGACCGATCCTGATATGCCGAAATTGGAGGATGGAGATGGTACCGATGATGAGGAGGAGTGTGAGGAGATTTTCGCGCCCAATGGACAGCTTTTTGTAGCTAGGAGAGCCTTGAGTGTCCAAACTCAACCCAATGAGCGAGAGCAGCGGGAGAACCTCTTTCACACGAGATGTCTTGTTCAAGACAAGGTATGTAGTGTGATCATTGATGGCGGGAGTTGCACGAATGTGGCTAGTAGAGCCATGGTTGAGAGATTGGGGCTGACCACGGAGAAGCATTCCAAGCCGTATCGTTTGCAGTGGCTGAATGAGACAGGCGTCATCAAAGTGACGAAGCAAGTGAAGGTTCCGTTTCGCATTGGGAAGTATGAGGATGAGGTTGTGTGTGATGTGATCCCTATGCAAGCGAGCCACATCCTGTTGGGGCGACCGTGGCAGTTTGATCGCCGTGTTATTCATGATGGCTTCACCAACAAATATTCATTTGAATACAAGCAGAAAAAGGTGTCCATTGTTCCTCTTACTCCTAAACAAGTTTATGAGGATCAAGTGCAATTGCAAAAGGAGGCGGACAAGGTGAAGTCAAAGGAGCAGCCCGTGGAGAAGAAGGAGAATGGGTTGATTCATAAGTCCTTTCTTGCTAGGGCTAGTGACTTGAAGTGGTGTGTACAGGAGGAGAGGCCGATCATGCTATTGCGATATCAGGAGAACTTGGTTATTACTAACGATCTCTCTTCTCTACCCCCTTCTATTCGTTCTATTTTGCAGGAGTTTGATGATGTTTTTCCCGACGATACACCTGCCGGTTTACCACCAATTCGAGGGATTGAGCATCAGATTGACTTTGTGCCCGGCGCTACACTGCCGAATCGACCAGCTTACCGAACCAATCCGGAGGAGACAAAGGAGTTGGAGAGGCAAATTGGCGAGTTATTGGCCAAAGGGCATGTGAGGGAGAGTTTGAGTCCTTGTGCGGTACCCGTTCTACTTGTACCAAAGAAGGACTCGTCTTTGAGGATGTGCTGTGATTGCCGAGCCATCAATAACATCACGGTAAAGTATCGCCATCCTATCCCTCGTTTAGATGATATGCTAGATGAGTTACATGGTTCTTGTGTCTTTTCTAAGATCGATTTGCGTAGTGGATACCATCAAATTAGGATTAAGGAAGGTGATGAATGGAAAACTGCTTTTAAGACAAAACTTGGTTTGTATGAGTGGTTAGTTATGCCTTTTGGTTTGACTAATGCGCCTAGTACGTTCATGCGTCTTATGAATCATGTTTTGCGTGCTTTCATTGGCAGATTTGTTGTTGTCTACTTTGATGATATCCTCATTTATAGCCAGGATCATGATGAGCATGTTGAACATTTAAGGTCTGTTATGGATGTGCTTCGAAAGGAAAAGTTGTTTGCTAACCTTAAGAAGTGCACTTTCGGTACGGACAAGCTTGTGTTTCTTGGTTTTGTTGTTAGTGCACAGGGTGTACAGGTTGATGAGGAGAAGATACGAGCTATCCAAGAGTGGCCAACGCCAACGAACGTTGCAGCAGTTCGAAGCTTTCATGGACTTGCTAGCTTCTACAGGCGGTTCGTGCCTCATTTTAGCAGTGTTGCAGCACCTTTGACGGAAGTCATCAAGAAGAATGTGGAGTTTAAGTGGGGCAAGGCGCAAGAGGATGCTTTTCAGCAGTTGAAATACAAATTGACCCACGCCCCGGTATTATCTCTTCCTAATTTCTCCAAATCTTTTGAGATTGAATGTGATGCTTCTGGTGTTGGCATTGGTGCAGTGTTGATGCAAGAAAGACGACCCATTGCGTACTTCAGCGAGAAGCTAAACGGGGCGATGTTGAGTTATCCCACGTATGATAAGGAGCTGTACGCATTGGTGAGAGCTTTGCAAACGTGGCAGCACTACTTGTGGCCCAATGAGTTCGTCATTCACACGGATCATGAGTCGTTGAAACACTTGAAGGGGCAGCACAAGTTGAACAAGCGGCATGCGAGGTGGATGGAGTTCATTGAGACGTTTCCCTACGTCATCAAATACAAGCAAGGTAAAGAGAATGTTGTAGCTGACGCTCTTTCTCGGAGGTATGCCTTGATCTCCACCTTAGATGCTAAGTTGCTTGGTTTTGAGTGTATCAAGAGTTTGTATGAGCATGATAGTGATTTTGGTGAGATTTATCTAGCATGTGCGCGAGCTGCTAGTGGAGAGTATTTTAGGCATGATGACTATCTTTTTAGGAAGAATAAGTTATGTGTTCCTAAATGTTCTTTACGTGAGTTGTTATTGCTTGAGTCTCATGGTGGGGGTTTGATGGGACATTTTGGCATTGCTAAGACTTTAGCTGTTCTGCATGAGCATTTCTTTTGGCCTCATATGAAACGTGATGTTGAGAGAATTTGTGGTCGATGTGTTACATGTAAACAAGCTAAGTCTAGAGTGAGTTCCCATGGATTGTATACACCATTGCCTATTCCTACAGCACCTTGGATTGATATTTCTATGGATTTTGTGTTAGGTTTGCCTAGGACTAAGCGTGGTCGAGATTCCATCTTTGTGGTTGTTGATCGATTTTCTAAGATGGCACATTTTATTCCATGTCATAAATCTGATGATGCATCTCATGTAGCTGATCTATTCTTTAGAGAGATTGTTAGATTGCGTGGCATGCCTAGGACTATTGTTTCTGATAGGGATTCGAAGTTCTTGAGCTACTTTTGGAAGACTTTGTGGTGTAAGTTGGGTACTAAACTTTTGTTTTCTACTACTTGTCATCCACAAACTGATGGTCAAACAGAGGTAGTAAATAGGACTTTGTCTACTTTGCTTAGAGCTATTATCAAAAAGAACATTAAGTCTTGGGAAGATTGTTTGCCTCATGTTGAGTTTGCTTATAATCGTTCTGTTCATTCTGCTACTCAATTTTCGCCATTTGAGATTGCGTATGGATTTAATCCTTTGACTCCATTGGATTTATCTCCATTACCTAAGCATGAGTATACTAACCTTGATGGCAAGAGAAAGGCTGATTTTGTGAAGCAGATTCATGAGAAGGCAAGGATGAATATTGAGAGGCGCACGAAGCAGTATGCCGAGCGAGCCAACCAAGGACGTCGCAAAGTAGTGTTTGAGCCCGGTGATTGGGTATGGCTGCACATGCGCAAGGAAAGGTTTCCATTGCAGCGGAGATCCAAGTTACTTCCTAGAGGCGACGGGCCATTTCAAGTGTTGGAGCGCATCAATGACAATGCCTACAAGTTGGACTTACCAGGTGAGTATAATGTGAGTGCTTCTTTTAATGTGACTGATTTGAGTCCTTTTGATGTAGGTGATGCTTTGGATTTGAGGACAAATCATCTTCAAGAGGAGGGGAATGATGCAGCCCAAGGTTCGTTGGTGCAAGACCCGGTGCATGTTCCTGTTGGTCCGGTTACAAGAGCACGAGCCAAGAAGTTCAAGGAGAGCTTGATGAGCTTTGTTCAAGAAGTGTGGGCTCAAGAGTTGATGAAGAGACCCATTGGAGTTGGCGAATTGAGCCCGTGCTTAATTAATCTCATTACATGCGAGTGGGCCGAAGCTTGAAGATTTTATTTATTTTGAAGACTTCATTTATTTAATTCAGTCTTGTTATTTTCGCAGCCCATTAGTCTAAAGGGCTTTGTTATTTTCGAATTAATAAGGGCCTTGTTTGGCAGCCTTGTGAATTTCGAAATTAGGGCTTCTTTTTGCTTGTTAGTCAAGTTAGGTTTAGTCTTTACTTTGCCTATATATAAGGCTTTGTGTTGGACGAAATTTTCAGCATATTTTATCAATAAACTTGTGAGTTTTATTTCTCTCTTGAGAATTCCGAATTCCTCTTGATTATTCCAAGACGAATTCAATTATCGACGTAACGGCGAGTCAACCAACCCTCGTCGGGTGTCATTCAGCGTCCCCGAGTTGCTGCGTCAACTTCACGTTGGGGTATAGGGCATTCAGTCGCCTATATCATTCTGTGGGTTAGATTCAGAGGTTTTGGGATTTCCATCCTTTCCGTTCAAGTTCAGTCTTCCGCGTGCGTTGTGTTCGATCGATCGGCGAGGATCGTATCAGTTTATCGGGAAATCCCGGTTTACTATTCACTCGTCGTCCAAAAAATAAAAACTTTCATTATTGGACTCGTATCGAAAAACTAAGAATATTTCTCGACGACGTGCACGTAAGATTTTGAAAGTCGACAAAAAGACGAAATAGCCGTATTTTACTATTCATCATCAAAAAGCCAAAAATTTCAAAAACGTCTTAACGGACTCAGATTTCACTTCCGAGTTCACCGTTCTCATTCAAATAATTATCTAGAATTATTCAAATACTCAAACTCAAATACGGATATAAAATCCCACATCATCCTCACATCATCAAAAGAACATCTCAACATCTTTAAAATAACAAGAAAACTTCATATAACTCTTCATCTCTTTACAAAGTAAATCAAACAAGGGATCTAAACCCTAATTACTCAAACTCAATCAATTAAACACGTCATCAAAAGCCCGGGTATTACATACCCTCCCCCTTAAAATAAATTTCGTCCCGAAATTTGTACCTCCTGTAAATGTTTCGGGCACTTCTCTCACATCATATATCATCAAGCTCTCTTTCCACTTCTTTCTAACTATAACGTCTCCACTGGACTTTAACCAGTGCAATCGATTTATTTCTCAATTGTCGAGTCTTATGATTTAGCATCATCTGAGGTCTCTCTCTCTCTTCATAACTCAAGTCAATTTTCTAAGATCATTTCTTCTTAGTAAACCACATGGTTTGGATCGAAAATATATATCCTCTCAATTGTGACACGTGAAACACGTTATGCACATTTCCAAAGCTAGGTGGCAGACCCAACCTATATGCTATTGGACCTATCTTTTGCAATATCTCGTAAGGACTTATAACTCTGGGTCTAAGCTGTCCTTTAACTCCAAATCTATTCATCCCCTTTGAGGGTGAAACCTTAAAAAAAATACTTTGTCTCCTACCTCGAAACTTTGTCTCACATCTTATAGGCAAACTCAATTAGTGGCAACACATTCTCCCGATGTACTCCTCTATCAAGGATAGTAGTTCTTATCATATCTTCTATCGTCTGCTATGCTAAAATTCATCCTTGTGCCCAACTCTTTCTGTAACTCATCCAAAAACGTGATATAAATTTTGGATCTCTCTTTGAGGTTATCTTACATCGGTACTCAAAGCAATCTTATAATCTCACGAACGTACAATTGTGCTAACTTATCTGGTCCATACGCGATTAGGATCAGTATGAAATGTGCAGATTTTGTTAGTCGATCTACAATCACCCAAATTGCTGTATTTCCTCTTTGACTTTTCGGTAAAGCTATCATAAAATCCATCGCTATGTGATCTCATTTCCACTCGGGAATTTCCAACGGTTTTAACTTCCCATAGGGTCGTTGGTGTAATGCTTTCACTTGCTGACAAGCTAAGCATCGCTCTACAAACGAAGCTATGTTTCGTTTCATTCCGTCCCACAAAAATCTCTTTTTCACAACCTGATACATCTTTGTGTCTCCTGGGTGGGCGGTGTAAGGCGTGTCATGAGTCTCACTCATGATCGTATTCTTAAGTTCATCATCGCGGGGAATACATATTCTCCCCTCAAATAAGATAGCATTGTCTGATGTTTTTTTTTTTGTAACTCTTGAGATCTCCTGCTCTTATCCTTTCTCGTAACTTGTTCATTGTCTCATCTTTCCTTGTGCTTCAATCACCATTTTCCTCAAACTAGGCATCGTCGCAACAATACTCGCTATCGTCACCGGTGGTTTTATCATCTCTATCCTCATCATGTCAAAGTCCTTTATAAGCTCATCCTCTCTCGTGAGAAGACATCCTAACTTTGACGAGTCCTTCCGGCTCAATGCATCGGCTACTACATTAGCCTTGCCAGGGTGATAATTAATGTCGCAGTTAACATCCTTTACTAATTCGGGCCATCTCCTTTGCCTCATGTTAATATCCTTATGCTCGAAAAAGTATTTCAAAGTTTTGTGGTCCGTGAAAATCTCACATCTAACTCCGTAGAGATGATGTTTCCAAATTTTCAGGGCATGCACAACGGCTGCAAGCTCTAAATCATGCATTGGATAATTTATCTCGTGGGGTCTAAGTTGTGATGCATAGGCTATAACTCTTCCTTCTTGCATCAAAACACATCCTAGCCCATTCTTTGACGCATCTGTGTAGATGGTATACTCTTTATCCATTTTCGGGACTAGCAGCACTGGTGCTGTAGTCAATTTCCTTTAAGCTCTTAAAAACTCTCTTCACACTCCTCTTTCCAATTGTAACTTAGCTTCTTTTCTAAGTAATTGTGTCATCGGTCTTGTTATCGTGGAAAATCCTTCAATAAACCTCTGATAGTATCCTACTAAGCCTAAAAAGCTGCGAATCTCGTTAGGCGTAGTTGGTGATCTCCACTCATGTACAGCTTGTACCTTGGCGGGGTCAACTTTAATTCCTTCGGGTGATACAATATGTCCTAGAAAAGTTACTTCGTTCAACCAAAACTCGCACTTGGTGAATTTGGCAAAAAGCTTCTCAACTCTTAATGTTTCCAACATCGTTCTCAAATGTTTTGGCGCCCCTGCTCATTCTTCGAATAGATGAGAATATCATCTATGAAAACTAGGACAAATTTATCCAGTTATTGATGAAAACTCGATTCATGTGATCCATGAAAACTACTGGTGCCTTCGTCAAACCGAATGGCATAACTATGAACTCATAGTGCTCATACCTCATTTGAAAGCTGTCTTAGGTATATGCTTCTGTCAATATTTCAACTGGTGGTAATCTGATCTCAAGTCAACTTTTAAGAAAAAAAAACTCACTCCTCTTAATTGATCTAACAAGTCATCTATCCTCGGTAAAGCATATTTGTTCTTGAGTGTCAATTTATTCAGTTCTCGATAATCTATGCACATTCTCAACGTGTCATCCTTCTTTTTGACAAAAAGTACTGGTGCTCCCCACGGGGATACACTAGGTCAAATAAAACCTAACTCGAGCAATTCTTGCAGCTGAATCTTCAGCTCTTGTAGCTCCTTAGGCGCCATTCTATAGGGTGCCTTCGACACTGGTGCTGATCCAGGTTCTAGGTCGATAGTGAACTCCAACTGTCTTGTTGGTGGAAATCCTGGTAAGACGTCGGGAAATACATGATATGATCCTGGCCGATCAAATCGAATACGCAAGCGGAAGACTGAAAAACGAACTAATAAAATTAAAGACTGATAAAAATATGGAATCCCAAAACCTCTGAATCTAACCCACGGAATGATTTAGGCGAACGAATCCCTAAACCCCAACGTGAAGTTGACGCAGCAACTCGGGGACGCTGAATGACACCCGACGAGGGTTGGTTGACTCGCCGTTACGCCGGATAAATTGAATTCGTCTTGGAATAATCAAGAGGAATTCGGAATTCTCAAGAGAGAAATAAAACTCACAAGTTTATTGATAAAAGTAGGGTAATTTTCGTCCAACATAAGAAGGCCTATATATAGGCAAAGACTAACCCTAATCTAAGAAGGAAACAACTTAACTACCAAGCAAAGAAGCCCTAATTTTCGTCCATCATAAGGACTACAAATAAGGTATGCGAAAACCTAACCAAACTAGGAGAATAAACATGGAAAATAACTCCTAATCTAATAAGGAAACATATCCTTAGTCAAAACAAGGTATAAAACTCAAAATTGACTCAACTAAGGCCTAATTTCAGCCACCCTAACATAACCCACGAAAATTATAAGATAAAACAAAATAAAACACTCTATTAAATCAGCCCACATATGCAACGTAACTTGGGCCTCCATGGCATGCATCATTCCCCTCCTCTTGAAAGGGATTTGTCCTCAAATCCAAGTCGTCAATCCAAATGCCGGGATCAAAAATCAAATTTTCGTTCCTTGCATTAATTGACTGTTGGACCATAGCTTTTCTCCCTTGTGCATTATTTTTCTTCTTCGGCTCTAACTCTGACTTCTCTTGAACCTTGAACATGAAGAACTTGTTGTTGAAAATACTGCCATGCTTCACTTTTCTTCCGAACAGCAATGTAGCATGCATCGGCGCTTTATCACAAAAGAATTCACTTGCAGACGTGATCAACAAAACCGTTGCTTCCAAAGGAATTGGAACATATTCCTCAAGCACTTTCTCACGTGAATCCTGCAATTTCAGCAACGTAAGATTGGGCTCCTCTTCTTCAACAGCAACAACCTCTCGATCGATGCCCACCACAACTGCCTTTGCTTCATCGGTCTCCTCCAATTGTGGCCTATCGGGATCGGTCTCCTCACCTTGGAGAGTAACAACCTCTCTATCAATCTCCACTTCAACCTGCATCTCCTTTTTCTCTACCGGCTGCTCCCTAGACATCTCCTCATCCGCCTCCATGTGCAGTTGCTGCAGTTTCACGTGATCCTCATAAATTTGTTGAGGACTAAGGGAAACAAGTGCCAACTTCTTTTGCTTATACGCGAAGGAGTACTTATTGGTGACTCCATCCTGAGTAGCTTGTCTATCAAACTGCCACGGTCTACCCAACAAAATATGGGTCGCCTGCATGGGAACAACATCGCACAAAACCTCGTCTTCATACCTCCCCAAGCTAAAAGACACTTTCACTTGCTTGGTGACCTCGACGACGTCGGGCGCATTCAACCATTGCAAACGATATGGTTTGGGGTGATTCAACTCGGGCAGCCCCAATCTCGTCACCATGAACTGACTTACCATATTCGTGCAACTTTCGCTATCAATGATCACACTGCACAACTTGTCTTGGACAAGAACTCTCGTGTGAAAGAGATTCTCCCATTGCTCGCTCTCATTGGATCCGAAACCTTGACATGTACGACACTTTGTATCTCGATTGCAACCATCAAAAACTGCCGGATGGCTGTGATTTGCAGAACTGACACTCATACTCTCTCTCAAGAACGTAAAGACCCAAACAGAAAAACAAAACACTGGATAATTTCGACCCTTACGAAACCTGGAAAACTGATACCAGATGATATGATCCTGGCCGATCAAATCGAATACGCAAGCGGAAGACTGAAAAACGAACTAATAAAATTAAAGACTGATAAAAATATGGAATCCCAAAACCTCTGAATCTAACCCACGGAATGATTTAGGCGAACGAATCCCTAAACCCCAACGTGAAGTTGACGCAGCAACTCGGGGACGCTGAATGACACCCGACGAGGGTTGGTTGACTCGCCGTTACGCCGGATAAATTGAATTCGTCTTGGAATAATCAAGAGGAATTCGGAATTCTCAAGAGAGAAATAAAACTCACAAGTTTATTGATAAAAGTAGGGTAATTTTCGTCCAACATAAGAAGGCCTATATATAGGCAAAGACTAACCCTAATCTAAGAAGGAAACAACTTAACTACCAAGCAAAGAAGCCCTAATTTTCGTCCATCATAAGGACTACAAATAAGGTATGCGAAAACCTAACCAAACTAGGAGAATAAACATGGAAAATAACTCCTAATCTAATAAGGAAACATATCCTTAGTCAAAACAAGGTATAAAACTCAAAATTGACTCAACTAAGGCCTAATTTCAGCCACCCTAACATAACCCACGAAAATTATAAGATAAAACAAAATAAAACACTCTATTAAATCAGCCCACATATGCAACGTAACTTGGGCCTCCATGGCATGCATCAATACATCTTTATATTCCCTTACCACTACTACATCCTCAAAGTTTTTATTTGATTCTCCTTCATCATTCAAGTAAACTAGGTAAGCTTGTGCTCATTTCTTCTTTACCAATTTCGACGCCTGAAGTGCCAAAATGATTGGAACTCTCTTCTTTCTATCAATGCCGTGAAAACATGTCTGTTCCTTCCCAGGTGGTTGGAAAGTTATGATATTGATAGAAGTGGACGAAGGACCCGTTGGATATAATGACCCAAGAACCCGACGTATATGAGTAGGCAGCGGACTCCCTAGATCGAGAATCTAGTTTGATCAACCCCTAAGAGCGTAGAAACCTCGACCCGTTGGCTATATAATCAGCCAAGAACCTCGGTATGGATGAACGCCACAAGACCTTGCTCAAGTGTCTTGATAAGTTCTAAAACAAGTGAAAAACTCAACAAAGAGAATTCAACTCACTAAGCATAAGCAATTTTCGTTTATATCAATGGTGTCTCTAAAACAAGTGATTACATGCCTATTTATAGGCTCAAAAAGGTCTCTTGAGAGCCCCACTCCCTTACTACTACATAAAACCATTAAAACGGCACATAAAATCACAAATGTAACTCCAAAACACTTGGTATGTCTCTTGGACACCAAAAGTCACTTATTAAACATAAAAAAAATAACTTAAAATGAGCATTTTGTGGGCTGCACCCATTTGGACGAAAATGTGGACTTTATTCTTCAATTTGGGCCTCCAAAATATGATAGCTTAATGAGCCCAAACTTCAAGTAGCATCAAGCCCACCAACTTGAATAATATTCACCATTTGGCCCAATGTAGAATTGTCTTGGACTTGGGCTTTAATTTCACCAACTAAAAGCATCATGGACTCCTTTATTCTTTTGGCTCTAGCTCTTGTGATTGGCCCACTTTGAATAATCAAAGGATCCATCTTGTCCTTGGCCAGCTTGGACGCGTCTCCATCATTCCCTTCTTCTTCAAGAGGATTCGTCCTCGAATCTAATTCACCAAAATAAGGAGACAAATCAGCAACATTGAAAGTAGCACTTACATTATACTCACCTGGAAGGTCTAGTTTGTAAGCGTTATCATTCACTCTTGCAACCACTTGGAATGGTCCATCTCCTCTTGGCTGCAACTTGGATTTTCTTTTTGAAGGAAATCTCTCCTTTCTCAAATGTAGCCACACCCAATCTCCCGGCTCAAATATGATTTGCTTTCGGCCCTTGTTGGCTTGCTTGATGTATTGCTCCGTTCTTTTCTCAATATTGAGTCTCACCTTTTCATGCAGCTTTTTCACCATTTCAGCTTTGGCTTTCCCGTCAAGACTTGCACGCTCCTCAATTGGTATTGGAATTAGATCAAGTGGACTCAATGGATTAAAACCATAAACAACTTCAAACGGAGAAAAGTTAGTAGCAGAATGAACACTTCGATTATAAGCAAATTCAGCAAAAGATAAGCAATCTTCCCAAGTTTTCAAGTTCTTTTGAATCAAAATTCTAAGTAATTGAGACAAAGTTCTATTAACTACTTCAGTTTGACCATCAGTTTGAGGATGACATGTAGTTGAAAACAGAAGCTTAGTTCCCAATTTATTCCAAAGCACACGCCAAAAATGACTCACAAACTTAGCATCACGATCACTCACAATTGTTCTTGGAACTCCATGCAAACGAACAATTTCTTTGAAAAACAAATCAGCAATGTGAGTTGCATCATCACTCTTATGACATGGAATGAAGTGTGCCATTTTTGAAAATCTATCAACAACCACAAAAATTGAATCCTTACCCCTTCGTGTTCTAGGCAAACCCAAAACAAAGTCCATGGAAATATCCTCCCAAGGTGCACTAGGAATAGGTAATGGTTTATACAAACCATGTGGATGTGATTTTGATTTAGCTTGCATGCAAGTTATGCATCTTCCACAAATTTTCTCAACATCAACACGCATTTTAGGCCAAAAGAAATGTTCATGCAAAACTTCCAAAGTCTTATGAACACCAAAATGTCCCATTAACCCACCCCCATGAGCTTCACGAACAAGCAATTCACGCATGGAACACTTAGGAATGCACAATTTATTTTCTCTAAATAAATAGCCCTCATGCTTATAGAACTTATCAAATGCAGCATGCTCACAAGCTAAATATATAGAACCAAAATCAGAATCATTGGCATACAATTCCTTAATTGACTCAAAACCAAGAAGCTTAGAACTCAAAGTAGTGATCAAAGCATACCTTCGAGACAACGCATCAGCCACAATGTTTTCCTTCCCTTTTTTGTACTTGATCACATATGGAAACGATTCAATGAATTCCACCCACTTAACATGTCTCTTGCTAAGCTTACCTTGACCCTTGAGGTATTTGAGAGATTCATGATCCGTGTGAATTACAAACTCTCTTGGCCACAAGTAATGCTGCCATGTTTCCAAAGCTCTTACCAAAGCATATAACTCTTTGTCGTAGGTTGGATAGTTCAATTGAGCTCCTTTCAACTTTTCGCTAAAATAAGCAATTGGCTTTCCATCCTGCAACAAAACAGCACCTACTCCTACTCCAGAAGCATCACATTCAAGCTCAAACATTCTATCAAAGTTAGGTAATGCAAGAATAGGAGCAGAAGTTAGTTTTTCTTTAAGGAGATTAAAAGCATGTTCTTGTTTTTCCCCCCAATGAAAACCAACATCTTTTTTCACTATCTCATTCAAAGGTGCAGCAATCGTGCTAAAATCCTTAACAAATCTTCTATAGAAACTAGCGAGACCATGAAAACTTCTCTCTTGTGCCACATTTTGAGGAATTGGCCATTCTAAGATAGCTTTCACTTTCTCTTTTTCCATTTCAATTCCATTAGCACTCACAACAAAACCAAGAAAAACAACTTTATCCATGCAAAAAGAACACTTTTTAAGATTAGCATACAATAATTCTTTTCTTAAAGTGTCTAAAACAGCACGCAAATGATCAAGATGTTCTTCAACATTTTTGCTATAGATCAAGATGTCATCAAAGTAAACAACCACAAATTTTCCAATGAAATTTCTCAAAACATGATGCATCAATCTCATGAAAGTACTAGGTGCATTAGTTAATCCAAAAGGCATGACTAACCACTCATACAAACCATACTTTGTTTTGAAAGCAGTTTTCCATTCATCTCCTTCTCGAATTCGAATTTGGTGATAACCACTTTTCAAATCAATTTTACTAAACACAATTGCCCCATATAACTCATCAAGCATATCATCTAGCCTAGGAATAGGATAGCGATACTTTACCGTGATCTTATTAATTGCTCGACAATCCGTGCACATTCTCCACGATCCATCTTTCTTGGACACAACAATCACCGGTACAGCACATGGACTCATGCTCTCACGAATCTTTCCTTTCTCCAACAACTCTTGGACTTGCCTTTGGATCTCTTTAGTCTCTTCCGGATTGGCCCGATAAGCTGGTCGGTTTGGTAGAACAGCTCCGGGAACAAAGTCAATTTGATGCTCAATACCTCTTAAAGGAGGTAATCCACTTGGTTCTTCCTCGGGAAAGACGTCCTCAAACTCCTGCAAAAGAGACACAAAAGTACTAGGCAAAGATGGGGTTAGTTCGTTAGTGCTAAAGAATGACTCTTTGTACACCAAAATGAACACACTCTTTTCTTCGACTATTGCACTCTTTATTTCTTTTGTTCTCACATAAAAATTCTGTTTTTCTTTTCCCTCACTCTTGCTTTTCTCTCGACTCTTTTTTTCACTCGACTCTTTTTTGACTACCTCACTTTTATTGCCCTCAACCTCACGAGCTCTCCTTGCTTGAGACAATTTCTGCTGGTCCTCTTGAACTTGTTGAGGTGTCGAAGAAACAAGCATGATGGATTTGTTGTTGTGCTTGAAGGTGTAGTGATTGCGGAATCCATCATAGGTCACCCTTCGATCAAACTGCCATGGCCTCCCCAAAAGAATGTGACTAGCATGCATTGGCACCACATCACAAAGAACTTCATCTTTATAATTGCCAATAGAAAATGAAATTAGAACTTGTTTGGTCACACGAATTTCACCACATTCATTAAGCCATTGTAGCTTATATGGATGAGGATGCCGTTCAGTTTTTAAGTTCAGTTTCTCCACCATCTCGCCACTTGCAACATTGGTACAACTACCACCATCAATAATTAACATGCAAACTTTACCTTGGACTAAACATCTTGTGTGGAAGATGTTCTTCCTCCTGTTTGATTTGCACGTTTAGAGCCCTTCGAACCACCAAAAGCTCACCATGTTCCGGTACAATCTCCTCCAATTGTTCAACATCTTCATTATCATCATCATCATGTTCACTTTCAGATTCAATTTCTCCGTTCGGCTTCAAGACCATCACCCTTTTGTTTGGACATTGAGATGCAATATGTCCAACACCTTGACATCGAAAACATTTGATATCTCTATTTCTAGTAGAAGATGTAGAATTAGAGATACCTTTGCCCTTTTCGCCTTCGTTGGACTTGAATTTGGACACATCATTTTGAGGTTTTGAGGCTGCCCCAAAATTTGACTTAGACGAAGTCCACTCCTTCGACTTTGAAGATTGAGAACTTGTTGGAAAATTTCTTTGAAAGGTTCCCTTCTTCTTCAATTGCCTCTCCACTTTCATGGCCATGTGAACCATATCCTCCAGCTCCACATAGTGTTGTAGGTCCACGATGTTTGCAATCTCCTTATTCAGCCCGCATAGGAATCGAGCCATGGTTGCCTCTCTATCCTCATCAACATTTGCCCTAATCATGGCAATCTCCATCTCTTTGTAGTACTCATCAACAGATTTAGTACCTTGATTCATAGATTGTAATTTTTGATACAATTCACGAAAATAATGAGAAGGTACAAATCTCTTACGCATTATGCTTTTCATTTCCTCCCACGTGGAAATTGGTCTCTCTCGATAGCGCTTTCTATTTGTTGTCAATTGATCCCACCAAACTATTGCATAATCAGTGAATTCAATTGCAGCAAGTCTAACCTTTTTTTCCTCGGAGTAGTTGTGACATTCAAAGATGAGCTCCACCTTTCTCTCCCACTCCAAATAGGCTTCAGGATCACTCCTTCCTTGGAATGTTGGGATCTTCAATTTGATGCTTCCCAAGTCACCATCAACTTCATTTTGATGTCTTCTTCTTCTACCTCCTCCTCGCCTTTCATTTCGATGTGTTGATGTACGATCATCTTCTCCTTCGCTCTCTCCTTCCTCCTCATTCCTCGGTGGTGCTTGAAATTCCAGCCTCTCCAATCGTTCTGTTATATTTTCCATAACAGCTCCAAACCTTGTAAATTGTTGTTGCATGGCCTGCAATGTAAATTCAATAGGATTTGTGTTTTCCATGACCTCACAATTCACTCGTGTATCACACAAATATATCCTCACACAAACACTCGTGTATCACTCGTAGGCTTTTACCACCCCTCAAATAAACTCACCACTCAATGCCTTTTACCACTCAATTCTCGTTTGTAAGAATTTCAAATGAACTAAAACAAATCAAGAAAGAACAAGACAAGTAAAATTCACCAAACTTCAGCCCTTGGATGCAAGAATTGATATTTTGGAACAAGTGTATGAAACTCCTAAGGAAAATTGAAGTGAAATAGAAATTTTGGATTTTTTTTTGGGATATATATATTTTTTTTTCGTTTTTTTTTTTTTTTTTTTTTTTTTTTTGTTTATATGAAGTAACAACAATGGAAAACAATGAAGGAAAATTGGAACTTTGCAGATTTTTTTTTTTTTTTGCAACTATTTTTGTAGGACAATGAGGATGAATATAAGAGATATATATGAAAGGATGAAGAAAATAAAAGATAGAGTTTGGATCAATACCAGATTGCTCTGATAACCAAATGATATTGATAGAAGTGGACGAAGGACCCGTTGGATATAATGACCCAAGAACCCGACGTATATGAGTAGGCAGCGGACTCCCTAGATCGAGAATCTAGTTTGATCAACCCCTAAGAGCGTAGAAACCTCGACCCGTTGGCTATATAATCAGCCAAGAACCTCGGTATGGATGAACGCCACAAGACCTTGCTCAAGTGTCTTGATAAGTTCTAAAACAAGTGAAAAACTCAACAAAGAGAATTCAACTCACTAAGCATAAGCAATTTTCGTTTATATCAATGGTGTCTCTAAAACAAGTGATTACATGCCTATTTATAGGCTCAAAAAGGTCTCTTGAGAGCCCCACTCCCTTACTACTACATAAAACCATTAAAACGGCACATAAAATCACAAATGTAACTCCAAAACACTTGGTATGTCTCTTGGACACCAAAAGTCACTTATTAAACATAAAAAAAATAACTTAAAATGAGCATTTTGTGGGCTGCACCCATTTGGACGAAAATGTGGACTTTATTCTTCAATTTGGGCCTCCAAAATATGATAGCTTAATGAGCCCAAACTTCAAGTAGCATCAAGCCCACCAACTTGAATAATATTCACCATTTGGCCCAATGTAGAATTGTCTTGGACTTGGGCTTTAATTTCACCAACTAAAAGCATCATGGACTCCTTTATTCTTTTGGCTCTAGCTCTTGTGATTGGCCCACTTTGAATAATCAAAGGATCCATCTTGTCCTTGGCCAGCTTGGACGCGTCTCCATCAAGTTATCTGTCTCTTCTTACAATCAATCGGGCCAAAGTTCTCTGCTAACCATTCCATCCTTAGAATAATGTCTACGTTCCACATAGGCATTAAGTACAAGGTTCTTGCTTTCATCTTTAGTGATCCTAACTCAAGCTCTAAGTTAGAAATCATGTGAGAAACTGTAGTAGCTCTTCCTACAGGAGTGATTACTCTCAACTCGGGACTAGCTTGTTTTGGTTCGAGTTTGAAGGTAACATGCTTCAAACAATTAAAGAATGCGAGGCTCCTGTATTAAACAAGATTCTAACTGGTGCATCCAATAACCTGCCCATACTACCTTAAAGTCCTGCCTTAAACCGGCACATAAAACTCAGACATCTCTTCATCAGTATCCATCTTCTGATGAGCAAATCGTGATAGCTCACAGAATTCTCGATTATACTCTACAACCGATTTCTTTCCTTGCATCAAACTTCGATAATCAGCCTCTCGCTGCTTACTGTACTCCTCGGTACATACTTCTCAAGAGTAGTCTTCAATTGTTCTCAAGTATAGTCTACCAGTTGCTCAGGTGTTAAAGTCCTCTGACGTGCCTCTCACTAGTCTTATACATCAAAAGAATCTAATAGGATAACTCAAAAGTTGTAAGGGTTCAACCCTAGAACGACATCAAAACAAATTGTTGCAAACAAAATTGTTCAAGAGACTCAAATAAATGACCAGAGGGTAGAATGAAGTAACTACCAGGTCGAACAAAAATGACCTAGAGTAAGAACCCATCTGGCTTTTTCAACCGAAAGTTGAAACACGTGGGTTTATAAACCCAAAACACGTCTACTGAGATTTGGATCATGCGGACTGGCCAGGTCCAACATAATCACTCCCCAGTCACACGGGATATACTATCCCGAACTTGGAAATTCTGTGTCTTCTATACCCTCAACATACTATACATAACAAAACTTAAGTTCGCACCAGCAAGCTAAAAGCTTAAACTTAGGGTCCTATGTTCTATACTCGTGTTCCGAATGCTCAACATTTTCAACTCTCCTCTCATGTTGCGGTAGTGGTGGCGGAGTATTATCCCGCCTATCCCTCACATCACACTCTTGACGACATCTTTGAGGCATTTTGTAATCACAAAAGAAAAACTCAACTCGACCAACGCTCTAAGCATCCTCGAAACTCAAGTTCAATTTACTAACTCAACTTTAAGGAAACCCTCACGGTAACCTTAACATTCATCTGTAAGGCAATAAGCACTCACGAAAAGCTAACATAAAGACCACTCGGGGTCCACCAAATATATCCATCAGTAGAATGCCTCTTTATAGAGGACTTACATAAAGGAGTTATATAAACCCTACGAAAACCATAGTATCTATCGTGATGTCCCTTCTAAACCGACACCATTAATAGTACTATGTCTCGGTCTGGACCTCCTACGGTAATTGCTACCAGTTAACTCATCTAGTTGCTACTTTAGCACACTAGGAACATCCATCTATTTAACATCAGTAGGGTACTATATTCGCATACTCATCTATCATCATGTCAAAAGCTCAAGTATCAGTATCTCCTAAGTAAGTTATATACATCGCAATGTAATTGAAACTAATCAAAACGAGGGTGTACCGTTATCATCCTTAGCTCTAGCCTACATCGGCTTCTCTTCTCATTCTCATCAACTCTAGCCCTCCTCGGCTACTTCTCATCCTCATTATCATTTATCATTTTATCATCTTTGGTAACTGATACTCAAGAATCGACTCGATATCTACTACACTCTTCTGGAGTCCCTGGTAGAAAACATGCATCCGGTCAATATAATCGCATAGAAAATCTGGGTATCTGTAACAATTCTCATCTCCTGTGGGTCCAGCGCTCAAAACGACACGTCCCATCATATTGAGAGGCTTTCTTCCTTGCTCAATCCTACCACTCGATTGGTAGCACTGGGACTAGGTGCACAATGCCATCCAGTCTAGTAATAACCATAAGGCTTTCATCATTTCATAGTCTAATAACATGTGTTTGAAAATCTGCTAGGGTATCTCTGTACCACATACTATACGCCTCATCCTCGTATCCGATCTTTCCTGAGTTCGATCTCACAGCAGTCCACTTTCGTGCAATGCCAATAGTCCTGGCCAACCAATAAGGAGAACTTAAAGGTGACTCTAGGAACTAGCTCTACTTGGCTCCAGCAGCAGAAATAAACAAAACATAACTTAGCAAAACTCCTACTAAGTAGTACTATTCTCTTAAAACTCAAGCTCAAAACATCTAAATTCTCATCTCGTCCCATCTTTACATAGTAGGTAACCTCTCTAAACAATGATAGTAGATCCCTTAATCTAAATCATCGTGATTCAGTAAGACAACTCAAACAATTCTCTCTCAAAGCCATCTCCAAAGACTCATGATACCTTCTCAAGTACCATTCAGGTTGCGTGAGCAAAACTCGCGTTACAAAACATCTCAAACATATCGTACAATATCTCATTGCAGTATGCTAGTAACTCATCATTAATCATGTTATTATACTCAAGCTCATAACTCAAACTCATAACTCATACAAACAAGTACTTAAAGCAATTGCTAATTCTCTCAAGCTTTAGCTCTAAGTTCTCATTTCATCCTTCTACTTAGTAGAAATCTCTCTTAACAATGACATTAGATTCCTTCATCTAAATCATCGTGACTTATCACAACTGCTCAAACAATTCTCATAACAAAACATCTCAAATACATCACATCATAACTCATAATTATGCATCCTCAATCATATAACATCATATGATATAAACTCTCTCATGATTTATCATGTAACATCAACATCATACTCTTACAACATAATAACTCATTATTAATCATGTTGTCATCCTCAAACTCAAACTATGCATCTTCAAAGTATAACATCATAACTCATCATATAACCTCAACATCATGCTCTTCAAAATTTAACGTCAAATAAACTTTGAAATTTTACATACCTCGTTGAGCCTGGTGTGATGGTGCGCTGAGCTCACGGTTGTTAATAACTATTAGCCTAGTGACTCATCCTAGACTAAACTCAAGACTTCAAATTCAGAGCTTTCCTTTGCTTTGATACCACTCTGTCGCAGCCCGCCCTAACTAAGGATAGTTAAGACGAGTGATCTACGACTAAGGATGGGATTAAAGAATAAGGGGAAGAAAGGGGCGTCATTTGGAACCGTAAAATTTGCTCAACTTAAGAAAACTCGTCATAATTCCTCATCAATACTCATTTAAACAGTCTATGAAAGACAACATAAAAACTTAATTAATATCATTAATCAAGTTGTACATCATATGAAACCATTCTCTTAAAACTCGAAGTATGACATAACATACTATAACATCATAACATTTTGCAGCGGAAAGTAGCTAGACATATGTATGAAGACATATTCTAGACAGGTTAACTATTTATTAACAACCTTGGAGACTCCGCTCATTGCAGCACCATCATCACATCAGCTCAACCTGCACATTTTTTAAAAACATATGCAGGGCTGAGTACAAAAGCACTCAGTGAACACATGCCAAACATCTCATCTCATCTCATGCTTATAAAGCTGTAAATATTGTCATTGCCATATGCATAATACAAGGAATTTGTAGAAAGGCCTTGTATTAGCTAAACTCATTTTCATTTCCTCAAAGTTGTCTGCGCAGACTTTTCTCATCAGGTAAGTATCATATCTGTTATAACATCAAGTACTGAGAGGGAGGCCTCCCTCTGCAGCACTGTGATCGGCCAACCCGCTCGATGACTCACGACCACCTCAGTGTACACAAATCCTTACTAGTATCTACACTAGCATAGGACCGAATTCTTCATCTCAAGCAGATAGATAACATACCAAAACATCAAAAATTTGGCAATGCAATAACTTCAATATAACATCCATCATATAATAATTCCCTTCATTTCATTTCATTTCATAAAGAACCATTCATCATTTGATCATTTTCATAAAATCGAAACTTCACAATTATATCATGTCATTCATTTCATTTCGTATAAGAGGCCTGTATGCAGGGGATCTCTATATACGTGGTTAAGAAAGCCCACCTCGTTGTGTCTCTGTATCAATGAGTATCGTCAATCTCTCCCTCAAGTCGTTACTTCCCAAAAGGACCTTCATCGTTATGAAGAATCAGTGAGAAGTTATTAAAGAAAACTCGATTAATAATCTAATCTCTTTTATGAAACATTAGTATCTCTAATGTTCATCTCTCTTGATTATGCTCAAATCCTAATTTCACTAAGAAATTATAATGATTATTTGATGATACATCAAAGTATTCATTAAAAATTTCGGCATGACCTATTCATACATAACGTCAGCCACGAGATTTCAACGCGTGAATCTCACTACGTGAACTCGTCTCTCAACTCAAAACTTAACATCTTGACATCTCTTCAACGCAAACCAACAATTCAAAATCATCAAAACTCTTTATCTGTAAACTATCATTTATACTCGAAACCAATTGTTCGAGTGTCAGATACCAACATTTATGTGCGTTAATCATAACTCTCACACTCACTCCATTTAGACACATAATCGATATCAAACTCAAATAATAAATTATATCCTAACAATTTAACATGCTCATAATTCTCAATTAAATCTACAACTTAGTAATTAAATACTAAATTCCAACTTTAAATAATAAACATGCTTCTCTAACTTATTTATCTCGTTTAAACTAATAAATCTAATCCATGCTAATTTCTCATACTTAGCCATTTTATATGCATTTCTCATGCAACTCAAAAAGCTCAAACTTACTAATCATGCTCATCTCATAAATACTCAAATAATTCATATAGTCTTACTAACATAGCATTAACTCATATGCAGTGCTAGTTCACTTACATAACTTCACATACTCCACATATCTCAACTTAAAATCGAGCATCGCTCGTCTCTGGCCTTATGACTCACGGCCTTCATCAAATTTGAACCTCGGTGTTCAAATTAATCTAAGTAAATTATACGTGCAATATTTAATAAATATAAACACATATATAAACTCAAATCATTCAAATAAAAATCAAATATTCACATCCGGGCATCAAACCATTCGGTCCTCATGCTTCTCGTTTCTAACATTTCTCGAAAATTCCCAATTTAATCTAGCATGCTCATGTGATATCGTAGAACACATATACGCAATAATATTCATCATGCAACGTCCCAAACTTCACGAATTTAAATAATCATATTCTAAAAACTTATACAATTTTCGTGCTTGGAAAAATACGAATTTAATATATATCGATCCTAGCATACCCCTAAGCACAAATATCAAGTCTAAACGATCAAACAAAAATCGAAAGACGAGCTAAAAAGTGAAAAACGGGGCTGCCCTCATGGATTTCATAGCTACGGTTCGTTCCGTTCTTACTCCCTTCATTAAACATGCTCAACATCTACCCAAGAACAACATACTAAAATTTCACGACGATCCGACGTCGTTTCAAAATAAAGTCGAGAATCGACGTTTTTCGACGTCGACGAAAATCGAAAAGAAAACCATCAAAACGTAGGTAGAGATCTTACCTACTTAGATACGTGATCGAAAAGATGATCGGCGCTCGTCTCGGTGCTCAAAACGGAGCTCAAAAGCTTGAGCTCAAGCTAAAATGGTGTTTGGCGTGAAGTATGTGTGTGTTTTAGGTGTGTTTAATGTGTGTGCTGCGTGAGTTGGCTGATGTAGAGGGGTTTGGGCGGTTGGGGGGTGGTTAAGGGTAGGGTAGGTTAGATATTTAGTCGTTAAATATCTCGTCTCGTCTCGTCTCGTCTCGTTTTAACGACTAACTACCCATACTCTTCATTACTCGCCCTCTCAACTCCTACTCACTTTCATTATACTCGTAATTCTATATAAATATAGAAAACACAAGCTCGTTCTCGAAATTCTGATAAACGAGCTCGGTTCGTTTATGATGCAGCCCAAGGTTCGTTGGTGCAAGACCCGGTGCATGTTCCTGTTGGTCCGGTTACAAGAGCACGAGCCAAGAAGTTCAAGGAGAGCTTGATGAGCTTAGTTCAAGAAGTGTGGGCTCAAGAGTTGATGAAGAGACCCATTGGAGTTGGCGAATTGAGCCCGTGCTTAATTAATCTCATTACATGCGAGTGGGCCGAAGCTTGAAGATTTTATTTATTTTGAAGACTTCATTTATTTAATTCAGTCTTGTTATTTTCGCAGCCCATTAGTCTAAAGGGCTTTGTTATTTTCGAATTAATAAGGGCCTTGTTTGGCAGCCTTGTGAATTTCGAAATTAGGGCTTCTTTTTGCTTGTTAGTCAAGTTAGGTTTAGTCTTTACTTTGCCTATATATAAGGCTTTGTGTTGGACGAAATTTTCAGCATATTTTATCAATAAACTTGTGAGTTTTATTTCTCTCTTGAGAATTCCGAATTCCTCTTGATTATTCCAAGACGAATTCAATTATCGACGTAACGGCGAGTCAACCAACCCTCGTCGGGTGTCATTCAGCGTCCCCGAGTTGCTGCGTCAACTTCACGTTGGGGTATAGGGCATTCAGTCGCCTATATCATTCTGTGGGTTAGATTCAGAGGTTTTGGGATTTCCATCCTTTCCGTTCAAGTTCAGTCTTCCGCGTGCGTTGTGTTCGATCGATCGGCAAGGATCGTATCATTTGGCACCAGAGCCGCGTTTCGTATCCAGGTTTCGTTTTTCGTTTCTGTGTCAAGGGTAGAATTTTTAGGGTTTCCGTTTTCTACGTTTTAGGGTTTCTCTACGTCCGAGTTTTCTATTCCGTTTTCTGCGTCTGATTTTGTTCTGCTGGGATTTCAATACCATAATATCTTTCGAATTAAGATACCTGCGTGGTCTGAATTACTCATAAACATACACGCTTATACGACTTACACACATCCATATAAATCCATACGTCATAATTTCGTTTGGTTCTTGAATTTTCTTTTTTTTTTCAGATCCTATAGTCTGTTATTGCAGCATCTTGTTCCTACAGTTCACTGGCATCGTATGGAGCCTTTTGGGGCCGTTTCTGCGTACATTTTTTCCAGTTTTTGATTATTTCTCATTGTGTTTTCTGGAGTCCTTGGGTAGTATAGAGCCTTTCGGGGAAATTTCTGCGTACACTTTTTCTGGTTTTCGATTATTTCTCGTTGTGTTTTCTGGAGTCCTTGGGTAGTATAGAGCGTTTTGAGCCTATTTCTACGCAGTGCTTTTTGGGTTGTTCAGTCTGCGTTTCTGATTGTCTTCTTTTCCTTTTGGGGGTTTTTCCCATCTTTTCGTGTCCGTTTAGTGTTGTTGGTGTGGTCTCTTTGGGACGTTTCATTGAGTGCTCTCGTTGAGACAGTTTGGGCAATCTCGTTGGTACAGTTGGTTTTTGAGTTCCGTTGGTAGATTGAGGGAATTTGATTCCTTGAGAGAGAAATTGAGCGGAAAAAGGCAAGAGTGGTGAGATTATTAGAGGGAAAAAGCCGTGATTTGTGTGATACACGAGCGCTGAGTGATTTCATCTTGAGTGATACACGAGTGTTTGTGAGGTGGTGAGGTCCTTTTATTTTGTTTCACTAACTGTTTCTTATTTTCTGTCTGTGTCACTATGTCCAAGAAAGATGAACAGGGTGCGGATTTGAGCGATAGCCCTGTTATGGATCCACAGTTAAAACTCGTGGTGGAGGCACTTCGCTTAGAATTTGGCAAGATGCTACACTCAGAAATCGAGGGAGTGTACGACAAGATCGAGCTGATGGAGCAGTCTCATTCTCGAGAGACCACTTTCACACGAGGAGGTCGCCACGGGCGAGGAGGCCGTGGTGGTGGCGGAGGTCGATTCCACCGTCCGTATGAGGAGCATGTAGATGATACATGATTTGAGGATGAGGAGGATGGCGGCAGAACGTGGCAAGATAACAATCTGGGCAACATCAAGATGAACGTTCCTCCCTTCCAAGGGAAGAATGACCCAGAATTGTATCTTGATTGGGAGAGAAAGGTGGAGCTTATGTTCGATTGCCACAACTATTCAGAGCTCAAGAAGGTGAAGTTGGCAGCAATTGAGTTCTCCGATTATGCACTTGTTTGGTGGGATCAGATGGTGACGAGTAGGAGGAGAAACAGTGAGCCGCCTATTCAGACTTGGCAGGAGATGAAGGCTATGATGAGGAAGCGTTTTGTGCCGAATCATTACTACCGCGAGCTTTTCAACAAGTTGCAGACTTTGAGGCAAGGCAGTCGCAGTGTGGATGAGTATTATAAGGAGATGGAGGTTGCCATGATTCGAGCCAATGTGGTGGAGGAGCGAGAGGCGACCATGGCGAGATTCTTGACTGGTTTGCATTGGGATATTCGTGATAAGGTGGAGTTGCACCACTACGTTGAGTTGGAGGACATGGTTCATATGGCCATCAAGATCGAGAATCAACTCAAGAGGAGGGGCAACAACAGCAGCAACCAGCGCCAGAATCAGGGCAATTGGAGGCAATCGCAACCAGTTTCTAGTGGTTCCTCATCAAAAGGGAATCAATGGAAAAAGGAGGCACCGCCAAGAGAGGAGAAGAAGCCGTTCATTAGGTCCCGACCCGAGGGATCCGGTGCAGCAAATCAGGGCATTCCAGCCGTTTCTGATGGTCGAAATCGAGATAAGAAGTGCTTCAAGTGCCAAGGCTTCGGGCATATTATGAGTGACTGCCCGAACAGGAGAATTATGATCTTGAGAGATGACGGCGAAGTCGTGACGGATGGTGATGAGACCGATCCTGATATGCCGAAATTGGAGGATGGAGATGGTACCGATGATGAGGAGGAGTGTGAGGAGATTTTCGCGCCCAATGGACAGCTTTTTGTAGCTAGGAGAGCCTTGAGTGTCCAAACTCAACCCAATGAGCGAGAGCAGCGGGAGAACCTCTTTCACACGAGATGTCTTGTTCAAGACAAGGTATGTAGTGTGATCATTGATGGCGGGAGTTGCACGAATGTGGCTAGTAGAGCCATGGTTGAGAGATTGGGGCTGACCACGGAGAAGCATTCCAAGCCGTATCGTTTGCAGTGGCTGAATGAGACAGGCGTCATCAAAGTGACGAAGCAAGTGAAGGTTCCGTTTCGCATTGGGAAGTATGAGGATGAGGTTGTGTGTGATGTGATCCCTATGCAAGCGAGCCACATCCTGTTGGGGCGACCGTGGCAGTTTGATCGCCGTGTTATTCATGATGGCTTCACCAACAAATATTCATTTGAATACAAGCAGAAAAAGGTGTCCATTGTTCCTCTTACTCCTAAACAAGTTTATGAGGATCAAGTGCAATTGCAAAAGGAGGCGGACAAGGTGAAGTCAAAGGAGCAGCCCGTGGAGAAGAAGGAGAATGGGTTGATTCATAAGTCCTTTCTTGCTAGGGCTAGTGACTTGAAGTGGTGTGTACAGGAGGAGAGGCCGATCATGCTATTGCGATATCAGGAGAACTTGGTTATTACTAACGATCTCTCTTCTCTACCCCCTTCTATTCGTTCTATTTTGCAGGAGTTTGATGATGTTTTTCCCGACGATACACCTGCCGGTTTACCACCAATTCGAGGGATTGAGCATCAGATTGACTTTGTGCCCGGCGCTACACTGCCGAATCGACCAGCTTACCGAACCAATCCGGAGGAGACAAAGGAGTTGGAGAGGCAAATTGGCGAGTTATTGGCCAAAGGGCATGTGAGGGAGAGTTTGAGTCCTTGTGCGGTACCCGTTCTACTTGTACCAAAGAAGGACTCGTCTTTGAGGATGTGCTGTGATTGCCGAGCCATCAATAACATCACGGTAAAGTATCGCCATCCTATCCCTCGTTTAGATGATATGCTAGATGAGTTACATGGTTCTTGTGTCTTTTCTAAGATCGATTTGCGTAGTGGATACCATCAAATTAGGATTAAGGAAGGTGATGAATGGAAAACTGCTTTTAAGACAAAACTTGGTTTGTATGAGTGGTTAGTTATGCCTTTTGGTTTGACTAATGCGCCTAGTACGTTCATGCGTCTTATGAATCATGTTTTGCGTGCTTTCATTGGCAGATTTGTTGTTGTCTACTTTGATGATATCCTCATTTATAGCCAGGATCATGATGAGCATGTTGAACATTTAAGGTCTGTTATGGATGTGCTTCGAAAGGAAAAGTTGTTTGCTAACCTTAAGAAGTGCACTTTCGGTATGGACAAGCTTGTGTTTCTTGGTTTTGTTGTTAGTGCACAGGGTGTACAGGTTGATGAGGAGAAGATACGAGCTATCCAAGAGTGGCCAACGCCAACGAACGTTGCAGCAGTTCGAAGCTTTCATGGACTTGCTAGCTTCTACAGGCGGTTCGTGCCTCATTTTAGCAGTGTTGCAGCACCTTTGACGGAAGTCATCAAGAAGAATGTGGAGTTTAAGTGGGGCAAGGCGCAAGAGGATGCTTTTCAGCAGTTGAAATACAAATTGACCCACGCCCCCGGTATTATCTCTTCCTAATTTCTCCAAATCTTTTGAGATTGAATGTGATGCTTCTGGTGTTGGCATTGGTGCAGTGTTGATGCAAGAAAGACGACCCATTGCGTACTTCAGCGAGAAGCTAAACGGGGCGATGTTGAGTTATCCCACGTATGATAAGGAGCTGTACGCATTGGTGAGAGCTTTGCAAACGTGGCAGCACTACTTGTGGCCCAATGAGTTCGTCATTCACACGGATCATGAGTCGTTGAAACACTTGAAGGGGCAGCACAAGTTGAACAAGCGGCATGCGAGGTGGATGGAGTTCATTGAGACGTTTCCCTACGTCATCAAATACAAGCAAGGTAAAGAGAATGTTGTAGCTGACGCTCTTTCTCGGAGGTATGCCTTGATCTCCACCTTAGATGCTAAGTTGCTTGGTTTTGAGTGTATCAAGAGTTTGTATGAGCATGATAGTGATTTTGGTGAGATTTATCTAGCATGTGCGCGAGCTGCTAGTGGAGAGCATTTTAGGCATGATGACTATCTTTTTAGGAAGAATAAGTTATGTGTTCCTAAATGTTCTTTACGTGAGTTGTTATTGCTTGAGTCTCATGGTGGGGGTTTGATGGGACATTTTGGCATTGCTAAGACTTTAGCTGTTCTGCATGAGCATTTCTTTTGGCCTCATATGAAACGTGATGTTGAGAGAATTTGTGGTCGATGTGTTACATGTAAATAAGCTAAGTCTAGAGTGAGTTCCCATGGATTGTATACACCATTGCCTATTCCTACAGCACCTTGGATTGATATTTCTATGGATTTTGTGTTAGGTTTGCCTAGGACTAAGCGTGGTCGAGATTCCATCTTTGTGGTTGTTGATTGATTTTCTAAGATGGCACATTTTATTTCATGTCATAAATCTGATGATGCATCTCATGTAGCTGATCTATTCTTTAGAGAGATTGTTAGATTGCATGGCATGCCTAGGACTATTGTTTCTGATAGGGATTCGAAGTTCTTGAGCTACTTTTGGAAGACTTTGTGGTGTAAGTTGGGTACTAAACTTTTGTTTTCTACTACTTGTCATCCACAAACTGATGGTCAAACAGAGGTAGTAAATAGGATTTTGTCTACTTTGCTTAGAGCTATTATCAAAAAGAACATTAAGTCTTGGGAAGATTGTTTGCCTCATGTTGAGTTTGCTTATAATCGTTCTGTTCATTCTGCTACTCAATTTTCGCCATTTGAGATTGCGTATAGATTTAATCCTTTGACTCCATTGGATTTATCTCCATTACCTAAGCATGAGTATACTAACCTTGATGGCAAGAGAAAGGCTGATTTTATGAAGCAGATTCATGAGAAGGCAAGGATGAATATTGAGAGGCGCACGAAGCAATATGCCGAGCGAGCCAACCAAGGACGTCGCAAAGTAGTGTTTGAGCCCGGTGATTGGGTATGGCTGCACATGCGCAAGGAAAGGTTTCCATTGCAGCGGAGATCCAAGTTACTTCCTAGAGGCGACGGGCCATTTCAAGTGTTGGAGCGCATCAATGACAATGCCTACAAGTTGGACTTACCAGGTGAGTATAATGTGAGTGCTTCTTTTAATGTGACTGATTTGAGTCCTTTTGATGTAGGTGATGCTTTGGATTTGAGGACAAATCATCTTCAAGAGGAGGGGAATGATGCAGCCCAAGGTTCGTTGGTGCAAGACCCGGTGCATGTTCCTGTTGGTCCGGTTACAAGAGCACGAGCCAAGAAGTTCAAGGAGAGCTTGATGAGCTTAGTTCAAGAAGTGTGGGCTCAAGAGTTGATGAAGAGACCCATTGGAGTTGGCGAATTGAGCCCGTGCTTAATTAATCTCATTACATGCGAGTGGGCCGAAGCTTGAAGATTTTATTTATTTTGAAGACTTCATTTATTTAATTCAGTCTTGTTATTTTCGCAGCCCATTAGTCTAAAGGGCTTTGTTATTTTCGAATTAATAAGGGCCTTGTTTGGCAGCCTTGTGAATTTCGAAATTAGGGCTTCTTTTTGCTTGTTAGTCAAGTTAGGTTTAGTCTTTACTTTGCCTATATATAAGGCTTTGTGTTGGACGAAATTTTCAGCATATTTTATCAATAAACTTGTGAGTTTTATTTCTCTCTTGAGAATTCCGAATTCCTCTTGATTATTCCAAGACGAATTCAATTATCGACGTAACAGCGAGTCAACCAACCCTCGTCGGGTGTCATTCAGCGTCCCCGAGTTGCTGCGTCAACTTCACGTTGGGGTATAGGGCATTCAGTCGCCTATATCATTCTGTGGGTTAGATTCAGAGGTTTTGGGATTTCCATCCTTTCCGTTCAAGTTCAGTCTTCCGCGTGCGTTGTGTTCGATCGATCGGCAAGGATCGTATCAGTTTATCGGGAAATCCCGGTTTACTATTCACTCGTCGTCCAAAAAATAAAAACTTTCATTATTGGACTCGTATCGAAAAACTAAGAATATTTCTCGACGACGTGCACGTAAGATTTTGAAAGTCGACAAAAAGACGAAATAGCCGTATTTTACTATTCATCGTCAAAAAGCCAAAAATTTCAAAAACGTCTTAACGGACTCAGATTTCACTTCCGAGTTCACCGTTCTCATTCAAATAATTATCTAGAATTATTCAAATACTCAAACTCAAATACGGATATAAAATCCCACATCATCCTCACATCATCAAAAGAACATCTCAACATCTTTAAAATAACAAGAAAACTTCATATAACTCTTCATCTCTTTACAAAGTAAATCAAACAAGGGATCTAAACCCTAATTACTCAAACTCAATCAATTAAACACGTCATCAAAAGCCCGGGTATTACATACCCTCCCCCTTAAAATAAATTTCGTCCCGAAATTTGTACCTCCTGTAAATGTTTCGGGCACTTCTCTCACATCATATATCATCAAGCTCTCTTTCCACTTCTTTCTAACTATAACGTCTCCACTGGACTTTAACCAGTGCAATCGATTTATTTCTCAATTGTCGAGTCTTATGATTTAGCATCATCTGAGGTCTCTCTCTCTTCATAACTCAAGTCAATTTTCTAAGATCATTTCTTCTTAGTAAACCACATGGTTTGGATCGAAAATATATATCCTCTCAATTGTGACACGTGAAACACGTTATGCACATTTCCAAAGCTAGGTGGCAAACCCAACCTATATGCTATTGGACCTATCTTTTGCAATATCTCGTAAGGACTTATAACTCTGGGTCTAAGCTGTCCTTTAACTCCAAATCTATTCATCCCCTTTGAGGGTGAAACCTTAAAAAAAATACTTTGTCTCCTACCTCGAAACTTTGTCTCACATCTTATAGGCAAACTCAATTAGTGGCAACACATTCTCCCGATGTACTCCTCTATCAAGGATAGTAGTTCTTATCATATCTTCTATCGTCTGCTATGCTAAAATTCATCCTTGTGCCCAACTCTTTCTGTAACTCATCCAAAAACGTGATATAAATTTTGGATCTCTCTTTGAGGTTATCTTACATCGGTACTCAAAGCAATCTTATAATCTCACGAACGTACAATTGTGCTAACTTATCTGGTCCATACGCGATTAGGATCAGTATGAAATGTGCAGATTTTGTTAGTCGATCTACAATCACCCAAATTGCTGTATTTCCTCTTTGACTTTTCGGTAAAGCTATCATAAAATCCATCGCTATGTGATCTCATTTCCACTCGGGAATTTCCAACGGTTTTAACTTCCCATAGGGTCGTTGGTGTAATGCTTTCACTTGCTGACAAGCTAAGCATCGCTCTACAAACGAAGCTATGTTTCGTTTCATTCCGTCCCACAAAAATCTCTTTTTCACAACCTGATACATCTTTGTGTCTCCTGGGTGGGCGGTGTAAGGCGTGTCATGAGTCTCACTCATGATCGTATTCTTAAGTTCATCATCGCGGGGAATACATATTCTCCCCTCAAATAAGATAGCATTGTCTGATGTTTTTTTTTTGTAACTCTTGAGATCTCCTGCTCTTATCCTTTCTCGTAACTTGTTCATTGTCTCATCTTTCCTTGTGCTTCAATCACCATTTTCCTCAAACTAGGCATCGTCGCAACAATACTCGCTATCGTCACCGGTGGTTTTATCATCTCTATCCTCATCATGTCAAAGTCCTTTATAAGCTCATCCTCTCTCGTGAGAAGACATCCTAACTTTGACGAGTCTTTCCGGCTCAATGCATCGGCTACTACATTAGCCTTGCCAGGGTGATAATTAATGTCGCAGTTAACATCCTTTACTAATTCGGGCCATCTCCTTTGCCTCATGTTAATATCCTTATGCTCGAAAAAGTATTTCAAAGTTTTGTGGTCCGTGAAAATCTCACATCTAACTCCGTAGAGATGATGTTTCCAAATTTTCAGGGCATGCACAACGGCTGCAAGCTCTAAATCATGCATTGGATAATTTATCTTGTGGGGTCTAAGTTGTCATGATGCATAGGCTATAACTCTTCCTTCTTGCATCAAAACACATCCTAGCCCATTCTTTGACGCATCTGTGTAGATGGTATACTCTTTATCCATTTTCGGGACTAGCAGCACTGGTGCTGTAGTCAATTTCCTTTAAGCTCTTAAAAACTCTCTTCACACTCCTCTTTCCAATTGTACTTAGCTTCTTTTCTAAGTAATTGTGTCATCGGTCTTGTTATCGTGGAAAATCCTTCAATAAACCTCTGATAGTATCCTACTAAGCCTAAAAAGCTGCGAATCTCGTTAGGCGTAGTTGGTGATCTCCACTCATGTACAGCTTGTACCTTGGCAGGGTCAACTTTAATTCCTTCGGGTGATATTGATGTCCTAGAAAAGTTACTTCGTTCAACCAAAACTCGCACTTGGTGAATTTGGCAAAAAGCTTCTCAACTCTTAACGTTTCCAACATCGTTCTCAAATGTTTTGGCGCCCCTGCTCATTCTTCGAATAGATGAGAATATCATCTATGAAAACTAGGACAAATTTATCCAGTTATTGATGAAAACTCGATTCATGTGATCCATGAAAACTACTGGTGCCTTCGTCAAACCGAATGGCATAACTATGAACTCATAGTGCTCATACCTCATTTGAAAGCTGTCTTAGGTATATCCTTCTGTCAATATTTCAACTGGTGGTAATCTGATCTCAAGTCAACTTTTAAGAAAAAAAAACTCACTCCTCTTAATTGATCTAACAAGTCATCTATCCTCGGTAAAGCATATTTGTTCTTGAGTGTCAATTTATTCAGTTCTCGATAATCTATGCACATTCTCAACGTGTCATCCTTCTTTTTGACAAAAAGTACTGGTGCTCCCCACGGGGATACACTAGGTCAAATAAAACCTAACTCGAGCAATTCTTGCAGCTGAATCTTCAGCTCTTGTAGCTCCTTAGGCGCCATTCTATATAGGGTGCCTTCGACACTGGTGCTGATCCAGGTTCTAGGTCGATAGTGAACTCCAACTGTCTTGTTGGTGGAAATCCTGGTAAGACGTCGGGAAATACATCTTTATATTCCCTTACCACTACTACATCCTCAAAGTTTTTATTTGATTCTCCTTCATCATTCAAGTAAACTAGGTAAGCTTGTGCTCATTTCTTCTTTACCAATTTCGACGCCTGAAGTGCCAAAATGATTGGAACTCTCTTCTTTCTATCAATGCCGTGAAAACATGTCTGTTCCTTCCCAGGTGGTTGGAAAGTTATCTGTCTCTTCTTACAATCAATCGGGCCAAAGTTCTCTGCTAACCATTCCATCCTTAGAATAATGTCTACGTTCCACATAGGCATTAAGTACAAGGTTCTTGCTTTCATCTTTAGTGATCCTAACTCAAGCTCTAAGTTAGAAATCATGTGAGAAACTGCAGTAGCTCTTCCTACAGGAGTGATTACTCTCAACTCGGGACTAGCTTGTTTTGGTTCGAGTTTGAAGGTAACATGCTTCAAACAATTAAAGAATGCGAGGCTCCTGTATTAAACAAGATTCTAACTGGTGCATCCAATAACCTGCCCATACTACCTTAAAGTCCTGCCTTAAACCGGCACATAAAACTCAGACATCTCTTCATCAGTATCCATCTTCTGATGAGCAAATCGTGATAGCTCACAGAATTCTCGATTATACTCTACAACCGATTTCTTTCCTTGCATCAAACTTCGATAATCAGCCTCTCGCTGCTTACTGTACTCCTCGGTACATACTTCTCAAGAGTAGTCTTCAATTGTTCTCAAGTATAGTCTACCAGTTGCTCAGGTGTTAAAGTCCTCTGACGTGCCTCTCACTAGTCTTATACATCAAAAGAATCTAATAGGATAACTCAAAAGTTGTAAGGGTTCAACCCTAGAACGACATCAAAACAAATTGTTGCAAACAAAATTGTTCAAGAGACTCAAATAAATGACCAGAGGGTAGAATGAAGTAACTACCAGGTCGAACAAAAATGACCTAGAGTAAGAACCCATCTGGCTTTTTCAACCGAAAGTTGAAACACGTGGGTTTATAAACCCAAAACACGTCTACTGAGATTTGGATCATGCGGACTGGCCAGGTCCAACATAATCACTCCCCAGTCACACGGGATATACTATCCCGAACTTGGAAATTCTGTGTCTTCTATACCCTCAACATACTATACATAACAAAACTTAAGTTCGCACCAGCAAGCTAAAAGCTTAAACTTAGGGTCCTATGTTCTATACTCGTGTTCCGAATGCTCAACATTTTCAACTCTCCTCTCATGTTGCGGTAGTGGTGGCGGAGTATTATCCCGCCTATCCCTCACATCACACTCTTGACGACATCTTTGAGGCATTTTGTAATCACAAAAGAAAAACTCAACTCGACCAACGCTCTAAGCATCCTCGAAACTCAAGTTCAATTTACTAACTCAACTTTAAGGAAACCCTCACGGTAACCTTAACATTCATCTGTAAGGCAATAAGCACTCACGAAAAGCTAACATAAAGACCACTCGGGGTCCACCAAATATATCCATCAGTAGAATGCCTCTTTATAGAGGACTTACATAAAGGAGTTATATAAACCCTACGAAAACCATAGTATCTATCGTGATGTCCCTTCTAAACCGACACCATTAATAGTACTATGTCTCGGTCTGGACCTCCTACGGTAATTGCTACCAGTTAACTCATCTAGTTGCTACTTTAGCACACTAGGAACATCCATCTATTTAACATCAGTAGGGTACTATATTCGCATACTCATCTATCATCATGTCAAAAGCTCAAGTATCAGTATCTCCTAAGTAAGTTATATACATCGCAATGTAATTGAAACTAATCAAAACGAGGGTTGTACCGCTCATACTCTCAAGATCATCCTTAGCTCTAGCCTACATCGGCTTCTCTTCTCATTCTCATCAACTCTAGCCCTCCTCGGCTACTTCTCATCCTCATTATCATTTATCATTTTATCATCTTTGGTAACTGATACTCAAGAATCGACTCGATATCTACTACACTCTTCTGGAGTCCCTGGTAGAAAACATGCATCCGGTCAATATATCGCATAGAAAATCTGGGTATCTGTAACAATTCTCATCTCCTGTGGGTCCAGCGCTCAAAACGACACGTCCCATCATATTGAGAGGCTTTCTTCCTTGCTCAATCCTACCACTCGATTGGTAGCACGGGGACTAGGTGCACAATGCCATCCAAGTCTAGTAATAACCATAAGGCTTTCATCATTTCATAGTCTAATAACATGTGTTTGAAAATCTGCTAGGGTATCTCTGTACCACATACTGTACGCCTCATCCTCATATCCGATCTTTCCTGAGTTCGATCTCACAGCAGTCCACTTTCGTGCAATGCCAACAGTCCTGGCCAACCAATAAGGAGAACTTAAAGGTGACTCTAGGAACTAGCTCTACTTGGCTCCAGCAAGCAGAAATAAACAAAACATAACTTAGCAAAACTCCTACTAAGTAGTACTGTTCTCTTAAAACTCAAGCTCAAAACATCTAAATTCTCATCTCGTCCCATCTTTACATAGTAGGTAACCTCTCTAAACAATGATAGTAGATCCCTTAATCTAAATCATCGTGATTCAGTAAGACAACTCAAACAATTCTCTCTCAAAGCCATCTCCAAAGACTCATGATACCTTCTCAAGTACCATTCAGGTTGCGTGAGCAAAACTCGCGTTACAAAACATCTCAAACATATCGTACAATATCTCATTGCAGTATGCTAGTAACTCATCATTAATCATGTTATTATACTCAAGCTCATAACTCAAACTCATAACTCATACAAACAAGTACTTAAAGCAATTGCTAATTCTCTCAAGCTTTAGCTCTAAGTTCTCATTTCATCCTTCTACTTAGTAGAAAATCTCTCTTAACAATGACATTAGATTCCTTCATCTAAATCATCGTGACTTATCACAACTGCTCAAACAATTCTCATAACAAAACATCTCAAATACATCACATCATAACTCATAATTATGCATCCTCAATCATATAACATCATATGATATAAACTCTCTCATGATTTATCATGTAACATCAACATCATACTCTTACAACATAATAACTCATTATTAATCATGTTGTCATCCTCAAACTCAAACTATGCATCTTCAAAGTATAACATCATAACTCATCATATAACCTCAACATCATGCTCTTCAAAATTTAACGTCAAATAAACTTTGAAATTTTACATACCTCGTTGAGCCTGGTGTGATGGTGCGCTGAGCTCACGGTTGTTAATAACTATTAGCCTAGTGACTCATTCTAGACTAAACTCAAGACTTCAAATTCAGAGCTTTCCTTCGCTTTGATACCACTCTGTCGCAGCCCGCCCTAACTAAGGATAGTTAAGACGAGTGATCTACGACTAAGGATGGGATTAAAGAATAAGGGGAAGAAAGGGGCGTCATTTGGAACCGTAAAATTTGCTCAACTTAAGAAACTCGTCATAATTCCTCATCAATACTCATTAAACAGTCTAATGAAAGACAACATAAAAACTTAATTAATATCATTAATCAAGTTGTACATCATATGAAACCATTCTCTAAAACTCGAAGTATGACATAACATACTATAACATCATAACATTTTACAGCGGAAAGTAGCTAGACATATGTATGAAGACATATTCTAGACAGGTTAACTATTTATTAACAACCTTGGAGACTCCGCTCATTGCCAGCACCATCATCACATCAGCTCAACCTGCACATTTTTAAAACATATGCAGGGCTGAGTACAAAAGCACTCAGTGAACACATGCCAAACATCTCATCTCATCTCATGCTTATAAAGCTGTAAATATTGTCATTGCCATATGCATAATACAAGGAATTTGTAGAAAGGCCTTGTATTAGCTAAACTCATTTTCATTTCCTCAAAGTTGTCTGCGCAGACTTTTCTCATCAGGTAAGTATCATATCTGTTATAACATCAAGTACTGAGAGGGAGGCCTCCCTCTGCAGCACTGTGATCGGCCAACCCGCTCGATGACTCACGACCACCTCAGTGTACACAAATCCTTACTAGTATCTACACTAGCATAGGACCGAATTCTTCATCTCAAGCAGATAGATAACATACCAAAACATCAAAAATTTGGCAATGCAATAACTTCAATATAACATCCATCATATAATAATTCCCTTCATTTCATTTCATTTCATAAAGAACCATTCATCATTTGATCATTTTCATAAAATCGAAACTGCACAATTATATCATGTCATTCATTTCATTTCGTATAAGAGGCCTGTATGCAGGGGATCTCTATATACGTGGTTAAGAAAGCCCACCTCGTTGTGTCTCTGTGTCAATGAGTATCGTCACTCTCTCCCTCAAGTCGTTACTTCCCAAAAGGACCTTCATCGTTATGAAGAATCAGTGAGAAGATTATTAAAGAAAACTCGATTAATAATCTAATCTCTTTTATGAAACATTAGTATCTCTAATGTTCATCTCTCTTGATTATGCTCAAATCTAATTTCACTAAGAAATTATAATGATTATTTGATGATACATCAAAGTATTCATTAAAAATTTCGGCATGACCTATTCATACATAACGTCAGCCACGAGATTCAACGCGTGAATCTCACTACGTGAACTCGTCTCTCAACTCAAAACTTAACATCTTGACATCTCTTCAACGCAAACCAACAATTCAAATATCAAAACTCTTTATCTAGTAAACTATCATTTATACTCGAAACCAATTGTTCGAGTGTCAGATACCAACATTTATGTGCGTTAATCATAACTCTCACACTCACTCCATTTAGACACATAATCGATATCAAACTCAAATAATAAATTATATCCTAACAATTTAACATGCTCATAATTCTCAATTAAATCTACAACTTAGTAATTAAATACTAAATTCCAACTTTAAATAATAAACATGCTTCTCTAACTTATTTATCTCGTTTATAAACTAATAAATCTAATCCATGCTAATTTCTCATACTTAGCCATTTTATATGCATTTCTCATGCAACTCAAAAAGCTCAAACTTACTAATCATGCTCATCTCATAAATACTCAAATAATTCATATAGTCTTACTACATAGCATTAACTCATATGCAGTGCTAGTTCACTTACATAACTTCACATACTCCACATATCTCAACTTAAAATCGAGCATCGCTCGTCTCTGGCCTTATGACTCACGGCCTTCATCAAATTTGAACCTCGTGTTCAAATTAATCTAAGTAAATTATACGTGCAATATTTAATAAATATAAACACATATATAAACTCAAATCATTCAAATAAAAATCAAATATTCACATCCGGGCATCAAACCATTCGGTCCTCATGCTTCTCGTTTCTAACATTCTCGAAAATTCCCAATTTAATCTAGCATGCTCATGTGATATCGTAGAACACATATACGCAATAATATTCATCATGCAACGTCCCAAACTTCACGAATTTAAATAATCATATTCTAAAAACTTATACAATTTTCGTGCTTGGAAAAATACGAATTTAATATATATCGATCCTAGCATACCCCTAAGCACAAATATCAAGTCTAAACGATCAAACAAAAATCGAAAGACGAGCTAAAAAGTGAAAAACGGGGCTGCCCTCATGGATTTCATAGCTACGGTTTCGTTCCGTTCTTACTCCCTTCATTAAACATGCTCAACATCTACCCAAGAACAACATACTAAAATTTCACGACGATCCGACGTCGTTTCAAAATAAGTCGAGAATCGACGTTTTCGACGTCGACGAAAATCGAAAAGAAAACCATCAAAACGTAGGTAGAGATCTTACCTACTTAGATACGTGATCGAAAAGATGATCGGCGCTCGTCTCGGTGCTCAAAACGGAGCTCAAAAGCTTGAGCTCAAGCTAAAATGGTGTTTGGCGTGAAGTATGTGTGTGTTTTAGGTGTGTTTAATGTGTGTGCTTGCGTGAGTTGGCTGATGTAGAGGGGTTTGGGCGGTTGGGGGGGTGGTTTAAGGGTAGGGTAGGTTAGATATTTAGTCGTTAAATATCTCGTCTCGTCTCGTCTCGTCTCGTTTTAAAGACTAACTACCCCATACTCTTCATTACTCGCCCTCTCAACTCCTACTCACTTTCATTATACTCGTATTCTATATAAATATAGAAAACACAAGCTCGTCTCGAAATTCTGATAAACGAGCTCGGTTCGTTTATGATGCAGCCCAAGGTTCGTTGGTGCAAGACCCGGTGCATGTTCCTGTTGGTCCGGTTACAAGAGCACGAGCCAAGAAGTTTCAAGGAGAGCTTGATGAGCTTAGTTCAAGAAGTGTGGGCTCAAGAGTTGGATGAAGAGACCCATTGGATTGGCGAATTGAGCCCGTGCTTATTAATCTCATTACATGCGAGTGGGCCGAAGCTTGAAGATTTTAATTTATTTTGAAGACTTCATTTATTTAATTCAGTCTTGTTATTTTCGCAGCCCATTAGTCTAAAGGGCTTTGTTATTTTCGAATTAATAAGGGCCTTGTTTGGCAGCCTTGGTGAATTTCGAAAATAGGGGCTTCTTTTGCTTGTTAGTCAAGTTAGGTTAGTCTTTACTTTGCCTATATAATAAGGCTTTGTGTTGGACGCAAATTTTCAGCATATTTTATCAATAAACTTGTGAGTTTATTTCTCTCTTGAGAATTCCGAATTCCTCTTGATTATTCCAAGACGAATTCAATTATCGACGTAACGGCGAGTCAACCAACCCTCGTCGGGTGTCATTCAGCGTCCCCGAGTTGCTGCGTCAACTTCACGTTGGGGTATAGGGCATTCAGTCGCCCTATATCATTCTGTGGGTTAGATTCAGAGGTTTGGGATTTTCCATCCTTTCGTTCAAGTTCAGTCTTCCGCGTGCGTTGTGTTCGATCGATCGGCAAGGATCGTATCATTTGGCACCAGAGCCGCGTTTCGTATCCAGGTTTCGTTTTTCGTTTCTGTGTCAAGGGTAGAATTTTTAGGGTTTCCGTTTCTACGTTTTAGGGTTTCTCTAACGTCCGAGTTTTCTATTCCGTTTTCTGTCGTCTGATTTGTTCTGCTGGGATTTCTAATACCATAATATCTTCGAATATAAGATACCTGCGTGGTCTGAAGTTACTCAATAAACATACCGCTTATACGACTTACACACATCCATATAAATCCATACGTCATAATTTCGTTTGGTTCTTGAATTTTCATTTTTTTTTTCAGATCCTATAGTCTGTTATTGGCAGCATCTTGTTCCTACAGTTCACTGGCATCGTATGGAGCCTTTGGGGCCGTTTCTGCGTACATTTTTTCCAGTTTTTGATTATTTCTCATGGTGTTTTCTGGAGTCCTGGGTAGTATAGAGGCCTTTCGGGGAAATTTCTGCGTACACTTTTTCTGGTTTTCGATTATTTCTCGTTGTGTTTTCTGGAGTCCTGGGTTAGTATAGAGCGTTTTGAGCCTATTTCTTACGCAGTGCTTTTTGGGTTGTTCAGTCTGCGTTTCTGATTGTCTTCTTTTCCTTTTGGGGGTTTTTCCATCTTTCGTGGTCCGTTTAGTGTTGTTGGTGTGGTCTCTTTGGGACGTTTTCATTGAGTGCTCTCGTTGAGACAGTTTGGGGCAATCTCGTTGGTACAGTTGGTTTTTGAGTTCCGTTGGTAGATTGAGGGAATTGATTCCTTGAGAGAGAAATTGAGCGGAAAAAGGCAAGAGTGGTGAGATTATTAGAGGGAAAAAGCCGTGATTTGTGTGATACACGAGCGCTGAGTGATTTCATCTTGAGTGATACACGAGTGTTTGTGAGGTGGTGAGGTCCTTTTATTTTGTTTCACTAACTGTTTCTTATTATTCTGTCTGTGTCACTATGTCCAAGAACGATGAACAGGGTGCGGATTTGAGCGATAGCCCTGTTATGGATCCACAGTTAAAACTCGTGGTGGAGGCACTTCGCTTAGAATTTGGCAAGATGCTACACTCAGAAATCGAGGGAGTGTACGACAAGATCGAGCTGATGGAGCAGTCTCATTCTCGAGAGACCCACTTTCACACGAGGAGGTCGCCACGGGCGAGGAGGCCGTGGTGGTGGCGGAGGTCGATTCCACCGTCCGTATGAGGAGCATGTAGATGATACATGATTTGGAGGATGAGGAGGATGGCGGCAGAACGTGGCAAGATAACAATCTGGGCAACATCAAGATGAACGTTCCTCCCTTCCAAGGGAAGAATGACCCAGAATTGTATCTTGATTGGGAGAGAAAGGTGGAGCTTATGTTCGATTGCCACAACTATTCAGAGCTCAAGAAGGTGAAGTTGGCAGCAATTGAGTTCTCCGATTATGCACTTGTTTGGTGGGATCAGATGGTGACGAGTAGGAGGAGAGAAACAGTGAGCCGCCTATTCAGACTTGGCAGGAGATGAAGGCTATGATGAGGAAGCGTTTTGTGCCGAATCATTACTACCCGCGAGCTTTTCAACAAGTTGCAGACTTGAGGCAAGGCAGTCGCAGTGTGGATGAGTATTATAAGGAGATGGAGGTTGCCATGATTCGAGCCAATGTGGTGGAGGAGCGAGAGGCGACCATGGCGAGATTCTTGACTGGTTTGCATTGGGATATCGTGATAAGGTGGAGTTGCACCACTACGTTGAGTTGGAGGACATGGTTCATATGGCCATCAAGATCGAGAATCAACTCAAGAGGAGGGGCACAACAGCAGCAACCAGCGCCAGAATCAGGGCAATTGGAGGCAATCGCAACCAGTTTCTAGTGGTTCCTCATCAAAAGGGAATCAATGGAAAAAGGAGGCACCGCCAAGAGAGGAGAAGAAGCCGTTCATTAGGTCCCCGACCCGAGGGGATCCGGTGCAGCAAATCAGGGCATTCCAGCCGTTTCTGATGGTCGAAATCGAGATAAGAAGTGCTTCAAGTGCCAAGGCTTCGGGCATATTATGAGTGACTGCCCGAACAGGAGAATTATGATCTTGAGAGATGACGGCGAAGTCGTGACGGATGGTGATGAGACCGATCCTGATATGCCGAAATTGGAGGATGGAGATGGTACCGATGATGAGGAGGAGTGTGAGGAGATTTTCGCGCCCAATGGACAGCTTTTTGTAGCTAGGAGAGCCTTGAGTGTCCAAACTCAACCCAATGAGCGGAGAGCAGCGGGAGAACCTCTTTCACACGAGATGTCTTGTTCAAGACAAGGTATGTAGTGTGATCATTGATGGCGGGAGTTGCACGAATGTGGCTAGTAGAGCCATGGTTGAGAGATTGGGGCTGACCACGGAGAAGCATTCCAAGCCGTATCGTTTGCAGTGGCTGAATGAGACAGGCGTCATCAAAGTGACGAAGCAAGTGAAGGTTCCGTTTCGCATTGGGAAGTATGAGGATGAGGTTGTGTGTGATGTGATCCCTATGCAAGCGAGCCACATCCTGTTGGGGCGACCGTGGCAGTTTGATCGCCGTGTTATTCATGATGGCTTCACCAACAAATATTCATTTGAATACAAGCAGAAAAAGGTGTCCATTGTTCCTCTTACTCCTAAACAAGTTTATGAGGATCAAGTGCAATTGCAAAAGGAGGCGGACAAGGTGAAGTCAAAGGAGCAGCCCGTGGAGAAGAAGGAGAATGGGTTGATTCATAAGTCCTTTCTTGCTAGGGCTAGTGACTTGAAGTGGTGTGTACAGGAGGAGAGGCCGATCATGCTATTGCGATATCAGGAGAACTTGGTTATTACTAACGATCTCTCTTCTCTACCCCCTTCTATTCGTTCTATTTTGCAGGAGTTTGATGATGTTTTTCCCGACGATACACCTGCCGGTTTACCACCAATTCGAGGGATTGAGCATCAGATTGACTTTGTGCCCGGCGCTACACTGCCGAATCGACCAGCTTACCGAACCAATCCGGAGGAGACAAAGGAGTTGGAGAGGCAAATTGGCGAGTTATTGGCCAAAGGGCATGTGAGGGAGAGTTTGAGTCCTTGTGCGGTACCCGTTCTACTTGTACCAAAGAAGGACTCGTCTTTGAGGATGTGCTGTGATTGCCGAGCCATCAATAACATCACGGTAAAGTATCGCCATCCTATCCCTCGTTTAGATGATATGCTAGATGAGTTACATGGTTCTTGTGTCTTTTCTAAGATCGATTTGCGTAGTGGATACCATCAAATTAGGATTAAGGAAGGTGATGAATGGAAAACTGCTTTTAAGACAAAACTTGGTTTGTATGAGTGGTTAGTTATGCCTTTTGGTTTGACTAATGCGCCTAGTACGTTCATGCGTCTTATGAATCATGTTTTGCGTGCTTTCATTGGCAGATTTGTTGTTGTCTACTTTGATGATATCCTCATTTATAGCCAGGATCATGATGAGCATGTTGAACATTTAAGGTCTGTTATGGATGTGCTTCGAAAGGAAAAGTTGTTTGCTAACCTTAAGAAGTGCACTTTCGGTATGGACAAGCTTGTGTTTCTTGGTTTTTGTTGTTAGTGCACAGGGTGTACAGGTTGATGAGGAGAAGATACGAGCTATCCAAGAGTGGCCAACGCCAACGAACGTTGCAGCAGTTCGAAGCTTTCATGGACTTGCTAGCTTCTACAGGCGGTTCGTGCCTCATTTTAGCAGTGTTGCAGCACCTTTGACGGAAGTCATCAAGAAGAATGTGGAGTTTAAGTGGGGCAAGGCGCAAGAGGATGCTTTTCAGCAGTTGAAATACAAATTGACCCACGCCCCGGTATTATCTCTTCCTAATTTCTCCAAATCTTTTGAGATTGAATGTGATGCTTCTGGTGTTGGCATTGGTGCAGTGTTGATGCAAGAAAGACGACCCATTGCGTACTTCAGCGAGAAGCTAAACGGGGCGATGTTGAGTTATCCCACGTATGATAAGGAGCTGTACGCATTGGTGAGAGCTTTGCAAACGTGGCAGCACTACTTGTGGCCCAATGAGTTCGTCATTCACACGGATCATGAGTCGTTGAAACACTTGAAGGGGCAGCACAAGTTGAACAAGCGGCATGCGAGGTGGATGGAGTTCATTGAGACGTTTCCCTACGTCATCAAATACAAGCAAGGTAAAGAGAATGTTGTAGCTGACGCTCTTTCTCGGAGGTATGCCTTGATCTCCACCTTAGATGCTAAGTTGCTTGGTTTTTGAGTGTATCAAGAGTTTGTATGAGCATGATAGTGATTTTGGTGAGATTTATCTAGCATGTGCGCGAGCTGCTAGTGGAGAGCATTTTAGGCATGATGACTATCTTTTTAGGAAGAATAAGTTATGTGTTCCTAAATGTTCTTTACGTGAGTTGTTATTGCTTGAGTCTCATGGTGGGGGTTTGATGGGACATTTTGGCATTGCTAAGACTTTAGCTGTTCTGCATGAGCATTTCTTTTGGCCTCATATGAAACGTGATGTTGAGAGAATTTGTGGTCGATGTGTTACATGTAAATAAGCTAAGTCTAGAGTGAGTTCCCATGGATTGTATACACCATTGCCTATTCCTACAGCACCTTGGATTGATATTTCTATGGATTTTGTGTTAGGTTTGCCTAGGACTAAGCGTGGTCGAGATTCCATCTTTGTGGTTGTTGATTGATTTTCTAAGATGGCACATTTTATTTCATGTCATAAATCTGATGATGCATCTCATGTAGCTGATCTATTCTTTAGAGAGATTGTTAGATTGCATGGCATGCCTAGGACTATTGTTTCTGATAGGGATTCGAAGTTCTTGAGCTACTTTTGGAAGACTTTGTGGTGTAAGTTGGGTACTAAACTTTTGTTTTCTACTACTTGTCATCCACAAACTGATGGTCAAACAGAGGTAGTAAATAGGATTTTGTCTACTTTGCTTAGAGCTATTATCAAAAAGAACATTAAGTCTTGGGAAGATTGTTTGCCTCATGTTGAGTTTGCTTATAATCGTTCTGTTCATTCTGCTACTCAATTTTCGCCATTTGAGATTGCGTATAGATTTAATCCTTTGACTCCATTGGATTTATCTCCATTACCTAAGCATGAGTATACTAACCTTGATGGCAAGAGAAAGGCTGATTTTATGAAGCAGATTCATGAGAAGGCAAGGATGAATATTGAGAGGCGCACGAAGCAATATGCCGAGCGAGCCAACCAAGGACGTCGCAAAGTAGTGTTTGAGCCCGGTGATTGGGTATGGCTGCACATGCGCAAGGAAAGGTTTCCATTGCAGCGGAGATCCAAGTTACTTCCTAGAGGCGACGGGCCATTTCAAGTGTTGGAGCGCATCAATGGACAATGCCTACAAGTTGGACTTACCAGGTGAGTATAATGTGAGTGCTTCTTTTAATGTGACTGATTTGAGTCCTTTTGATGTAGGTGATGCTTTGGATTTGAGGACAAATCATCTTCAAGAGGAGGGGAATGATGCAGCCCAAGGTTCGTTGGTGCAAGACCCGGTGCATGTTCCTGTTGGTCCGGTTACAAGAGCACGAGCCAAGAAGTTCAAGGAGAGCTTGATGAGCTTAGTTCAAGAAGTGTGGGCTCAAGAGTTGATGAAGAGACCCATTGGAGTTGGCGAATTGAGCCCGTGCTTAATTAATCTCATTACATGCGAGTGGGCCGAAGCTTGAAGATTTTATTTATTTTGAAGACTTCATTTATTTAATTCAGTCTTGTTATTTTCGCAGCCCATTAGTCTAAAGGGCTTTGTTATTTTCGAATTAATAAGGGCCTTGTTGGCAGCCTTGTGAATTTCGAAATTAGGGCTTCTTTTTGCTTGTTAGTCAAGTTAGGTTTAGTCTTTACTTGCCTATATATAAGGCTTTGTGTTGGACGAAATTTTCAGCATATTTTATCAATAAACTTGTGAGTTTTATTTCTCTCTTGAGAATTCCGAATTCCTCTTGATTATTCCAAGACGAATTCAATTATCGACGTAACAGCGAGTCAACCAACCCTCGTCGGGTGTCATTCAGCGTCCCCGAGTTGCTGCGTCAACTTCACGTTGGGGTATAGGGCATTCAGTCGCCTATATCATTCTGTGGGTTAGATTCAGAGGTTTTGGGATTTCCATCCTTTCCGTTCAAGTTCAGTCTTCCGCGTGCGTTGTGTTCGATCGATCGGCAAGGATCGTATCAGTTTATCGGGAAATCCCGGTTTACTATTCACTCGTCGTCCAAAAAATAAAAACTTTCATTATTGGACTCGTATCGAAAAACTAAGAATATTTCTCGACGACGTGCACGTAAGATTTTGAAAGTCGACAAAAAGACGAAATAGCCGTATTTTACTATTCATCGTCAAAAAGCCAAAAATTTCAAAAACGTCTTAACGGACTCAGATTTCACTTCCGAGTTCACCGTTCTCATTCAAATAATTATCTAGAATTATTCAAATACTCAAACTCAAATACGGATATAAAATCCCACATCATCCTCACATCATCAAAAGAACATCTCAACATCTTTAAAATAACAAGAAAACTTCATATAACTCTTCATCTCTTTACAAAGTAAATCAAACAAGGGATCTAAACCCTAATTACTCAAACTCAATCAATTAAACACGTCATCAAAAGCCCGGGTATTACATACCCTCCCCCTTAAAATAAATTTCGTCCCGAAATTTGTACCTCCTGTAAATGTTTCGGGCACTTCTCTCACATCATATATCATCAAGCTCTCTTTCCACTTCTTTCTAACTATAACGTCTCCACTGGACTTTAACCAGTGCAATCGATTTATTTCTCAATTGTCGAGTCTTATGATTTAGCATCATCTGAGGTCTCTCTCTCTTCATAACTCAAGTCAATTTTCTAAGATCATTTCTTCTTAGTAAACCACATGGTTTGGATCGAAAATATATATCCTCTCAATTGTGACACGTGAAACACGTTATGCACATTTCCAAAGCTAGGTGGCAAACCCAACCTATATGCTATTGGACCTATCTTTTGCAATATCTCGTAAGGACTTATAACTCTGGGTCTAAGCTGTCCTTTAACTCCAAATCTATTCATCCCCTTTGAGGGTGAAACCTTAAAAAAAATACTTTGTCTCCTACCTCGAAACTTTGTCTCACATCTTATAGGCAAACTCAATTAGTGGCAACACATTCTCCCGATGTACTCCTCTATCAAGGATAGTAGTTCTTATCATATCTTCTATCGTCTGCTATGCTAAAATTCATCCTTGTGCCCAACTCTTTCTGTAACTCATCCAAAAACGTGATATAAATTTTGGATCTCTCTTTGAGGTTATCTTACATCGGTACTCAAAGCAATCTTATAATCTCACGAACGTACAATTGTGCTAACTTATCTGGTCCATACGCGATTAGGATCAGTATGAAATGTGCAGATTTTGTTAGTCGATCTACAATCACCCAAATTGCTGTATTTCCTCTTTGACTTTTCGGTAAAGCTATCATAAAATCCATCGCTATGTGATCTCATTTCCACTCGGGAATTTCCAACGGTTTTAACTTCCCATAGGGTCGTTGGTGTAATGCTTTCACTTGCTGACAAGCTAAGCATCGCTCTACAAACGAAGCTATGTTTCGTTTCATTCCGTCCCACAAAAATCTCTTTTTCACAACCTGATACATCTTTGTGTCTCCTGGGTGGGCGGTGTAAGGCGTGTCATGAGTCTCACTCATGATCGTATTCTTAAGTTCATCATCGCGGGGAATACATATTCTCCCCTCAAATAAGATAGCATTGTCTGATGTTTTTTTTTTGTAACTCTTGAGATCTCCTGCTCTTATCCTTTCTCGTAACTTGTTCATTGTCTCATCTTTCCTTGTGCTTCAATCACCATTTTCCTCAAACTAGGCATCGTCGCAACAATACTCGCTATCGTCACCGGTGGTTTTATCATCTCTATCCTCATCATGTCAAAGTCCTTTATAAGCTCATCCTCTCTCGTGAGAAGACATCCTAACTTTGACGAGTCTTTCCGGCTCAATGCATCGGCTACTACATTAGCCTTGCCAGGGTGATAATTAATGTCGCAGTTAACATCCTTTACTAATTCGGGCCATCTCCTTTGCCTCATGTTAATATCCTTATGCTCGAAAAAGTATTTCAAAGTTTTGTGGTCCGTGAAAATCTCACATCTAACTCCGTAGAGATGATGTTTCCAAATTTTCAGGGCATGCACAACGGCTGCAAGCTCTAAATCATGCATTGGATAATTTATCTTGTGGGGTCTAAGTTGTCATGATGCATAGGCTATAACTCTTCCTTCTTGCATCAAAACACATCCTAGCCCATTCTTTGACGCATCTGTGTAGATGGTATACTCTTTATCCATTTTCGGGACTAGCAGCACTGGTGCTGTAGTCAATTTCCTTTAAGCTCTTAAAAACTCTCTTCACACTCCTCTTTCCAATTGTACTTAGCTTCTTTTCTAAGTAATTGTGTCATCGGTCTTGTTATCGTGGAAAATCCTTCAATAAACCTCTGATAGTATCCTACTAAGCCTAAAAAGCTGCGAATCTCGTTAGGCGTAGTTGGTGATCTCCACTCATGTACAGCTTGTACCTTGGCAGGGTCAACTTTAATTCCTTCGGGTGATATTGATGTCCTAGAAAAGTTACTTCGTTCAACCAAAACTCGCACTTGGTGAATTTGGCAAAAAGCTTCTCAACTCTTAACGTTTCCAACATCGTTCTCAAATGTTTTGGCGCCCCTGCTCATTCTTCGAATAGATGAGAATATCATCTATGAAAACTAGGACAAATTTATCCAGTTATTGATGAAAACTCGATTCATGTGATCCATGAAAACTACTGGTGCCTTCGTCAAACCGAATGGCATAACTATGAACTCATAGTGCTCATACCTCATTTGAAAGCTGTCTTAGGTATATCCTTCTGTCAATATTTCAACTGGTGGTAATCTGATCTCAAGTCAACTTTTAAGAAAAAAAAACTCACTCCTCTTAATTGATCTAACAAGTCATCTATCCTCGGTAAAGCATATTTGTTCTTGAGTGTCAATTTATTCAGTTCTCGATAATCTATGCACATTCTCAACGTGTCATCCTTCTTTTTGACAAAAAGTACTGGTGCTCCCCACGGGGATACACTAGGTCAAATAAAACCTAACTCGAGCAATTCTTGCAGCTGAATCTTCAGCTCTTGTAGCTCCTTAGGCGCCATTCTATATAGGGTGCCTTCGACACTGGTGCTGATCCAGGTTCTAGGTCGATAGTGAACTCCAACTGTCTTGTTGGTGGAAATCCTGGTAAGACGTCGGGAAATACATCTTTATATTCCCTTACCACTACTACATCCTCAAAGTTTTTATTTGATTCTCCTTCATCATTCAAGTAAACTAGGTAAGCTTGTGCTCATTTCTTCTTTACCAATTTCGACGCCTGAAGTGCCAAAATGATTGGAACTCTCTTCTTTCTATCAATGCCGTGAAAACATGTCTGTTCCTTCCCAGGTGGTTGGAAAGTTATCTGTCTCTTCTTACAATCAATCGGGCCAAAGTTCTCTGCTAACCATTCCATCCTTAGAATAATGTCTACGTTCCACATAGGCATTAAGTACAAGGTTCTTGCTTTCATCTTTAGTGATCCTAACTCAAGCTCTAAGTTAGAAATCATGTGAGAAACTGCAGTAGCTCTTCCTACAGGAGTGATTACTCTCAACTCGGGACTAGCTTGTTTTGGTTCGAGTTTGAAGGTAACATGCTTCAAACAATTAAAGAATGCGAGGCTCCTGTATTAAACAAGATTCTAACTGGTGCATCCAATAACCTGCCCATACTACCTTAAAGTCCTGCCTTAAACCGGCACATAAAACTCAGACATCTCTTCATCAGTATCCATCTTCTGATGAGCAAATCGTGATAGCTCACAGAATTCTCGATTATACTCTACAACCGATTTCTTTCCTTGCATCAAACTTCGATAATCAGCCTCTCGCTGCTTACTGTACTCCTCGGTACATACTTCTCAAGAGTAGTCTTCAATTGTTCTCAAGTATAGTCTACCAGTTGCTCAGGTGTTAAAGTCCTCTGACGTGCCTCTCACTAGTCTTATACATCAAAAGAATCTAATAGGATAACTCAAAAGTTGTAAGGGTTCAACCCTAGAACGACATCAAAACAAATTGTTGCAAACAAAATTGTTCAAGAGACTCAAATAAATGACCAGAGGGTAGAATGAAGTAACTACCAGGTCGAACAAAAATGACCTAGAGTAAGAACCCATCTGGCTTTTTCAACCGAAAGTTGAAACACGTGGGTTTATAAACCCAAAACACGTCTACTGAGATTTGGATCATGCGGACTGGCCAGGTCCAACATAATCACTCCCCAGTCACACGGGATATACTATCCCGAACTTGGAAATTCTGTGTCTTCTATACCCTCAACATACTATACATAACAAAACTTAAGTTCGCACCAGCAAGCTAAAAGCTTAAACTTAGGGTCCTATGTTCTATACTCGTGTTCCGAATGCTCAACATTTTCAACTCTCCTCTCATGTTGCGGTAGTGGTGGCGGAGTATTATCCCGCCTATCCCTCACATCACACTCTTGACGACATCTTTGAGGCATTTTGTAATCACAAAAGAAAAACTCAACTCGACCAACGCTCTAAGCATCCTCGAAACTCAAGTTCAATTTACTAACTCAACTTTAAGGAAACCCTCACGGTAACCTTAACATTCATCTGTAAGGCAATAAGCACTCACGAAAAGCTAACATAAAGACCACTCGGGGTCCACCAAATATATCCATCAGTAGAATGCCTCTTTATAGAGGACTTACATAAAGGAGTTATATAAACCCTACGAAAAACCATAGTATCTATCGTGATGTCCCTTCTAAACCGACACCATTAATAGTACTATGTCTCGGTCTGGACCTCCTACGGTAATTGCTACCAGTTAACTCATCTAGTTGCTACTTTAGCACACTAGGAACATCCATCTATTTAACATCAGTAGGGTACTATATTCGCATACTCATCTATCATCATGTCAAAAGCTCAAGTATCAGTATCTCCTAAGTAAGTTATATACATCGCAATGTAATTGAAACTAATCAAAACGAGGGTGTACCGCTCATACTCTCAAGATCATCCTTAGCTCTAGCCTACATCGGCTTCTCTTCTCATTCTCATCAACTCTAGCCCTCCTCGGCTACTTCTCATCCTCATTATCATTTATCATTTTATCATCTTTGGTAACTGATACTCAAGAATCGACTCGATATCTACTACACTCTTCTGGAGTCCCTGGTAGAAAACATGCATCCGGTCAATATAATCGCATAGAAAATCTGGGTATCTGTAACAATTCTCATCTCCTGTGGGTCCAGCGCTCAAAACGACACGTCCCATCATATTGAGAGGCTTTCTTCCTTGCTCAATCCTACCACTCGATTGGTAGCACTGGGACTAGGTGCACAATGCCATCCAGTCTAGTAATAACCATAAGGCTTTCATCATTTCATAGTCTAATAACATGTGTTTGAAAATCTGCTAGGGTATCTCTGTACCACATACTGTACGCCTCATCCTCATATCCGATCTTTCCTGAGTTCGATCTCACAGCAGTCCACTTTCGTGCAATGCCAACAGTCCTGGCCAACCAATAAGGAGAACTTAAAGGTGACTCTAGGAACTAGCTCTACTTGGCTCCAGCAGCAGAAATAAACAAAACATAACTTAGCAAAACTCCTACTAAGTAGTACTGTTCTCTTAAAACTCAAGCTCAAAACATCTAAATTCTCATCTCGTCCCATCTTTACATAGTAGGTAACCTCTCTAAACAATGATAGTAGATCCCTTAATCTAAATCATCGTGATTCAGTAAGACAACTCAAACAATTCTCTCTCAAAGCCATCTCCAAAGACTCATGATACCTTCTCAAGTACCATTCAGGTTGCGTGAGCAAAACTCGCGTTACAAAACATCTCAAACATATCGTACAATATCTCATTGCAGTATGCTAGTAACTCATCATTAATCATGTTATTATACTCAAGCTCATAACTCAAACTCATAACTCATACAAACAAGTACTTAAAGCAATTGCTAATTCTCTCAAGCTTTAGCTCTAAGTTCTCATTTCATCCTTCTACTTAGTAGAAAATCTCTCTTAACAATGACATTAGATTCCTTCATCTAAATCATCGTGACTTATCACAACTGCTCAAACAATTCTCATAACAAAACATCTCAAATACATCACATCATAACTCATAATTATGCATCCTCAATCATATAACATCATATGATATAAACTCTCTCATGATTTATCATGTAACATCAACATCATACTCTTACAACATAATAACTCATTATTAATCATGTTGTCATCCTCAAACTCAAACTATGCATCTTCAAAGTATAACATCATAACTCATCATATAACCTCAACATCATGCTCTTCAAAATTTAACGTCAAATAAACTTTGAAATTTTACATACCTCGTTGAGCCTGGTGTGATGGTGCGCTGAGCTCACGGTTGTTAATAACTATTAGCCTAGTGACTCATTCTAGACTAAACTCAAGACTTCAAATTCAGAGCTTTCCTTCGCTTTGATACCACTCTGTCGCAGCCCGCCCTAACTAAGGATAGTTAAGACGAGTGATCTACGACTAAGGATGGGATTAAAGAATAAGGGGAAGAAAGGGGCGTCATTTGGAACCGTAAAATTTGCTCAACTTAAGAAAACTCGTCATAATTCCTCATCAATACTCATTTAAACAGTCTATGAAAGACAACATAAAAACTTAATTAATATCATTAATCAAGTTGTACATCATATGAAACCATTCTCTTAAAACTCGAAGTATGACATAACATACTATAACATCATAACATTTTACAGCGGAAAGTAGCTAGACATATGTATGAAGACATATTCTAGACAGGTTAACTATTTATTAACAACCTTGGAGACTCCGCTCATTGCAGCACCATCATCACATCAGCTCAACCTGCACATTTTTTAAAAACATATGCAGGGCTGAGTACAAAAGCACTCAGTGAACACATGCCAAACATCTCATCTCATCTCATGCTTATAAAGCTGTAAATATTGTCATTGCCATATGCATAATACAAGGAATTTGTAGAAAGGCCTTGTATTAGCTAAACTCATTTTCATTTCCTCAAAGTTGTCTGCGCAGACTTTTCTCATCAGGTAAGTATCATATCTGTTATAACATCAAGTACTGAGAGGGAGGCCTCCCTCTGCAGCACTGTGATCGGCCAACCCGCTCGATGACTCACGACCACCTCAGTGTACACAAATCCTTACTAGTATCTACACTAGCATAGGACCGAATTCTTCATCTCAAGCAGATAGATAACATACCAAAACATCAAAAATTTGGCAATGCAATAACTTCAATATAACATCCATCATATAATAATTCCCTTCATTTCATTTCATTTCATAAAGAACCATTCATCATTTGATCATTTTCATAAAATCGAAACTTCACAATTATATCATGTCATTCATTTCATTTCGTATAAGAGGCCTGTATGCAGGGGATCTCTATATACGTGTTTAAGAAAGCCCACCTCGTTGTGTCTCTGTGTCAATGAGTATCGTCACTCTCTCCCTCAAGTCGTTACTTCCCAAAAGGACCTTCATCGTTATGAAGAATCAGTGAGAAGTTATTAAAGAAAACTCGATTAATAATCTAATCTCTTTTATGAAACATTAGTATCTCTAATGTTCATCTCTCTTGATTATGCTCAAATTCTAATTTCACTAAGAAATTATAATGATTATTTGATGATACATCAAAGTATTCATTAAAAATTTCGGCATGACCTATTCATACATAACGTCAGCCACGAGATTTCAACGCGTGAATCTCACTACGTGAACTCGTCTCTCAACTCAAAACTTAACATCTTGACATCTCTTCAACGCAAACCAACAATTCAAAATTATCAAAACTCTTTATCAGTAAACTATCATTTATACTCGAAACCAATTGTTCGAGTGTCAGATACCAACATTTATGTGCGTTAATCATAACTCTCACACTCACTCCATTTAGACACATAATCGATATCAAACTCAAATAATAAATTATATCCTAACAATTTAACATGCTCATAATTCTCAATTAAATCTACAACTTAGTAATTAAATACTAAATTCCAACTTTAAATAATAAACATGCTTCTCTAACTTATTTATCTCGTTTAAACTAATAAATCTAATCCATGCTAATTTCTCATACTTAGCCATTTTATATGCATTTCTCATGCAACTCAAAAAGCTCAAACTTACTAATCATGCTCATCTCATAAATACTCAAATAATTCATATAGTCTTACTAACATAGCATTAACTCATATGCAGTGCTAGTTCACTTACATAACTTCACATACTCCACATATCTCAACTTAAAATCGAGCATCGCTCGTCTCTGGCCTTATGACTCACGGCCTTCATCAAATTTGAACCTCGGTGTTCAAATTAATCTAAGTAAATTATACGTGCAATATTTAATAAATATAAACACATATATAAACTCAAATCATTCAAATAAAAATCAAATATTCACATCCGGGCATCAAACCATTCGGTCCTCATGCTTCTCGTTTCTAACATTTCTCGAAAATTCCCAATTTAATCTAGCATGCTCATGTGATATCGTAGAACACATATACGCAATAATATTCATCATGCAACGTCCCAAACTTCACGAATTTAAATAATCATATTCTAAAAACTTATACAATTTTCGTGCTTGGAAAAATACGAATTTAATATATATCGATCCTAGCATACCCCTAAGCACAAATATCAAGTCTAAACGATCAAACAAAAATCGAAAGACGAGCTAAAAAGTGAAAAACGGGGCTGCCCTCATGGATTTCATAGCTACGGTTCGTTCCGTTCTTACTCCCTTCATTAAACATGCTCAACATCTACCCAAGAACAACATACTAAAATTTCACGACGATCCGACGTCGTTTCAAAATAAAGTCGAGAATCGACGTTTTTCGACGTCGACGAAAATCGAAAAGAAAACCATCAAAACGTAGGTAGAGATCTTACCTACTTAGATACGTGATCGAAAAGATGATCGGCGCTCGTCTCGGTGCTCAAAACGGAGCTCAAAAGCTTGAGCTCAAGCTAAAATGGTGTTTGGCGTGAAGTATGTGTGTGTTTTAGGTGTGTTTAATGTGTGTGCTGCGTGAGTTGGCTGATGTAGAGGGGTTTGGGCGGTTGGGGGGTGGTTAAGGGTAGGGTAGGTTAGATATTTAGTCGTTAAATATCTCGTCTCGTCTCGTCTCGTCTCGTTTTAACGACTAACTACCCATACTCTTCATTACTCGCCCTCTCAACTCCTACTCACTTTCATTATACTCGTAATTCTATATAAATATAGAAAACACAAGCTCGTTCTCGAAATTCTGATAAACGAGCTCGGTTCGTTTATCGGGAAATCCCGGTTTACTATTCACTCATCGTCCAAAAAATAAAAACTTTCATTATTGGACTCGTATCGAAAAACTAAGAATATTTCTCGACGACGTGCACGTAAGATTTTGAAAGTTGACAAAAAGACGAAATAGCCGTATTTTACTATTCATCGTCAAAAAGCCAAAAATTTCAAAAACGTCTTAACGGACTCAGATTTCACTTCCGAGTTCACCGTTCTCATTCAAATAATTATCTAGAATTATTCAAATACTCAAACTCAAATACGGATATAAAATCCCACATCATCCTCACATCATCAAAAGAACATCTCAACATCTTTAAAATAACAAGAAAACTTCATATAACTCTTCATCTCTTTACAAAGTAAATCAAACAAGGGATCTAAACCCTAATTACTCAAACTCAATCAATTAAACACGTCATCAAAAGCCCGGGTATTACATTTCCAGAGCAGAGTTATTTCGCCAGAGCTGATGTTTTCAGCTCTGCCTTGCCGAGGCAGAGCTGCGAAATTGGCAAGAGTAGGAGTGTTTTCCAGAGCCCGCATCCAGCTGGAGAGTTGCCTTATCTTGCACGATTTTGTTGCTTTTAGAGTTCTATTTTGCATGGCAACTTCCATGGTGATCTAGGGAAATTTGAGGTCTATAAATAGGGCTTAGTTTTTATTGTAAGATATACCTTTTGCCCTAGTTTTAGACGCCATCTTTGAGATCTCTTGGCATCCGAAATTTAGGATTTATTGCTTTCATAGTTCTTTTTCATAGTCTCGAATTTTCATTGTTCTTAGTTAGTTTTCGATTTAGTTATGTTTTTAGTTATTTTTAGGCTTGTGATTGCGTGACACGATTACTTGTTCAAGACGTTTACGCTATTTCGTAATTCAATTTTGTTTTGTTTAATTATGTCTACGTTTTGCCTTTATGTTTATGCTTTCTTTTCAATCATGCAATTTAAATTATGTACTTTAGTTTCACGTCTAGATTAGAAGTCTTTAAATTTACAAGTATTTAATTTCATAAGTAGGTTTAATTTAAGTTATTTAAATTCTTGCCTAGGTTAAGTTTGATTTAAGTTTAAGTTTAAATTCAAGTTTTAGTTTAATAATCAAACTCTTTACTGCTTTCTTTTTATTGTTTTTCCTACGATACTACTAGAAGACCTTAAAGACTTTCCTTGTGAGATCGACTTGGGTTAGCTTATCACTGCTATGATGTCCTTGTTCTATTGCAAGTCAATCTAGAGGTGTTTAGGTTGAGTCAAATTTTGGCGCCGTTGCCGGGGAAAGTTTTAGGCGTTTTAGTTGTGTCGTTTTTACTTGCTTATTTAATTTTAAGTTTTTCTCGTTTTTGTTTTTACGTTTCTTCCACTCGGTGCGTTTAATCCGTTTGTTCAGTGTTGTGCATGCAGGGACGCCGTAGTCTTAAAGGCAAATTGGTGTCTCCTTTGTATAGTACGAGCGAAGGGATTTTCAGGAAGAATAGTTGTAAGGGAGTGTTCAGGGACAACAGAGCAGACTGATGCATGCCATGGAGGCCCAACTTACGTTGCATATGTGGGCTGATTTAATAGAGTCTTTTATTTTGTTTTATCTTATAATTTTCGTGGGTTATGTTAGGGTGGCTGAAATTAGGCCTTAGTTGAGTCAATTTTGAGTTTTATACCTTGTTTTGACTAAGGATATGTTTCCTTATTAGATTAGGAGTTATTTTCCATGTTTATTCTCCTAGTTTGGTTAGGTTTTCACATACCTTATTTGTAGTCTTTATGATGGACGAAAATTAGGGTGTCTTTTGCTTGTTAGTCAAGTTAGGTTTAGTCTTTACTTTGCCTATATATAAGGCTTTGTGTTGGACGAAATTTAGAGCATACTTTTATCAATAAACTTGTGAGTTTTATTTCTCTCTTGAGAATTCCGAATTCCTCTTGATTATTCCAAGACGAATTCAATTATCGACGTAACGGCGAGTCAACCAACCCTCGTCGGGTGTCATTCAGCGTCCCCGAGTTGCTGCGTCAACATCACGTTGGGGTATAGGGCATTCAGTCGCCTATATCATTCCGTGGGTTAGATTCAGAGGTTTTGGGATTCCATCTTCCGTTCGTTTTTCAAGTCTTCCGTTTGCGTGGTGTTCGATTGATCGGCAAGGATCATATCATTTGGTATCAGTTTCCAGGTTGCGAAAGGGGGAAATTTCTAGGGTTTGATCATTTGGTTTTGTTGGGTTCTGTTCTTAATTTCAGGGTGTTCTGTTGGTTTCTGTTCAAAATTTTCAGGGTTTTATCATTTGTTCTGTTGGGTTTTGTCTCTCTGTTGGATCTGTTCATAATTTCCATATCTTTTGGGCGAAATTATCCAGGGTTTGGTCTTTTCTGTTTGGGTCTTTATGTTTCTGAACAGAGTATGAGTATGAGTTCAGCAAATCACAGCCATCCGGTCATTTTTTATGGTTGCAATCAAGATAAGCCGTGTCGTTCGTGTCAAGGGTTCAGATCCCATGAGAGTGAGCAGTGGGCAAATTTCTTTCACACGAGAGTTCTTGTCCACGACAAGTTGTGCAGTGTGATCATTGATGGAGAAAGTTGCACGAATGTGGCGAGTAGATACATGGTGGAGAAATCGGGGCTGACCGAGGTGCAACACCCCAAGCCGTATCGTTTGCAATGGCTGAATGAGACCGGCGTCGTCGAGGTTACCACGCAAGTGAAAGTGCCTATTCGCCTTGGCAGGTATGAAGATGAGGTTTTGTGCGATGTTATTCCCATGCAGGCGACCCACATTTTGTTGGGTAGACCGTGGCAGGTCGATAGACGAGCTATTCATGATGAAGTCACCAATAAGTACTCCTTCGCGTATAAGCAAAAGAAGTTGGCAATTGTTTCCCTTAGTCCTCAACAAATTTATGAGGATCACGTGCAACTGCAGCAACGACACAAGGAGGCGGATAAGGTGCAGTCTACGGAGCAGCCGGTCGAGCAAACAGAGATGAAGGTTGAAGTAGAGATTGATAGAGAGGTTGTTGCTCTCCAAGATGAGGCGACCGATCCCGATAGGCCACAATTGGAGGAGACCGACGAAGCAATGGCAGTTGTGGTGGACATCGATCGAGAGGTTATTGCTGTTGAAGAAGAGGAGCCCAATCTTACGTTGCTGCCATTGCAGGATTCACGTGAGAAAGTGCTTGAGGAATATGTTCCAATTCCTTTGGAAGCAAAGGTTTTGCTGATCACGTATGCAAGTGAATTCTTTTGTGCTGAAGCGCCGATGCATGCTACATGGCTGTTCGGAAGAAAAGTGAAGCATGGCAGTATTTTCAACAATAAATTCGTCATGTTCACGTTTCAAGCAAACTCAAAGTTAGAGCCAAAGCATTTGGTTTTTGATCCCGGCATTTGGATTGACAACTTGGATTTGAGGACAAATCCCTTTCAAGAGGAGGGGAATGATGCATGCCATGGAGGCCCAACTTACGTTGCATATGTGGGCTGATTTAATAGAGTCTTTTATTTTGTTTTATCTTATAATTTTCGTGGGTTATGTTAGGGTGGCTGAAATTAGGCCTTAGTTGAGTCAATTTTGAGTTTTATACCTTGTTTTGACTAAGGATATGTTTCTTTATTAGATTAGGAGTTATTTTCCATGTTTATTCTCCTAGTTTGGTTAGGTTTTCACATACCTTATTTGTAGTCTTTATGATGGACGAAAATTAGGGTGTCTTTTGCTTGTTAGTCAAGTTAGGTTTAGTCTTTACTTTGCCTATATATAAGGCTTTGTGTTGGACGAAATTTAGAGCATACTTTTATCAATAAACTTGTGAGTTTTATTTCTCTCTTGAGAATTCCGAATTCCTCTTGATTATTCCAAGACGAATTCAATTATCGACGTAACGGCGAGTCAACCAACCCTCGTCGGGTGTCATTCAGCGTCCCCGAGTTGCTGCGTCAACATCACGTTGGGGTATAGGGCATTCAGTCGCCTATATCATTCCGTGGGTTAGATTCAGAGGTTTTGGGATTCCATCTTCCGTTCGTTTTTCAAGTCTTCCGTTTGCGTGGTGTTCGATTGATCGGCAAGGATCATATCACAGACGGTTCTAACTCCAGCTCTGACGAAGAAGCACGTGACAGAACTGACGATTTCTACTCTGGCTCTGAATCTGACCCTGAAATTCCAGAGCACACCGTAGAAACAAAGGAGGAAGGGGCCAGCCCTGCCGAGTTCAGCGCTGAGCAACCCAGCGCTGCTCTGTTCATCGCTGCCAGCTCTGCCGAAGTTAACGCTGCCAGCTCTGCTGAAGTCAACGCTGCCAGCGCTGCCCATTCCAGCGCAGACCAAGCCAGCCTTGCCGATTTCAGCACTGAGCAGAATTTGAACAAGGAAGAAACCAACTCTGAACAGGACCAAACAGAACAAAATATAGACGAGGAGAGGAAAGAGATGGCTCAAAACATGGAGTACATGGGAGACTTCACCAGGCCGGTGATCGGAGATACCAACACGTCGGCAATCGTGCTTCCCACTGCAGTGAGAAACTACAATCTCAAACCCAATGACTCGAGTTTACTGTCGGTGTTCCACGGGATGCCAAGCGAGGATGCTCTGCAATTCATCCGGGATTTTTGCACCCAAGTGCAAACAATTCCTTTGCTTAGTCTCACGGAGGACCAACTCAAGCTCAAGTCCTTCCCCTATGCACTTAAGGACCGGGCGAGGACGTGGTTGCTATCTCTGCCGCCCAATTCTATCACTACGTGGGGAGATGCTTGTGAAAAATTCATGCTGAAATACTACCCAAGGCACAAGACACAGGAGCTGAGAACAAAATAATGGAGTTCACCCAAGGAACGGACGAGCCTTTGCATGAAGCTTGGGAGAGATATGAAGAACTCCTCCGTTAATGCCCTCAACATCAATTTACTAATGTTATGTTGATGCAGTTCTTCTACGATGGGTTAGTGCAAACTGCCCAATTTATGGTGGATAGCACGGCAGGAGGTAACATAGCTCGGAAGACGGCATCTGAGTTAAAAGGGATTTTCAAAACTTTAGCCGAGAGCTCCCAATAAAAATCCATCCGTGGAAGAAGAGTTGAAGCCAGCGCGGTGACGAACCTTTTTGAGATACAACAGCAATTGGCTTCAATCATGCGGGATGTACAACAGCTGAAGATGGGCAAGATGGATACACCTTCCGTCCCGGTGCAGAATTCAGCTCTACAGAATGCAGAGCTGCCGATGTCAACTCTGCCGAACCCAGCTATGCAGAATATGGAGCCCTGTGGTATATGTGGAGATTTTAGCCATGGAGCTAATGATTGCCATAGAATATGGAACACTCTATGCGGCACAAGGATTTCAAAGCTACAATCAAGGGCCAAGCAGACCATATGGGCAGAACATGAATCAAGGTCAATAGAATGTCAATGGAAGATGGAGAAGTCAGCCGAATGCTGGATGGGGAAATCAAAATTTTGGGGGGAATCAATACCGTCGACCACCCCAAATGGGCTACCAACAGCAACCACAATACTTCCCTCCGCAGCAAGGCTCCTCTCAACCATATAGACCGCAATACCAACACCAGCAATCAGCCCCGCAGTAGAGTGCACAGCCCATGCCACCACAGAAAACATCGCTAGAGGATACCTTGCAAGCTTTCATGGAGATTAGTAAGCAAAATATGGAGATGACTAAGCAGAATATGGAGTCCCAAGCATCTACCATAAAAAGGCTTGAAACAACTGTCGGCCAACTTTCCGGTACTTTGAATCAAATCCAACAACAACAGCAGCCCGAAAAGTTTCATGGCCAACCTGCTCAGCCGCATCAAGCTCTAGCTGTAACTGTTCTTCGCAATGGTAAGATGGTGGATAACAAAGTGGAAGTGCCATCGCTGCCTAGATCAGCCCTGACAAGCTCAGCGCTGCCGAATCCAGCTCCGCCAATGTCAGCGCAGCCTAGCTCTGCCTTCACCAGAGCAGAGCTGCCGAGCTCTGCCCAGCCCAGAGCAGAGCAGCTGAGCTCTGCCTTCACTAGAGCAGAGCAGCCGAGCTCTGCCTTCACCAGAGCAGAGCTGCCGAGCTCTGCCCAGCCCAGACCAGAGCTGCCGAGATCAGCTCTGACCAGCCCAGCCAATGGAGAGAAGGCAGATCAGCAAAAAGACGGAGTGATGGAGGAAGAAAAGGAGAATAAACTTCACAAGTCTACCACACCTTATCGACCTCCGATCCCTTTTCCGAGCAGATTGAAGAATGAAAAGCTGGATAAACAGTTCGTCGACTTCTACAACATGCTCGCCAAGGTGAACGTGAATCTTCCTCTCCTTGATGTGATCAGAAAAGTCCCGGCGTATGTGAAGTTTTTCAAGGAGTTGGTCTCCAACAAGAGAAAGTTCGGGGACAATGAGAAGATTCTAGTCTCGGAAGTAGCGACCTCAATTATGCAGCAATCCTTACCACCAAAGCAGCGCGATCCAGGTAGCTTTGTGATTAATATTACTTTGGGAAATGGTAAGGAAGCCACGGGTATGTTAGATCTGGGAGCGGGAATTAATTTGATGCCTCACTCTATTTTTCAACAATTAGAGTTAGGTAATTTGAAATCCACTCGCATGTGTCTACAACTCGTTGATAGGTCCGTTAGGTACCCCCGTGGGATAGTAGAGGATATTCTGGTTAGAGTCGGGGGTTTGATTATGCCCGTCGATTTCGTAGTGCTTGAGATTGGGGATGTGCATGAGAATGGTAGAGACCACACTTTGCTATTAGGAAGACCCTTTATAGAGACCACTAACACTTTGATTGATGTTAAACATGGAACTATTAAAATGACGGTGTTAGGGGAGTCGGTGTCTTTCTCGGTACACGAAAATCACGCAATGCCTTCTACAAATTTCATAAATGAATGTTCTTATATAGATGCTATTAATGGCTTAGTTGAGAAGGTATTTATACAGGAACAGGAGTATATGGAAGTTTGCGCTGGATCGGCCGACATGGAGGAATTAGCTAGGGAAGCTGAAGAGTTCAGCGCTGCCCAACCAGCTCTGCCACCCTTCAGCGCTGACCAGTCAGCTCTGCCACCCTTCAGCGCTGACCAGTCAGCTCTGCCGGGCTCCCCACCCTTCAGCGCTGCCCAGTCAGCCCTCCCACCCTTCAGCGCTGACCAGTCAGCTCTGCCGAGCTCCGCACCCTTCAGCGCTGCCCAGTCAGCCCTGCCACCCTTCAGAGCTGACCAGTCAGCTCTGCCGAGCTCAGCACCCTTCAGCGCTGCCCAGCCCGCTCTGCCGAGCTCAGCGCTGTCCAGCCATACCGAGCTGCCCTTTGATGAACAGATGGAAACCAAGAGGTCAGCGCTGGAACTGAAGGAACTCCCTGCCAATCTCAAGTATGTATTCTTAGAAGCAGGTGAGGAGAAGCCAGTGATCATCTCTTCCACGCTGACTTGGGAGCAAGAGGCAGCGTTGCTTAAAGTATTGAAGAGAAACAAGGCAGCCTTGGGATGAAGTCTGGCAGACATACGTAGCATAAGTCCAGCCACATGCATGCACAAAATCAACGTAGAGGAGGGAGCAGCACCCAAGCGAGACGCCCAGCGACGATTGAATCCTATCTTGATGGATGTCGTGCGCAAGGAGATCCTTAAGCTGTTGGCCGAAGGGATCATATACTCTGTCGCCGATAGTGAGTGGGTGAGCCCAGTGCATGTCGTGCCAAAGAAAGGAGGGATGACAGTTGTGCGCAATGACAAAATGGAGTTGGTACCGACTCGGCCTACGACGGGGTGGCGGATGTGCGTTGACTATAGGAAACTCAATGACGTCACCAAAAAAGGATCACTTCTCTCTTCCTTTTGTTGATCAAATGTTAGATCGTTTAGCTGGGCATGATTTTTATTGTTTTCTTGATGGTTTGTCAGGATATTACCAGATCGCGATCGCACTGGAAGATCAACTCAAGACTGCCTTCACCACTCCTTTTGGGACGTTTGCATGGAAGAGGATGCCGTTCGGGTTGTGCAATGCACCCGGGACGTTTCAATGATGCATGATGTCCATATTCTCTGAAATGATTGGTAAATTTGTGGAGGTTTTCATGGACGATTTTTCGGTGTTTGGGCAGTCCTTTAATGATTGTTTGCTTAAGATTGACGTCGTGTTACAAAGGTGCATTGAAAGTGGCCTGACCTTGAGTTGGGAAAAGAGTCATTTTATGGTTACACGTGGTATTGTCTTAGGTCATGTGGTGTCCAAGCATGGGTTAGAGGTTGACCGAGCAAAGGTAGAGGTAATTCAAAAGTTGCCACCACCTATTGATGTTAAGGGAATTAGGAGTTTTTTAAGTCACGCTGGTTTTTATCGGCGTTTCATAAAAGATTTTTCTAAAATTAGTCAACCCCTATGTAAACTGCTAGCCCAGGACGTGCCTTTTAATTTTGATGACTCTTGCATGCATGCTTTTGAATTATTAAAACTGAAGTTGAGCTCTGCCCCGGTTGTGATTGCACCTGACTGGTCTTTGCCCTTTGAAATCATGTGTGATGCGTCTAACTCTGCCGTAGGAGCTGTGCTAGGTCAGCGTGTGGATAGGATGTTACGTGTGATTTACTATACTAGTTTAACTTTAAACAGTGCACAAGTAAATTACACCACTACTGAAAAAGATATGCTTGCTGTGGTCTTTGCCTTAGATAAATTTCGTGCATACATCATTGGGTCTAAGGTCATTGTCCATAGTGACCATGCTGCGCTGCGATATTTGATGACTAAACCTCAAGCTAAAGCCCGTCTAATCCGTTGGGTTTTATTGTTGCAAGAATTTGATGTAGAGATCAGGGATAGGAAAGGGAGCGAGAACCATGTAGCTGACCACCTTTCACGCTTGGATAATCATATGATAGAGTCGAGTCTTAATTGCATCCCGGAATCCTTCCCTTTTGAACATACATATGCATTAACCCTTGTCAAGTGCAATGCTGCAGAAGCCAGCTCTGCCCTGGCCAGCTCTGCCGACTCCAGAGCTGCCGAAGCCAGCTCTACCCTGGCCAGCTCTGCCGACTTTAGAGCTGCCGAAGCCAGCTCTGCCCTGGCCAGCTCTACTGACTCCAGAGCTACCGAAGCCAACTCTGCCCTGGCCAGCTCTGCCGACTTCAGAGCTGCCGAAGTCAGCTCTGCCGAAATCACCTCTGCCAGCCTTGCCGAACCCTGGTATGCGGACATTGTCAATTACTTAGTTTGTGGTATTTTACGGCCTGAGCTGACATCGCATGAGATAAAGAGATTGTTAGCTCAGTGCAGGCACTACTATTGGGAGATTCCTCACCTCTTCAAGCTTGGAAAGGATGATGTCATTCGACGGTGTGTGCCGGCAGAGGAGCAACAACAAGTGTTGAAAATGTGCCATGAAGATCATTGTGGTGGACACTTTGGGGGGCAGAAAATAGCACATAAAATTCTTCAATCAGGTTTGTTTTGGTCTTCCATTTTCAAAGATGCACACATTTTCACTCTTGCATGCGATAGGTGCCAGAGAGTAGGTAATATCGGCCGCAGGAATGAGATGTCTCTCCAAAGTATATTAATTGTCGAAATTTTTGATGTGTGGGGCATTGATTTCATGGGGCCATTTCCTACTTCACATGGGTTTCATATTATTTTACTTGCTGTAGATTACGTGTCCAAGTGGGTTGAGGCTATTCCCACGCGGACATGTGATGCTAATGTGGTGCTTAAGTTTGTGCAAGAGAACATTCTTTCTAGATTCGGATTTCCTAGAGCTATTATTAGCGATGGAGGCAAGCACTTCTGCAACAAGTTGTTTGCAAAGCTCATGAAGAAGAATGGGATCACGCACAAGGTTGCAACACCATACCACCCACAGACCTCTGGACAAGCCGAGACGAGCAATCGGCAGATCAAGGGAATTTTGGAAAAAATGGTGCAACCCTCGCGCAAGGACTGGTCCGTAAAGTTGAATGATGCTCTCTGGGCGTACAGAACTGCCTTTAAGGGCGTGCTTGGGATGAGTCCGTACCGTCTCGTCTATGGCAAGGCCTCCCATCTGCCGCTGCAAATGGAGGAGTTAGATGAGCTACGCAACGAGGCGTACGAGAATGCGAGGATCTACAAGGACAAAGTGAGGCGACTCCACGATCACCGCATTTGCCACAAGAAGCTTTGCCCTGGAATGAAGGTGCTCTTGTTCAATTCTCGACTTAAGTTATTTCCGGGAAAGCTAAAATCTAGGTGGAGTGGTCCATTTTTACTCAAAGAGGTGTTCGAGCATGGTGCGGTAGAGCTATTGAACGAGCACACAAAGGAGAGTTTCCGAGTGAATGGCCATCGAGTGAAGCCGTACTACGAGCACCAGAGCTCGCCTATGGAGGTGGAGTCTCAAGCTCTGCACAATCCGAGCTAAAGTTCAGATCTGAAGTCGGGCTGGAGACTTTAACTCTAGCGCTTGGTGGGAGGCAACCCACCGTTGGTTTGTTTTTAGTTTTTGCTTTTCTTGTGCTTTCTTTATTTTTCGTTGTTTATTTTGAGTCTTTCCTAAGTTTTGGTTGCCATGTGGATACTTTGATGTTGGTGCTCATGTTTTGACTTCAGCGCTGCAGTTCTAACTCTGCCACCAGCGCTACCGAACGCCAGCGCTGCCGAGTGCCAGCGCTGCCCAGCTACTTTCAGCGCTGACCAGTTTCAGCGCTGCCCAGTTTCAGCGCTGCCCAGCTCTGCAATAGCCTGAGCTAAATTCCCACTCTGCCGAACGACAGCGCTGTAATTTCTACTCTGCAGTTGCCAGCGCTGCCACTCTGCACAGACTGCACATTCCCACTTTTCACCGCCTCCTACGATGCTTCAGCTTTTCAATGCCGATAATCAGGGATGTTTTCCTAAACTCTTTTTATTTTGTGCCCTGAGGACATGGCATGCTTTAAGTGTGGGGGGTGTTTTGTTGTGCTTATGCTTTCAATTGGGCGAGATTAGTCTTTCTATGCTTAGTTTTAGGCCTCGAATCTTGCTAATTTTTATGAATTTGTGGAAGAGAACATGATTTTCGATGTGAATTCCGGGTTCGTGAATGAATGGTGGCTATTCTTGTTTTACTTTTGATATATGTTTCTTGATTGTGCAAAGAATTATGAGTTTTGTTGCAACACGATTGTAACTAAGTAAAATGTGATTTATCCGGTAGATGCTAGAAGGAGTGTTGTCATTGTGATTGCCTACGATTGTATCTTATCTGTGAAAAACGCTGAAAATCAGCTCTAATTTTGCCAGCTCTGAAACATTTGGCCTGTTCTGAAACGTGACAGCTCTGAGTCTCTGCTCCTCTAGTCTAACTATGAGCATGGGAAACCACGTGAAAAGACTTTGGATTACATCCAAATGGTTTTTATTTCACGAACTATGGCTCAACTGTCGAAATCTTAAGCACAAAAAGTGTGAAAAATGGTGATAGTGATTATAAAGGCGATCACATTAGGGAATTCACTTCTAGTGGAGAATTGGGTCTGATCGAATTACTTACATTACTCTTTTGTTGCTTCTTAAACTTTGAGTTACTTGCATGATCGAGAGATGTGTGTTGATTGTAAAATTTTGAATTGACTTTGTGAATGTTTGGATGGAAATTAGCATTGTTGAAATCAATCTCTTCCTATGATTCATATGAATTTTGCTTGAGGACAAGCAAAAGGCTAAGTGTGGGGGGGGTTGATTTATGCTTAATTGTGCTAAATTTTGGGGTTTAAATGCGCATATTTTAAGTTAATCTTCTAGAAATTGGTGCGTTTTATGGTTTATTTTATGCTTTGCAGGAGATTTAGATTTTTATAGATGGAAGAGTGCAATTGTGGATGAAATTGGCGTTTTTTTAGGTGTTTTGGTGTGCAGAGCAGAGCTGGCCAGAGCTGAAGGCCCGCTCGCCAGAGCAGAGCTAACTTTTCAGCTCTGTACGCCAGAGTCCACCGCCAGAGCTGACTTTTCAGCTCTAGACGCCAGAGTAGAACTGTCAGAGTCCACCGCCAGAGCTGACTTTTCAGCTATGGACTTTTCAGCGCACGCGACGCCAGAGCAGAGCCAACATCTCCAGAGCAGAGCATACATCTCCTGAGCAGAGCAGAGCTAAGTGCCAGAGCTGACTTTTCAGCTCTGTACGCCAGAGTCAATGCTCCAGAGCTGAATTTCCAGAGTCAACGATCCAGAGCTGAATTTCCAAAGTCAACGCTCCAGAGCTAAAATTCCAGAGTAAACACGCCAGAGCTGACTTTTCAGCTCTGGACTTTCCAGCTCTGCCCATTCTCGCCAGAGTTGACTTTTCAGCTCTGGACTTTCTAGCTCTGCCCATTCTCGCCAGAGCTGACTATCTTTCCCGAGCTGACGCACCAGAGCAGACTTTCAGCTCTATCATTTCGTTCCAGAGCTGACTTTCAGCTCTGACCACCTTTCCAGAGCAGAGTTATTTCGCAGGCAGAGCTGCGAAATTGGCAAGAGTAGGAGTGTTTTCCAGAGCCCGCATCCAGCTGGAGAGTTCTATTTTGCATGGCAACTTCCATGGTGATCTAGGGAAATTTGAGATCTATAAATAGGGCTTAGTTTTTATTGTAAGATATACCTTTTTCCCTAGTTTTAGACGCCATCCTTGAGATCTCTTGGCATCCGAAATTTAGGATTTATTGCTTTCATAGTTCTTTTTCATAGTCTTGAATTTTCATTGTTCTAAGTTAGTTTTCGATTTAGTTAAGTTTTTAGTTATTTCTTAGCTTGTGATTGCGTGACACGATTACTTGTTCAAGACGTTTACGCTATTTCGTAATTCAATTTTGTTTTGTTTAATTATGTCTACGTTTTGCCTTTATGTTTATGCTTTCTTTTCAATCATGCAATTTAAATTATGTACTTTAGTTTCACTTCTAGATTAGAAGTCTTTAAATTTACAAGTATTTAATTTCATAAGTAGGTTTAATTTAAGTTATTTAAATTCTTGCCTAGGTTAAGTTTGATTTAAGTTTAAGTTTAAATTCAAGTTTTAGTTTAATAATCAAACTCTTTACTGCTTTCTTTTTATTTTTCTTCCTACGATACTACTAGAAGCCCTTAAAGACTTTCCTTGTGAGATCGACTTGGGTTAGCTTATCACTGCTAGGATGTCCTTGTTCTATTGCAAGTCAATCTAGAGGTGTTTAGGTTGAGTCACTTTGGTCCAACAGTCGTTGCTTGCAACAAATGAAGATTTGGTTTTTGATCCAGGCATTTGCATTGACGTCTTGGATTTGAGGATAAATACTCTTCAAGAAGAGGGGAATGATGCAGCCCGAACAGAACCAAGCTCGCGCCAGAACAGAGCTGCATCATGCGCCAGAACAAAGCCAAGCTCGCCACAGCTGAAGTCGTTGTGCCAGAGCAGAAGGTCTTCAGAGCAGAGCAAACATGCCAGAGCAGAGCAGAATGGAATGTCAGAGCAAAGCAAAGAAGAACGCCAGAGCAGAGCAAACTTCCAGGATGCGAGAGCAGAGCAAACGGTCCAGAGCAGAGCGGACTTACAGAGCAGAGCGGGCGTCCAGAGCAGAGCGGACTTCCTGAGCCAGAGCAGACTATACTTTCCAGAGCTGAAGTCCATAGCAGAGTATACTTTCCAGAGCAGAGCTAAGTCCCAGAGCTGGCTGAAGTCCAGAGCGGAGCTAAGTTCCAGCGCTGGCGTTTTCCAGAGTGGCGTTTTCCAGAGCGGGCATTTTCTAGAGCGGGCATTTTCCAGAGCTGGCATCCTCGCCAGAATTGTCAAAGCTTGCTGAACAAGTTTTCTTTGTTTCCTTGTTTTTAAATTTCCTTGTTTTCAAGTTTCCGTGTTTCTACGTTTGTTTTCTTCTTTAGATTAGGGTTTAGTTTTGCCTGTATATATGGCTGTTAATTTGTTGGATGAATTTTTAACTAACTTTGATATATGAAAATTGGGAGTATTCTTTCTTGAGATTATCGAATTCTTCTTGATTGTGCTAAGAACGATATGCTCTCGCCTCTCGTAGGGTTTTGCGCCGCCGCCGCCTAGGCGGCTCTTGAGGGCCTTTTTTCTGGCCGGCCGGCTCTGGTCTTCTCCGGTCGACCTCATGACCTCTCTCTTACCATCTGAGTTTCCCCCGCTCTCGGATCTTCTTGGGGCGCAGCCTAGGGTTTCTCAAAATCTGCTACACAACCCTAGAATCTTGGTGAATTCGGCTGGAATGGCCTCCCCGCCAGCCTCGCCTTCAGTCACGGCGCACGAGGTTTCTTTCGGTTGGAGTCTCTGTTCGGCCTTCGCTAAGGGTAGGGCTCCGCCGCCGCTGTTGGATAAGGAGCAATCCTGGTCTAAGGCTCCGACCGCTCATCGGGCCCCAAGGGAAGGAAGTTCCGGCCATGATCCTCTCTGGCAGTCTTCGGCCACAAGGGCATTGGAAACGACCCTCGGCGAACTCAAGGCCCCCTTGCTTATGGAGCCGTCTCTCTCCCATGGTTCTCAGGTTTGCAATAATAGGATTTTCTTTTCTAATCCAACCCAGTTCAGATCTTCAACGCCGCCGGTTACTGTTAGGTCCCCAGCCGACTATGCTGTTGCCTCGATGGTGGGATCAACGAACTCTACTCCCAGCACCGTGGAAGTGCAGCCTGTTCCCTCTTCGGCACTGATGGGAAAAGACCGTGATCACCTTCCCAAAGGGATGTCTTTTGCTGAGACTCTTAAAGCTGGCTCGGGGCGTCCCGATGATGTCCCTGCTCATAACTTTACTGTCCTGAAACCGGGCATGCTTGCGGACCGCCCTTGCTTGTCGCTTTCTTCGGCTTTCCGGCAAAGACAGATCAAAACTTTCCAATTTTCTCTCCATGGTAGGATGTTTCTCAAAAAAGGGGAGGCGCCTCGTTTTGCTGCGGATCTTTTCGCAGAGCTTTCCGCTGTCTGGCAACCTAGCTCGGCTTGGGAGGTTATTCCTTTGGGAAAGGGCTACTTCACTCTGAAGTTCACTTCTCCAGCAGACTTTGAAGTTGCTTTTGCGAAATCTGCTTGGCGTCTTCGTGTTGGAATTCTCTTCTTGCAAGCCTGGACTCCAAATTTCAACCCTAATAAGATGGAGTCTTCCACGGCACAGGTTTGGGTTCGTATTTTCAATTTACCACATGAATTTTGGCATCCGGAAGTTTTGGTTGGTATTGCTAAGCATGTGGGCACTCCGCTCCTTGTGGATGGCTTGTCGGCAAGGGCGTCCGTGGGTTATTTTGCTAGAGTTCTTGTTGAAATGAATTTAGCGCTGTCCATACCTGATTCTCTTGATGTGCAGTGCGATGGGGACATCTTTGAACTTGAGTTTAAATATGAGGAGTTGCCTTCTTTTTGCTGTCTTTGCTCTACTGTCGGCCACTATACTGGGAATTGCAGGAAACTCCCCTCAGAGACAGATGGTGAGCCGTCTTCCCCGACTCAGCCGGCAGGGAAAAATGGAGGTCGATGTGGCAGACGGCGCCGGGCTAGACCTAGGCGGAGACGCGCCAGGAGCAGGAATGTTGTCCAGGCGCTGTCTTCGGATCCGCCGGAAGACAGGGAGATAACGAAGGATCAGCCAGTTGGTTTGCCGGGTACAAAGGAGACTACTTCCTTGTCTCAGGAGGTTCCTTCGGAGGACTCTCCTCGCACCCCAGTGGCTGTTTCATCGGTTTTCTCCACGTATAATACGTTCGAGGCTCTTGAGGAGGGGCTGGAGACGGAGGTTGGGAAAGGACCAAACGATATGAGTATCATCAAAGACTCTTCTGTGAATCATGTGGAAGGCTCCTCGGCTGTCATGCACTCCTTGAGTAAGAGTATTGAGGTAGTACCGGCGGAGGCGGATCTTTCTGGCTCGGACCCGTTGGAGGGTTCTTCTTCCCTGACGAAGAACGCGCAACCGGTGCAGTTGGCGGTCACTGGTGCTTTGGTGTCCGGGTCGCAGCGCCCCTTGGGTCCTTCATCCCCCCATCCGAAGAAAGTTCTGGCAGCTCGTCCCCTTCTACCCCAGGGTCGTGGGGGGAGAGGTGGGCGGACCCCGTCCACCGCCGACTCGGGACGATTTAGCTATGTTTCTTTTCGCAGTTCCTCCACGACAGGTGGAGTTTATATTGACCCCCCTGGGAAGAAATGGGGTAACAAGCCTTTGATGACAGCACGGCGGGGTTGTTCACCGGATGCGGAATTCTTGGAAAAGGTTGCTTGATTCCTCTGGCGCTTGGTTCCTCTGGCGCTTGATTCCTCTGGCGCTTGATTTCTCTGGCGCTCGTTTTCTCTGGCGCTTGATCTCTCTGGCGCTTGGTCTCTCTGGCGCTTGATCCCTCTGGCACTTGTTTCCTCTGGCACTTGATCCCTCTTGCGCCTGACTCCTCTGGCGCTTGATCCCACTGGCGCTTGTTTCCTCTGGCGCTTGATCCCCCTGGCGCTTGTTTCCTCTGGCGCTTGATCCCTCTGGCGCCCGACTCCTCTGGCGCATGGTTCCTCTGGCGCTTGTTCCCCCTGGCGCTTGTTTCCTTTGGCGCTTGTTTTCTCTGGCGCGCGTTCTTGTGTTGTGCTCTACCCGGGACGGCTCTGGCGTGGACTTTGCTGGGCCTCGGTTGTGACCCTTTACGGTCCCGTCTCTTGTTTGTTCTTGTTTTTTCTTTCTTTTTTCGCTTGGGTTTTTGGTCTTTTCTGTTTTTTGTTTTTTTGGTTTGGGTTTTTTCGATATTTCCTTGTTTGCGCCTGTGCTCTCAAGGGTTTTGTTTTTCTTCAATAAAATTTCTATTTCAGCAGCTTGATTGTGCTAAGAACGAATTCATTTATCGACGTAACAGCGATTTCACCATCCCTCGTCGCGTGTCATTCATCGTCCCCGAGTGGCTGCATCAACTACACGTTGGGGTTTAGGGATTCGTTCGCCTAGATCATTTCGTGGGTTAGGTTCAGATATTTTGGGATATTCCATCTCTATCGTTCCAGTCTTACTTATCTTTGTTATTCAAGTCTTCCGTGCGTGTTTGTTTGATCGGTCCAACAAAGTTCATACTAATACCGGCGAGGATCATATCATTTGGTATCAGTTTGGCCGCGTTTCGTATCCAGGAAAGAGGTGCGGAGAATGGTAGAGGATACATTTAAGCCTATGTATGAGTGGTTCGATCGACCTCTGCAATATCAACAGAGATCGGCTCAAAATTTTTGGAGGGGTCTTATAACAGAAAAACAAAAATCTTACGAGGAAGACTACGAGAATGCTCGTCGACAATTTTATTATAACACCCCGTACTTTTCCTTATTAGTAATAGTGCCAAGACACTATTGAGAGTACTAAGATATTGAGATGTTAGATTTTTTATTATCTTAGATAAGATAGAGTTTATTTTAAATAGAGATATGAGTTGTTAGAACCAATGATGGAGTTAGAAAGTGAATAGCTTTGAGAAAATGAGTTGAGTTAGAGATGCTAATTGAAATGAGCAAAGATTATATTTTATTTCCGGTACTGGGTATAGAGATATTGGAGAGACTGACTGTCCTATTAAGTTAATAGGAATAATGAGTTAGAAATAGAGTTGAAGAAAAGAGAGAGAATCCCTATAGAGAAGAGACGATGTGGGAGATGATTCATTTTTCTGTGAATGTCGATTGTTTTTGACGTGACGTTATGTGCGACTAAGTGTTTAACTGATTATGTGACTTTTTGTTACGTGTGCATTTATGATTGTGTGACTACGATTTTTCTTGAGAATGATAGCATGTGAGTTTTATTTTGAGTTTTCAAAATGAACGAGATTTATTTTCATCGAGAAATCAAAAATCGGCCATTGGAGAGACCTTCCAAGATTTCCTAAAATCACATCTATGCAATAATCCTTCACTAAATCAAGCCCTAAACACTTTCTATACTTGATTCAAAGAGATTAGTAGAGTTTTGAGCTTGAAGTTTAGAGATAAGAAATTCTACTTTTCTTAACAATTCTTGAGTAAGTGTTAAATATCTCTAGATCTGATCATATTTGAGTTAGATATGTGTGTATATGCATGATTGAAGCAAGAAAACACCCCCCCACCCCTTTTGTGAGATTTTCGAAAATGGGGAGCTTTTCCCTTTCAAAAATCTTTCTTATTCTTTTCTTAAATTAAGATGAGAAATATGTTTACTAAGGTGTTTTGAGATGATTGCTATGTGTGTTGAAAAGTTTTGACATGAGATATGAATTTTCATTTAGTTTAGTTTACCTAAAATCGGGAGATCTTGAGTTTAATGTTTGATTGATAAGTTGATGATGAGTATGAGATTATGAGATGTCTAAGATGATGATTGATGGAGTAGATTGTGGATGTGATGTTAATTGATGACTTTGATGTGAGTTAGTTGATGAAAAATTAGGTATATGTGTATCTATGCCTAAAATTGTTAATTGATGGTTTATATGTGTGATTAAGTGGCTTAAATTGATAGATCTAAGGTTGGATTAATGTTTCTTATGCATTTGTGGAGTTTCAAAAAGTCTAGTTTATCAAAAATCGGGACTTTCATGTCTTTTGTGCTTTGGTTTAAGCAAAATGTTTTTGAGGCAGCTCTGGCCTCCGAGCTGACTGTTCTGTTCTGCTATGCTCTGCCGAGTCATTCTGCTCTGCTCTGCCGAGATATTCTTCTCTTCTCTACCGAGCTATTCTGCTCTGGCATCCGAGCTGATTCTGCTCTGTCTGTTGAACTCACACTACTCTGGATACCGAGTAATCTTTGCTCTGACCACCGAGCTGAGTCTAATGAGTCAAATGTTGATGTATTGATGTTCTTGAGTGTTATAAGAGTTTAATTTGAGTTTTGAAGAGTTTTCATTAAAGAAGTATGGAGTTTGAGCATGTTTGCTTGTATGTTGAGTGGGAGTTATTTTGAGATGCCACTGACCTACTGTTTTCGATGGGTTATTGTTACCCAAACATTATGAAACTTTTATGATAAGTATATATAAGAGTCTTGAGCATACTGGTAAAATTTCAAGTCTTTTGGACCTTGTTTACTATTTTTTTAAAATGTAAAACCCCAACTGCCACATTCTGCCAAATATGGTAGACCGTAGGAAAACGGCCATATCTCTTAAACCACTAGGAGTTTTTCATCCAACTTTTTTTTAAATGAAACTACACTCAAAGAGGTTTCCAATGATATGAGTTTTGACCCCAGTAGAGTTCTGGAGTGAATCTGGTGAAGTCTTTAATTTGTGTAAATGCAGAATGATGTTTATTTGTGACATATCTATGTGTGAACTTGTATGCTTATTGTGCTTATGGATGTCTATGTGTTTGATTGCTTTTAGCCTAGTCCTTTTTGAATGTTAAGTCGAGAGTAGGATTTGTGATATAAGTATATATACTTAGGAGATTAAGATTAGTGAAGTATATAGAAGATGAGTGACGGGATAACTTTGAGATAGGAGTGGAGTCTTTAGTAAGCGAGTTACTAACTGAGGGTTATTTTATCGCATGAACCTTCGATTCGGATGATGATATCTGAAGACAAGAGTAGAGAGGAAAGAAGTAAGTTGTCTCCATTCTATCAAGAACTTAAGCTAAGTTTTCCAGGTGGGCATTAATTTGAGTATACGTATCGTACGAGCTTTCTAAACTACTTTTATGGTGATGTTATGAGTTTGATAAATGATTTGAGTTAAATGATGTTTTAACCTGTTTGACTTGCCAAGTTTTAATGATAAGTTGTATGTTACCCTCTACTGTTGAGATGAGACGAACTCGGTCCTGCCACAAGCGGGATTTTGTGCACAGATGTCACGGACCACTCCTCGACCTAATTAAGGATAACTAAGCCGGGAGGCCGCGACGATGGGACACAGTTATCGACGGCGATAGAAAGGGAGTTTCTGTTACGACCGGACTTAAGTTAGGATAAATAAGCCAGGAAAACGTAACTAAGGACACAATTATCGACGGCGATAGAAAGGGGGTGAACAAATAATAGAGGATCGAACTAAAATTTGTTTAAAGAAGGGAAAAATTATTGTACACCTGATGTTTAGTTACAATACTCAAACAGACTAAACTGGCTTAACTGAAAGAACATAAAACCTAAGAGTACGCAGCGGAATAACAATATCTGATTACATGTATGAAGACATGTATCCAAGAGTTCATTCATTTAACCTATGACAAAAGCTCCGCTTTTCACTTCATCTCCATCAGTCACTGCTCAACCTGCACATTTAGAAATATATGCAGGGCTGAGTACAAGAGCACTCAGTGGGCACGTATGCCTAACTAAAATAAATACATGCATCATAAAACTGTAAATTGTCATGCCATCATAAACAGTACAGCAAGGGAGTTTTAGCTAAATAGGCCCAAGCTTACTAAATTCATTTGTGATTCTTAAAGTTCGACTGATCAGTCTAAGTTCTTTTGTAATCTATCATATCTGGAACTGTGTGCCGGAGAGGTGGCCACCTCTCACGGTCACTCGACCGGCCAACCCGCTAGATGACTCACGGTCCCTCGTGTACACTAGTCAAGGCAGGATAGCCATCAACTGCTCAAGACCCGAATTCGATTTCATCATTGGCAAAGCCAAAGCAGATAGATATCATACTGAAATTGAAACATTTTATGGCAAGACAATACTTGAAATAACTTTAATTCATAGATTTTGTAACGAAATAACTTGTTCAAACGGTAGCATTTAAACTTGTTTGATAGGTATATAAAACTGAAATTAACAATTAAATCATCTCATGCATTGATTCGTATAAGAGGCCTACGATACGCAGGGGATCTCTATATACGTATAGTAAAGTAATGCCCACCTGGTAGTGGAGACTCGCGACTAAGCCTTAAGCTCTTGCGTTCAACCTTGATTCGAAAAGAAATAACGCAAGGTCTTAGTCCGAGGAAATTCTAATAAATGAGGATGCGTAGTGTAATTATGCATGGCTCATATTCCCTTTTTATTACTGAGATAATACTTAGGGAAACTTTATCCCTAGTCCTTGTTATTAACAACAATTAAACTAACTAGGTTTCATCTCATGAAGTCAAGTAATTAACTATATTGATTCGTTCTCATTAGGGTGTTCTAAAATAATAATCTCCCTTCGTGTAAGCAAGGGAAAAGAATAGAACTCAACATTCGAACACCCTAAATTCTTCCCTCTCTCTCTCTCTCTGGCGGTTTCGCTTCTGCTCTGGCATCTCGCTACCCTCTGCTCTGGCGTCTCGCTTCTCTGCTCTGGCGTCTTGCTTCTCTGTTCTGAAAGTCAGCTCTGGCTGAAATTAGCTCTGTGGCGTAGTGATTCCTCTGGCGAGGTGATCCTTCTGGCGAGGTGATCCCTCTGGCGAGGTTATCCCTCTGGCGAGGTGATCCATCTGCCGAGGTGATCCCTCTGCTCTGGCTGCCAGTGACCCCTCTGCTCTGTCGTCAGTGATTTCTCTGCTCTGGTGCCAGTGATTCCTCTGCTCTGGCTGCCAGTGATTTCTCTGCTCTGGCACCCGTGATTTCTCTGCTCTGGCACCCGTGACTCCTCTGCTCTGGCTGCCAGTGATTCCTCTGCTCTGGCGCCAGCGATTCCTCTGCTCTGACGCCAGTGATTCCTCTGCTCTGGCGCCAGTGATTCCTCTGGCGAGGAGACTCCTCTGGCGAGGCGACTCTTCTGGCGAGGCGACTCCTCTGGCGAGGCGACTCCTCTGGCGAGGCGACTCCTCTGGCGAGGTGACTCCTCTGGCGAGGCGACTCCTCTGGCGAGGCGACTCCTCTGCTCTGGTAGCTTACCTCCGCTGCTCTGGCAACTGTCTTTGACTCCTCTATTCTGGCCATTCCTCTTCTCGGGCCATTCCCTGGCCATTCCTCTGGCCGTTCCTCTGGCCATTCCTCCGGCCATTCCTCTGGGGACTCCAGTTTCCAAAACCAGAATTCTCCGTCCTTATCTCGCCTCGATTCTCACTCGTATACAAACCTTAATCTATTCCTATGTGATCATGCTGTGCTTGTTCAAGTTCATCTACGATTAAGCTAAAGTTCTCGTCGTTCATCAAGGCTCAAGTTGTAGGTTCTACACAACGTGACTTTAACATGCTTTTTGTTCATTCGATCTAGAGCCTAAAACATGCTTTCTGCGAGTGTGTGATTCATGCCGAAAGAAGTAGCATTAGAGGTCGAGAGTTACCTTGTTGTTGCGCGCTTTAGTCGGACAAGCACGATGGATCCTCGCTTCTTCGATCGTCGAGGTTCAAACTGAAAAGGGAGTTATTGTTCTTAGGCTGAAACAGATGGAAGGGAACACGACGAAGGGAAGAAATAAGGCCGTGTCTTACCTTGAATGTGTAGCAAGGGCTTCGGTCTAATCTTCTCCGTGGAAGGCGTCAAGAGAGTGATGGAGCTCTTGCTGTTGCTGCTGGATTTTCAGAGTGCCGAAGGAGTGAAAGGGTGGCACAAGGGGGTTGAAGGGGAGTTTAAATCGGGGAGCTTGGCTGACTGCACTTGAGTGCCTAAGGGGGAGGGCTTGGCTGTAGCCCTACCTTGCGTGGAATAGGGGAGGCTTTTCAGCTGCTCGCCCAATGGAGGGGCTGCTGCTGCTGCTGCTGTTGCTGAGCTCGGCAGGCGTGGAGGTGGAGTGTGGCTCTTCGGCTGCTGCCCAATGGGAGGAGCTGCAGCTGGCGTGGAAAGAGGGGGGAGAGCTGCTGTGTAGGGCTGCTAGGGCAGCCTAGTCTACTTGGCTGCGGTTGGGCAGCGCTGGTGTGGAGTGAGGGGGAGAGCTGCCATGGCTGGCGTGTGGAGGGGGAAATGAGGGTGGCTTATCGGTTGCCCATCCCAAGGCTGCTGCCGAGGCTGCCGCTGCTCTGGCGTGGAGGTGGCATGCGGCCCATTGGCTGCCCAGCCAATGGCTGTTGCTGCAGCCTTTCCCCCTTTTCTCCTTCCCCCTTTTCCCCTCTCTTTCTTAATCATTGTGTTGGTAGGTTAGGGTGGTAGAGTAGGGTGATGTAAGAGGAAAAGTCTAATTAAAACCCTTCAGGGTTGATTTTCTCAGTATTAGAAATACTGTTTTCTAAAGTCGATAATGCTAAATTAAATCCGTAGATTTAATTCGTTCGCTATTCTCAAACTTAAATTAAATCCGTAGATTTAATTAGCTTCAAGGTCTCGTTCAAATACTCAAATTAAATCCGTAGATTTAATTAGCTTCAAAGTCGGAAATAATTCACGACTTAAACATCAGTGTGAAATAACTTCATCTTGATAAACAACACAACTTAGCTAAGTTGGTTATAACCTTGAATAATAAAAATTCATCAACTCGAAGGTTCTCATTTCGGTCTTAAACACGCGAAGATAAATAAATGCATATTGCTAGTGCAGTGACTCTGTCTCAAAAATACGTAATTCATAAACATAGATGAAAACATAAAACTCTTCAATTACTGGCAGAAAGAAAATTAAACACATAATACCGTAATTAAAATACTGATAAAAGAGCGGGTCACTACATCCTACCCCTCTTAACAAAATTTCATCCCGAAATTTGCATATCTCTGCTAAACAAGCTTAGGGTTCTTCTTCATAGTTCAAGTCTGGGCTAAGGATCATCTCTCCTTAGTGGATCACATGCTTTGGGTCGTGAACGTACTTCCCGAGTGGTGATACGTGAAAACGTTGTGGACGTTTCCAAAACTTGGCGGTAACGCCAACTTATAGGCCACTGGACCTATCTTCTCTAGAATCTCATACGGTTCTATAACTCAGGATCTAAGCTTTCCCTTGACATCAAACGTAGTTTTCCCTTGGTGGGAAATACCTTTAGGAAGACCTTGTCTCCTATTTCAAAGCGTAACTCAGTTTGGCGTTAATCGGCGTAAGATCTCTGTCTATCCTGTGTCTTCTTTATTCGTCCTCTTGATCTAGCGGACTATCTCAACCATCTCATCGACCATGTCTGGTCCTAAAACTTCTCTCTCACCCACTTCATCCTAGTAAAGTGGCGATCTACACTTCCTTCCATAAAGCGCCTCGTAAGGTGCCATATCTATGGTCGCCTGATGACTATTATTGTAGGCAAACTCGATCAATGGCAGCATTGATTCCCAACTTTTTCTGCAAGCTGATTCAAAATCTAGAAGTAAATTTTGAATCTCTACCCGAAGTAATGGGCATTGGTATTCCATGTAGCCGTACAATCTCACGGATGTATGATTGGGCTAGCTTCTCCGATCCATGGGTAATTGGAATCGGTATATAAAAAGCGCACTTCGTGAGACGGTCTACTATTACCCAAATAGCTGTGTTACCTCTATTTGTCTTGGGTAGACTCGTCACGAAATCCATCGCTATGTGCTCCCACTTTCATTTTGGGTGTGTCATGAGCTTTACTCATGTTCTCGTTTCTGAGTTCCTCGTTATGGGGAACACACAATCTTCCTTCAAAAGAACGGCGTTATCCGTTGCCTCTTGGTAGCCTCCTGGCGTGCTTGTTCGGATCTTAAGACGAACCCTTTCCAAGCTTTCGTCCGCTCTCTGGGCGCCGATGATCCTTTCTCTGAGGTCTGGGGCGGCTACCAGAGTTGCAATAATTGCTCTTGTCGTTGCCGGTGGTTGAACCACTTCTTTCTTCAATCTGTTAAAATCCTTTACGAGCGTGTCCTCTTGAGTGAGAAGAAGTCCTAACTCGGATTGAGTTTTACGACTTAAAGCATCAGCTACTACGTTAGCTTTCCCTGGGTGGTAATTGATACCGCAATCGTAATCCTTCACGAGTTCGAGCTGTCTTCTCTGTCTCATGTTCAAGTCCTTCAGCTCGAAAAAGTACTTAAGGCTTTTGTGGTTTGTGAACATCTCGCACCTAAATCCATATAGGTGGTGTCTTTACTACAACTAATTCTAGATCATGAGTTGGATAGTTCAACTCATGTGGCTTAAGCTGTCGTGATGCATAGCTATCACTCTTTCTTCTTGCATCAAGATGCAACCTAGTCCCCTCTTGGACGCGTACGTATAATTCACATATTCTTTGTCAGCTATTGGAATGGCTAACACTAGCGTGTTGTTAACTTCTCCGTGAGCTCTTGAAAGCTTCTCTCATCTTTTATCCAAGAAAATTAGATTCGTTTCCTAAGTCATTGTGTCATTGGCCTTGCTATTTTGGAAAATCATTCTATGTATCTACAATAGTAACCTGGTAATCCTAATAATTTCTTATCTCATTAGGATTTGTAGGTGGTCTCCACTCATGTACAACTTGTACCCTTTTTGGGGTCCACTGATCTCTTCTGATAACATGATATGCCCTAAAAATATGACTTCACCGAGCCAAAAATTCGCACTTGTTGAACTTAGCATAAAGAATCTCTATTCTTCAACGTTTCTAAGACTATCCTTAGGTGTTCCTCATGGTCTTCCTCGTTCTTCGAGTAGGTCGAGTCATTATCTATGAAAACTAAGACAAATGGGTGCATTGATCAATCCGAATGGCACCACTACGAACTCATAATGGCCAATCTGGTTGTGAAGGCCGTCTTAGGTACATCTTCTATGTTAATCCCACGGGGACTTATTAGCTTCTTTCTTTCTAGCTTTCCGTGGCTTTCTAACGTGACAGGGTCGTACATGTTGTTGTTGCTGTCCCTGATGCTGCTAGGATGGTTACTACTGTTTGGTTGGGGCAAGGCAGGACCCTTTGTTGATTATCTCCTATCTATTTAGGAGTACCCTGGTTTTCTTAGCCTTGTTGTTGGGTAGATTGCCATTGCCATAGTTTCCTTCTCGCTTGACAATTGCTACTGTTGTCCCATTCATTTTCTTTATGACCATCTTAAGGTAGTCTATACCTTGACTGTGCGTGGTTTTTTTTTCTTTACCAAGGGCTAGTGACTAAATATGAGAGTCTCACTCATTTCTTACTCCTGCGTAAAATCTGTTTGGCTTGTTAGGGAAAGTCAATATCTCATGACATAATTCGTTTCCAAACCTCTTTATGCGTTTCTCAATGGTGTCCACCCTCGTGGAACATACTTTGACATTCGATGGAAAACTTCGTCATACACAGTAACTGTTCCGGCTCTCCGCTCGAGACTCCAGAAGCAGCTTTGTTTCTACCGATCCAAGGTCAAAAGATAGTTTGACGCTTAGTGTATCCTTCTAATTGTAAAAGTATCACTTCCTAGTGGTTGATAACTAATGACAAACTGAGTCATCCTAGTCGTCACTATGCTCTTCGGGATAAGGCATGATCTTATGGTGCGAGTCTATCTATTGGGATACCTCTTTTCTTCAAGATTGCAAATCTCGATTGGCAACCACTAAGATCTTAGTTATGTGGAGATGTTGGCATAGGCATTGTTACTGGTCTTGCTTTCGGCGTTGTTGCCTCCATGTCCATCGCTCCGCTATGCGATTCCGTGTAAGGTAATCCCCAATGGCTCGCCAAAGCCATCCGGATCTCGTGCCTTTGACCGGCACAAAAAAAATTTCAGCCATCTTTTACTCCGTCTCTACTTGCTCTGGCGCATATCTCGACATATCACAGAATATCGTGTCGCATAGAGTACTTGTCATTCTTGATGCATGCCATGGAGGCCCAAGTTACGTTGCATATGTGGGCTGATTTAATAGAGTCTTTTATTTTGTTTTATCTTATAATTTTCGTGGGTTATGTTAGGGTGGCTGAAATTAGGCCTTAGTTGAGTCAATTTTGAATTTTATACCTTGTTTTGACTAAGGATATGTTTCCTTATTAGATTAGGAGTTATTTTCCATGTTTATTCTCCTAGTTTGGTTAGGTTTTCACATACCTTATTTGTAGTCTTTATGATGGACGAAAATTAGGGCTTCTTTGCTTGGTAGTTAAGTTGTTTCCTTCTTAGATTAGGGTTAGTTTTTGCCTATATATAGGCCTTTTTATGTTGGACGAAAATGAGCATACTTTTATCAATAAACTTGTGAGTTTTATTTCTCTCTTGAGAATTCTGAATTCCTCTTGATTGTTCCAAGACGAATTCATTTATCGACGTAACGACGAGTCAACCAACCCTCGTCGGGTGTCATTCAACGTCCCCGAGTTGCTGCGTCAACTTCACGTTGGGGTTTAGGGATTCGTTCGCCTAAATCATTACGTGGGTTAGATTCAGAGGTTTTGGGATTTCCATCCTTTCCGTTCAAGTTCAGTCTTCCGTTTGCGTGGTGTTCGATTTGATCGGCCAGGATCATATCATCTGGTATCCATCTTCTGTTCGATTTTCAAGTCTTCCGTTTGCGTAGTGTTCGATTGGTCGGCAAGGATCATATCAATTCTTCCCTGCTTTAGATCGTAAAATTCCATTTCTCTTCTTGTTGCGATAGTTCTTGGGTATATCCTTGTCATAATTCGTGTTTTAGACGTTCCCACGTAAAATTTTTAATTGTTCAGCTGTCATCGTTTCCCTCTGTGCTTCCTACCATAGGTCCAAGTCTCAGCTTCCGCTGGATCTCATATCCCACTGAGGATAGGTGGGGTTTGTTGTAGAAATAATTCCTCTATTCTACCTTCTGGTTGTATGGATGGTTGGATTATATTTTGTTCTGGCCTGGTATTGGACCTCTTTAATCATCTCGGGGATTTCTTCTCCCTCTTCTCGGATGCCCTCATCTTGGTGGCATTCCGATGAGTGGTCATATAGTCGTTACTACATTATGAAAAACGTTCAGACGCATATCATCAAATCTGCAACCCGTTTCTTGGTTCCCAAAACTCGCTCATACTCTTTCTCATGCTAACATATGAGTAAACCGTGGCGGAAGTGGCTTGCCGCAAAAGATCGGTAAGGTCACTAAATAGTTATGAAAAATTGCCTTGATGAGGACTTTTATATCAACATTCGAATCTGGATCTATTGGTCTATCCAGGTACTACACGTGATGGATGGGCGGTCTAGCAAAAAAAATCATCACAAAAGAACTTAGTCACGTTACGTCCATTGGACCGGTGTTTTAGTACCAGTCAAAACAACTAAGCCAACATAGGGGCATACATAAGCATCGGATCAATCATCGTTTCCGAAATACACAAATAACGTCCTACTAAAAACATATGGGGTGGTCTAAAAGTATCACGTGCTTGACCCTTGGGTCGAGGCATTCGTGTCGGACTGATTTAATCTAGTGAATACTTGCTTGTCTTTGGGTCACAACAAAAAAAATTTACCAACAGTTAGTAGATCGCAATGATTCAAATCACAAATGGCAATTGGGCAAAGTGTTCCAATAATTTGCCGAAAAAAATTGAAATGAATAACCATAGGGTAGAAATGAATTGACTAAAAGGTCGAAACGAAATGACCTAATAGTCTGAACCCGTTTGGCTTTTCAGATGAAGGTTTTACATATATAGGTGTAGAGACCCATATATGACGACTACTGAGATTTTGGTCATGTGGACTGGCCAGGTCCAACACAATTACTTCTCAGTCACATGGAAATACTTTTCCGAACTTGGTAGGTCTTGATCATTGGCTGCAAAAGGTACTTTTGGTATAAAATCTCTACTTTCTTCTTAACATCTAAAACTTATCCTTGAGAATGTTTGGAAGATTCTCAAGCTTGAAGTTTGGTTTCTAAATCAACATCCTTCCTTAAAATCTTCTATAAGCAAACTTAAGACTTCTCATTTGTAATCAAGCTTACTTAACAACTTCCTCTTAATGATCTTAATGTGGGACTTCTAGTACTTAGCATTCATTCACATAGCGCTTGTATGTAATCGTATAATTTGAAGTATACTCGTGCCCTTGCGAGGGACCTTTCGAATCATTACTCTCCCACAAAAATGGATTTTGCTTCTCCGAGCATCTTATAGGATATGGGTCACCTCACATAGTACTAAGGCATGTAATGATCTTAGTCAACACTTTCATTCTTCTTACTAAACTGGACGTCTAATCCAAGATGTTCTAACAAGGGCGATGTCTCTGATAGGCTAAAGTATGTATACTTTTCCTAAGTATACCCTTAGAGTCTCATTAGGGTCTTAATCCCTTAATGTATGCGTCAAACCGCTATTGATGTCCCTAGCTCTATTTACCTCTGAATCTTTTTCGGGAACTTCTCCCATCTTATGCACTTGCGTAGATTTTCTAGTCGATGATCAAGGTTGGTAACTTCTAGTTACCCATGTCACATCTCATCTTTCCGATTCGTAGTAGGTGATCGTAATCAACATGGGTTCTAAATCAAGCTCACGTGTAACGTGGTCGGTAACTTTAAGCAGAAAGGTTTCGAGTATCTAAAACTGTAAGCTAATAGTTCTATTCGCAATATTAAAGAATCATGCACAAAGCGTTATAACCCCTTGTGAGCCTAGCTCTGAAATTCGAACATAAATCATGAAGGTTCTCTTCATGTCGTAACTGGTGATAATTGAGGGGTTTGAAATGAGTATTAGCTCATCGCACCACCGCTAGCTAATTGCATAAGTCACTCTCATCGCTATGAGCAATGTCTCAACTAAGTTCTGGTCGGGTAAGGCAATAGTTGGTTCGGTATTCTGTCACGTGTGAACAGCCCGAATAATGAACTATGCCCGTGTCACTTACTCGTGTGTGACACTCTTCTTTTCATCTTATTGCATACCTTCTCATTGGATTCTCGTGTCTCTTCAAGTGACATTTGATTTCCTTCCTCTTTCTTGGCTCTTCACTATGGCTATAGTGAAAGATGACTGAGTTTCTAGTTTCTACTGTTCTTCTCGTAACAGTGATCATGCATTCTTAACGCATCTAAGTTCATTGAGATATCAAATCAATTAATAAAGCATAAACCTTGAAAAGTAAGCATCAGCACATTCGTATGAAACGTGAACTTTCAACGTTCGTAAATTATTACCTCTTTCTTTCTTGTTGAGCGTGACGATGCGATGAAGTGCTGAGCTTTTGTCGACTGACTCTTCCAAACTAATATAAAATTTAGGACTAACTGGGTAACTCTTGGATTCAGAGCAAACGAACTGCTCTGATACCACTCTGTCACGGACCACTCCTCGACCTAATTAAGGATAACTAAGCCGGGAGGCCGCGACGATGGGACACAGTTATCGACGGCGATAGAAAGGGAGTTTCTGTTACGACCGGACTTAAGTTAGGATAAATAAGCCAGGAAAACGTAACTAAGGACACAATTATCGACGGCGATAGAAAGGGGGTGAACAAATAATAGAGGATCGAAAGAAGGGAAAAATTATTGTACACCTGATGTTTAGTTACAATACTCGAACAGACTAAACTGGCTTAACTGAAAGAACATAAAACCTAAGAGTACGCAGCGGAATAACAATATCTGATTACATGTATGAAGACATGTATCCAAGAGTTCATTCATTTAACCTATGACAAAAGCTCCGCTTTTCACTTCATCTCCATCAGTCACTGCTCAACCTGCACATTTAGAAATATATGCAGGGCTGAGTACAAGAGCACTCAGTGGGCACGTATGCCTAACTAAAATAAATACATGCATCATAAAACTGTAAATTGTCATGCCATCATAAACAGTACAGCAAGGGAGTTTTAGCTAAATAGGCCCAAGCTTACTAAATTCATTTGTGATTCTTAAAGTTCGACTGATCAGTCTAAGTTCTTTTGTAATCTATCATATCTGGAACTGTGTGCCGGAGAGGTGGCCACCTCTCACGGTCACTCGACCGGCCAACCCGCTAGATGACTCACGGTCCCTCGTGTACACTAGTCAAGGCAGGATAGCCATCAACTGCTCAAGACCCGAATTCGATTTCATCATTGGCAAAGCCAAAGCAGATAGATATCATACTGAAATTGAAACATTTTATGGCAAGACAATACTTGAAATAACTTTAATTCATAGATTTTGTAACGAAATAACTTGTTCAAACGGTAGCATTTAAACTTGTTTGATAGGTATATAAAACTGAAATTAACAGTTAAATCATCTCATGCATTGATTCGTATAAGAGGCATACGATACGCAGGGGATCTCTATATACGTATAGTAAAGTAATGCCCACCTGGTAGTGGAGACTCGCGACTAAGCCTTAAGCTCTTGCGTTCAACCTTGATTCGAAAAGAAATAACGCAAGGTCTTAGTCCGAGGAAATTCTAATAAATGAGGATGCGTAGTGTAATTATGCATGGCTCATATTCCCTTTTTATTACTGAGATAATACTTAGGGAAACTTTATCCCTAGTCCTTGTTATTAACAACAATTAAACTAACTAGGTTTCATCTCATGAAGTCAAGTAATTAACTATATTGATTCGTTCTCATTAGGGTGTTCTAAAATAATAATCTCCCTTCGTGTAAGCAAGGGAAAAGAATAGAACTCAACATTCGAACACCCTAAATTCTTCCCTCTCTCTCTCTCTCTCTCTGGCGGTTTCGCTTCTGCTCTGGCATCTCGCTACCCTCTGCTCTGGCGTCTCGCTTCTCTGCTCTGGCGTCTCGCTTCTCTGTTCTGAAAGTCAGCTCTGGCTGAAATTAGCTCTGTGGCGTAGTGATTCCTCTGGCGAGGTGATCCTTCTGGCGAGGTGATCCCTCTGGCGAGGTTATCCCTCTGGCGAGGTGATCCCTCTGCCGAGGTGATCCCTCTGCTCTGGCTGCCAGTGACCCCTCTGCTCTGTCGCCAGTGATTTCTCTGCTCTGGTGCCAGTGATTCCTCTGCTCTGGCTGCCAGTGATTTCTCTGCTCTGGCACCCGTGATTTCTCTGCTCTGGCACCCGTGACTCCTCTGCTCTGGCTGCCAGTGATTCCTCTGCTCTGGCGCCAGCGATTCCTCTGCTCTGACGCCAGTGATTCCTCTGCTCTGGCGCCAGTGATTTCTCTGGCGAGGAGACTCCTCTGGCGAGGCGACTCTTCTGGCGAGGCGACTCCTCTGGCGAGGCGACTCCTCTGGCGAGGCGACTCCTCTGCTCTGGTAGCTTGCCTCCGCTGCTCTGGCAGCTTGACTCCGCTGCTCTAGCAACTGTCTTTGACTCCTCTATTCTGGCCATTCCTCTTCTCGGGCCATTCCTCTGGCCATTCCTCTGGCCGTTCCTCTGGCCATTCCTCCGGCCATTCCTCTGGGGACTCCAGTTTCCAAAACCAGAATTCTCCGTCCTTATCTCGCCTCGATTCTCACTCGTATACAAACCTTAATCTATTCCTATGTGATCATGCTGTGCTTGTTCAAGTTCATCTACGATTAAGCTAAAGTTCTCGTCGTTCATCAAGGCTCAAGTTGTAGGTTCTACACAACGTGACTTTAACATGCTTTTTGTTCATTCGATCTAGAGCCTAAAACATGTTTTCTGCGAGTGTGTGATTCATGCCGAAAGAAGTAGCATTAGAGGTCGAGAGTTACCTTGTTGTTGCGCGCTTTAGTCGGACAAGCACGATGGATCCTCGCTTCTTCGATCGTCGAGGTTCAAACTGAAAAGGGAGTTATTGTTCTTAGGCTGAAACAGATGGAAGGGAACACGGCGAAGGGAAGAAATAAGGCCGTGTCTTACCTTGAATGTGTAGCAAGGGCTTCGGTCTAATCTTCTCCGTGGAAGGCGTCAAGAGAGTGATGGAGCTCTTGCTGTTGCTGCTGGATTTTCAGAGTGCCGAAGGAGTGAAAGGGTGGCACAAAGGGGTTGAAGGGGAGTTTAAATAGGGGAGCTTGGCTGACTGCACTTGAGTGCCTAAGGGGGAGGGCTTGGCTGTAGCCCTACCTTGCGTGGAATAGGGGAGGCTTTTCAGCTGCTCGCCCAATGGAGGGGCTGCTGCTGCTGCTGCTGTTGCTGAGCTCGGCAAGCGTGGAGGTGGAGTGTGGCTCTTCGGCTGCTGCCCAATGGGAGGAGCTGCAGCTGGCGTGGAAAGAGGGGGGAGAGCTGCTGTGTAGGGCTGCTAGGGCAGCCTAGTCTACTTGGCTGCGGTTGGGCAGCGCTGGTGTGGAGTGAGGGGGAGAGCTGCCATGGCTGGCGTGTGGAGGGGGAAAGGAGGGTGGCTTATCGGTTGCCCATCCCAAGGCTGCTGCCGAGGCTGCCGCTGCTCTGGCGTAGAGGTGGCATGCGGCCCATTGGCTGCCCAGCCAATGGCTGTTGCTGCAGCCTTTCCCCCTTTTCTCCTTCCCCCTTTTTCCCTCTCTTTCTTAATCATTGTGTTGGTAGGTTAGGGTGGTAGAGTAGGGTGATGTAAGAGGAAAAGTCTAATTAAAACCCTTCAGGGTTGATTTTCTCAGTATTAGAAATACTATTTTCTAAAGTCGATAATGCTAAATTAAATCCGTAGATTTAATTCGTTCGCTATTCTCAAACTTAAATTAAATCCGTAGATTTAATTAGCTTCAAGGTCTCGTTCAAATACTCAAATTAAATCCGTAGATTTAATTAGCTTCAAAGTCGGAAATAATTCACGACTTAAACATCAGTGTGAAATAACTTCATCTTGATAAACAACACAACTTAGCTAAGTTGGTTATAACCTTGAATAATAAAAATTCATCAACTCGAAGGTTCTCATTTCGGTCTTAAACACGCGAAGATAAATAAATGCATATTGCTAGTGCAGTGACTCTGTCTCAAAAATACGTAATTCATAAACATAGATGAAAACATAAAACGCTTCAATTACTGGCAGAAAGAAAATTAAACACATAATACCGTAATTAAAATTCTGATAAAAGAGCGGGTCACTACAACAGAGGTGACTACGAGCCGTCTTCGAGTCGGTCGGTCACGGTACTTGAAAGGGAGGCCTACTTCTCAGTACCTTTAATGATGAGTTGTAGATGTGGTACATACTTGCTGAGTTTTTGACAGCTGTCGTTCTTATCGTTTATTTATGATGTCATGATTCTTAACTGCATACACGGGCTCTTTTACACTTAACTCCTGTGTGTTGCTGAGAAATGGGCAAGTTCAATCTATAGCTCTAAGAGCAGCTTTCTTGTTTTTCCGGCGTTTGCCCACTGAGTATTCTGTACTCACGCCCTGCATGTATTTTTAAATGTGCGGGATAAGCAAGGAGCGAGAATGGTCTGGTGCTGGTGGGGAACTGTTTCAATCGATGTGCTTACATTACCGTATTTCCTTCTTGTTGATAGAGTCTTGATGTGGATTCACTTTGAATTTGAATCAAGCAATTTACTCTCGGTTATGTGTCTTTATACATATAATCGGTTCGCCTTTTGCTGCGATACTCTGCATATTATGACTTCTTATGAATATTAAACTATACCCGCTTTGTTTTTGTTCTTGAGAATCCTGATATTTTTGGAGTTATGATGATTTTGACGTTTATACCCTTATATGACATTACGATGTTTTCCTTAGCATCTTTTCATGTGAGGTTCCGTTTGATGTTCAATCTATTCTTCTTGTATTTTCTTATTCTTTTATTTAGTCGTATCGATACTCGGTCTACGCTATCACTGGCTAGACGGCGGGCTGCGACAGAGTAGTATCAGAGCAGGTCGTTTGCTCTGAGTTTATTGCTTGATTGAGTTGAAACTTTGATTGCTTTCACCGAGTACTAGTCTAATCTAAATTCTTAGGCTAGTTAGAGAGAGTCAGTTTGAAACAGAACCCCAACGCCCCATCTCCTCCGGCTTACCGAGGTAAGAGTTTGTTGATGTTTCTTTATCGCTTTTATGCTGAGTACTGAGTTTGATTCACTAATGAGTTATGTATTGTTTTGATGGCGGAATTGTCTGAGATGATGGAATATGATGTGAGCTAGTGATTGAGGATTGTATGGAAAGATATTGAGGCTAGTATAGCCAACAAGGCAAAAAGAGAAAACATGAGAAAGCAAAAAGGACAATAAACGAACACCGCCCAATACCGTCTACTAAGGGAGACAACCCTTCCTAACAAGGCCCAACAAACCCCTACTACCACCTTCAGAAAAGCGAGGAAACCCAAAAGGCTCAGCAACCAAGCAGTCGCCAACCAAACCCAAACCCTCAAGTAACCACCAGTCTCGAGAAGTGTGCAGAGCTAAGGCATTGAGAAGCCACATCAAGCTAAAACAAATCAATCCGATCAGACCCAATTCTCCGCTAGCAGTGAATCTCCTAATGAACTCATCCTCGTAGTAGTCATCTTCATCACCATCTCCATCATCAGCATCTCCATCATCGCTCGATTGTAGGGAAGACTCTTCACGATCCATCACTATAGAAAACCATATAAATCAATTATTTACTCCCACAGTCAGCCAGGAAACAGTACTGGTTCTGATACCAATGACACCGTCCGGGAGCCTCACAATACGTACACTCAAGGTGGTATCAAAGCCAGTACTCTTTCCTGGCTGACTGTGGGAGTAAATAATTGATTTATCTGGTTTTCTATAGTGATGAATCGTGAAGAGTCTTCCCTACCCATGGAACTACCCCTACCTTAACCCAACACATCCTCTCTCAATCCTCAGCTCTTTCACTACCAAAACAACATACATCCAGCATAGAACATCTTATAAATAAATAAAATAAAGTCTTTCAAACTTCGGCTCACTCACATGTAACAAGATTAATCAAACACGGGCTCAATTTGCCAACTCCACAATCTCCAATTGGCTTCTTGATCAACTCTTGCTTCCAAACTTCTTCAACTAAGATCATCAAGCTCTCCCTGAACTTCTTGGCTCGAGCTCTTGTAACTGGACCAACAGGAACATGCACCGGGTCTTGCACCAACGAACTTTCGGCTGCATCAGGTCCTTCCTTGAAAGAGAACAGCGTAGCATAGAGAAATATTCTTGGAAAATGGCCTTCGTGTATAGAGAAAGGTCTCCAATGAATTCTCGATGGATTTCGCCTAGCACCTCACCAAGGGTTGAGAACATCAGTAGTTGCCATTGGCGATATTCTCCAACATTGAGAAACCTTTCTCATAAAGTCCCCAGGAATCTGGAAGTGAATTCCTTAAGGACTATTTTGAGATCCGCATCTTCCCTATTGAGTTGATTGTCAATCCAGGCTGCAAAGGTATGCATACTGTCTCGACGCTTGTCAAAAGGGACATTGATGCAGCTCGAACAGAGCCAAGAGTGCGCCAGAACAGAGCCAAGCTCGTGCCAGAACAGAGCTGAAGTTATGTCAGAGTAGAGCATAATGGAATGCGGGAGCAGAGCAGAGAAGAATGCCAGAGCAGAGCAAACTTCCAGGATGCCAGAACAGAGAAAAAGGTCCAGAGCAGAGCGCACTTCCAGAGCAGAGCAGAACAAGCTTCCAGAGCAGAGCTAAGTTTCAGAGCTGACTAAAGTCCAGAGCAGACCATGTTGCAGAGCTGCCGTTCCAGAGCCAGACCATGTTCCAGAGCTGGCGATGTAACGGCGAGTTCAACCAACCCTCGTCGGGTGTCATTCATCGTCCCCGAGTTGCTGCGTCAATCACACGTTGGGGTTTAGGGATTCGTTCGCCTAGATCATTTCGTGGATTAGATTAAGAGGTTTTGGGATATTCCATCTTTTATCTTCGTTATTTTGTTTTTTTATCCAGTTTCGTTCTTAAGTCTTCCGCGTGTGTTGATTGATCGGCAAGGATCTGATCATTTGGTATCAGTTTGGCCGTGTTTCGTATCCAGGGGTTTCTTGTTTCCCATATTTTTCTTCCTGTGAGAATTTTCGACCATGCCTAACACAGATTTTCCATCTTACTAGAGTATTACTGACGCCGATTTGATGTATATGAAGAAAGAGGTGCGGAGAATGGTAAATGATGTATTTAAGCCTATGCATGAGAGGTTAGAGAGGTTAGATCGAATTGAGCAATATCACCAGAGACCGCATCGAAATTTTTGAGGGGATCATGAGGAAGACTTCGGGAATGCTCGTTGACAATTTTATAGCGGCAAGACAAGGCAAGGTAAAACAATGGATCATGAGAATATCAAGTTGAACAATATTTCATCAATCCAAAAGAAACACGATCGTAACTCATATCTCGGAGGGGAGTGGGATGATTGGAACTATGAGAATCAGGGCAATTGGAGGCAGTCTCAACCAGTTTCTCGTGATTCCTTGTCAAAAGGGAACCCATGGAAAAAGGAGGCACCGCCAAGTGATGACAAGAAGCAGTCCTTTAGGTCTCGAACAGAGGGTGTGAGTTCAGCAAATCAAGGCAATCCGGCAGTTTTAGATGGTTGCAATCGAGATAAGAAGTGTTTTAAGTGTCAGGGATTCGGATCCAATGAGAGTGAGCAGTGGGAGAATCTCTTTCACACGAGGTGTCTTGTCCAAGACAAGTTGTGCAGTGTGATCATTAATGGCGGGAATTGCACAAATGTGGCGAGTAGGTACATGGTGGAGAGATTGGGGCTGACCGAGGTGAAACACCCCAAACCGTATCGTTTGCAATGGCTGAATGAGACCGGCATAGTCGATGTTACCACGCAAGTGAAAGTGACTTTTCGCATTGGGAAGTATGAAGACGAGGTTTTGTGCGATGTTATTCTCATGCAGGCGACCCCACATTTTGTTGGGTAGACCGTGGCAGGTTGATAGACGAGCTACTCATGATGAAGTCACCAACAAGTACTCCTTCGCATATAAGCAAAGGAAGGTGGCACTTGGTTCCCTTAGTCCTAAACAAATTTATGTGGATCACGTGCAACTGCAGCAATGGCACAAGGAGGCGGATAAGGTGAAGTCTACGGAGCAGCCGGTAGAGAAAAATGAGATGCAAGTTATGGTGGAAATTGATAGAGAGGTTGTTGCTATCAAAGATAAAGAGACCGATCCCGATATGCCAAAATTGGAGGAGACCGACGAAGAAGTGGCAGTTGTGGTGGAAGTCGATAGAGAGGTTGTTGCTGTCCAAGATGAGGAGAATCTTACGTTGCTAAAATTGAAGGATTCACGTGAGGAAGTGCGTGAGGAATCTACTGCATCTACTTTGGAAGCAAATGCTTTGACGCAAGCTAAGGTGAGGAATAAGGACCAACCGGTGGAGGAAGAGAAGGAATTTGATGATGTTGTTCCCGATAATACCAAGCTGATGAAATTAGAGAAGGTGTCATTTCCCATCGACAAGTATGAAAGTGAAGTCTTTTGTGTTGAAGCGCCGATGCAAGCTACATGGCTGTTCGGAAGAGAAGTGACGCATGGCAGTATTTTCAACAACAATTTCTTTATGTTCAAGGTTCACGAAAAATCAGAGTTTGAGCCGAAGCATCTGGTTTTTGATCCCGGCAAGACGAATGATGGACAAGAGAGAAAAGCTATGGTCCAACAATCGTTTCTTGCAACAAACGAATATTTGGTATTTTATCCAGGCATTTGCATTGACGACTTGGATTTAAGGACAAATCCTCTTCAAGAGGAGGGGAATGATGCAGCCCGAACAGAGCCAAGAGCGCGCCAGAACAGAGCCGAAGTTATGCCAGAGCAGAGCAGAATGGAATGCCGGAGCAGAGCAAAGAAGAATGTGAGAGCATAGCAAACTTCTAGGATGCCACAGAAGAGCGGACTTCCAGAGCAGAGCGGACTTCCAGAGCATAGCAGAACAAGCTTTCTGTAGTGACCCGCTCTTTCATCAGTATTTTAATTACAGTATTGTGTATTTAATTTTCTATCTGCCAGTAATTGAAGCGTTTTATGTTTTCATCTATGTTTATGAATTTCGTATTTTGGAGACAGAGTCACTACACTAGCAAGCATGCAATTATTTATCTTCGCGTGTCTGAGACCGCGATAAGAATCTTTGAGTCGATGAATAATTATTATTCAAAGGTTGTAATACCCCGGATTTTCGATCCTAGGTTTCACATGATCCTATTGATATTACTAGGATATGATAGATCCCTGATTCCCGGTTAAAAAGAATAATTATCCTAGCGATGATTTAATGAATCTTGATGCCTAGGTTTTCTCTTAAGAAAGTCGGTAAATAAGAAGATGATTATTTTTATTTTTTCCGTGTGTTGTTGTTTTCAATAAATAGGTATATTTATTTTCATTTCAAAGTATGAAAAGCAAAGTGCATATTTATTTCTAATACGAGTTTGTTTTAGTTCGGGTTTGAGCGATTACGGGCCGTATAGATGGCCAAGGGTGGGCCGATTTTTAGAGAGGCTTGGGCCGATTTTAAGGCCCTATTTTAGAGCCCAAATGCAGCCCATTTCAGCCCCAAAGCCCACTTACACATCAGCCACCTTTCTAAATTCAAAAGGGGACAAGAACCATCATGACTTGGCATTGGAACTACCAAATTGCATGCCACAAGGTACCTTCCATTGGTGGCAGCCACCCCACCCTATCCTACCCCAAATGTTCGTGCATAGCCTCCCCAAAAGCAAGAATGGCTGCAAACTTCTCCCATTCCATTCATTTTCACTCCAAGAAAGTGCTAAGGCAAGAAAGTGCTCTCACTCTCTTCTCCCCTCTCCATTTTCGTCCCTCCACATCTCCCCCGCTCCCAAGACTCTTCTCCCACCATTATCACACTCCATAGAAGCCCTTGAAGCCCCAAGAGAAGTATCAAAGCAAGGGAAAGCATGGGAAAACTAGGGCGTAAAGTTAGAGTGAAGGTTGTGCTTCGAGGGTGAGTTTTCTTTTGTCTTCTCAACTGAAAATACTTTAAGACCACGGATTTTTACACATATGGGTGCTATATTGTGTGAGGATATGTTTTATGGCCTTGGATATTTATTTTGGTAGAGTTTATTGGGTGAAAAATCGTGCATGAGGTAAAGCTGCGAATCTGCCATAAGCACACTGCTCCGGCAGTATTTTGCAAGGCGATTTCAGCCGTCCAAACGGTGCCCAACAATCCCAAATTAATTATGTATCATATTTCATATGTTTTCTACACTATGGTATATTTTCAGAATTTTTAGAGCTCTTATGATTTATTTATGAATTATTAAACATCACTGCCCGTCTGGAATGCATTTCTGGTAAACAATCTTTGGGAGGCCATAAGTCACGTTTCAATCGGTAAAACCCTTTGAAACATTAATATGATACTCTAGACTCCCTTATCTTTCGTTTGAAACTGGCCTCACTATTTTTGGATGAGGGAAATGCCCGGTATAATTCTTTGAAGTCTAGTTCTTATTCTGTGTATCCTCCAGTAGGTTTTACAAACCTACAACTTTGAGGTGGCAAAGGCCAACCTAAATCTTTGATTCTCAAGCCCATTTTTATATTAAATATCCATTGACATGTTGGGAACTTATTTGTTCATTTGTAGAAGTTTTGGTAAAGCCTAAAGTGGTTTTTCTGAATTAAACTTTGAATCTGCCGAACTTGAACTCTTTTTGTGCACTGAACTTTGGATGTTAATATCTCCTAAACCATGAATCTTCTTGGGGTAAATTCAACTGGAGAGTGTCACTCTCTCTCCCTAGTTTTCAGATTGACCCTTGGAGTTCCCAGTGGCCCTTTGTAATGGGAGATATGAATTTTTAAAGAAGGCCCATTGACTTGGTTCTAATCTGGAAATATGAAATTTCCAGATTTTTGCTTGTTAAGTACCCATCTTTGAGTGGGCATATCTTGCTCGTTTGAACTCTGTTTCATTCGATTCAAATTGGAGAATGATCCTTGAAATGTCTAGTTTCCAGAATGTCCTTTGGAGCCTCATTTAGAGATCCGAGGCATAATTGGTGTCTGTTGCAAAACAGCCCCTTAAGAGCTCAAGTTGTTGAATTATTTTCTAAGTTTGAAAGTTGGTTTTAAAGGATGTTTCATGAAATATTATGTATATGTGCATGACGAGTTTGGGATATGTTTTGTGCAAAGTTTTCATGAAAATGAGTGAGTTAACCTAGATAAGGCATCAAGATAAGCTAACGTATGTAAAATGCATAATCCCTAGTTCGATTTTGCGTTGTAAGTCCGGGAATAGGTTGACCTAGAGATCCCAAGTAGACAACGGTTTTTGTTATCCATGATATGTGCTAAGAGTTAAGAACTCGTCTTGTAGGAATTGGTTCACAGGACGGTACCACCGCTTAAGATCACCTCTCTTCCGCACTGAGGATCAGGTGGGCATTACTTTCACTATACGTATATAGAGATCCCCTGCGTGGCGTAGGCCTCTTATACAGATAAATGCATGAGATGATTTAACTGTTAATTTCAGTTTTATATGTCTATCAAACGAGTTTAATGCTACCTTTGAACAAGTTATTTCGTTACAAAATCTTTGAATTAAAGTTATTTCAAGTATTGTCTTGCCATAAAATGTTTCAGTTTTAGTATGATATCTATCTGCTTTGGCTTTGCCAATGATGTAATCGAATTCGGGTCTTGAGCAGTTGATAGCTATCCTGCCTTGACTAGTTACACCAATGACCGTGAGCCATCTAGCGGGTTGGCCGGTCAAGTGTTCGTGAGAGGTGGCCACCTCTCCGACACACAGTTCCAGATATGATAGAATACAAGAGAACTTAGTCTGATCAGACGAACTTTAAGAATCACAAACGAATTTAGTAAGCTTGGGCCTATTTCACAAAAACTCCCTTGCTGTACTGTTTATGATGGCATGACAATTTACAGTTTTATGATGCATGTATTTTATATTTAGGCATACGTGTCCACTGAGTACTCTCGTACTCAGCCCTGCATATATTTCTAAATGTGCAGGTTGAGCAGTGGCTGATGGAGATGAAGTGAAGAGCGAAGCTTTTGTCATAGGTTAAATGAATGAACTCTTGGATACATGTCTTCATACATGTAATCAGATTATGTTATTCCGCTGCGTACTCTTAGGTCTTATGTTCTTTCAGTTAAGCCAGTTTTATCTGAACCTACAAGCCTGTTCGAGTCTTGTGACTAAACATTAGGTGTATTATAAATTTTCCCTTCTTTAAACAAATTTTAGTTCGATCCTCTATTATTTGTTCACCCTCCTTTTTTTCGCCGTCGATAACTGTGTCCTTAGTTACGTTTTCCTGGCTTATTTATCCTTAATTAAGTCCGGTCGTAACAGAAACTCCCTTTCTATCGCCGTCGATAACTGTGTCCTTCGTCGCGGCTTCCCGGCTTAGTTATCCTTAATTAAGTCGAGTAGGGTCCGTGACACTTTCAGAGCAGAGCTAAGTTTCAGAGCTGACTAAAGTCCAGAGCAGACCATGTTGCGGAGCTGGCGTTCCAGAGCCAGACCATGTTCCAGAGCTGGCGTCCTCGCCAGAGTTGTCAAAACTTGCGGAACAAGTTTTCTTTAAGTTTTCTTGTTTTTACGTTGTTTCCTTCATTAGATTAGGGTTTAGTTTTGCATATATATAAGGTTGTTGCATGGAACGAAAAACCTAACTTTTGATATATAAAATTTGTGAGTTTATTCTCTCTTGGGATCTTCGAATTCCTATTGATTTTGCTAAAGGCAAATTCAATTTATCGACGTAATGGCGAGTTCAACCAACCCTCGTCGAGTGTCATTCATCTTCCCCGAGTTGCTGCGTCAATCACACGTTGGGGTTTAGGGATTTGTTCGCCTAGATCATTTCGTGGATTAGATTCAGAGGTTTTGGGATATTCCATCTTTTATCTTCGTTATTTTGTTTATTTATCCAGTTTTGTTCTTAAGTCTTCCACGTGTGTTGATTGATCGGCAAGGATCTCATCAGACATCATCATCGAAAGAAAACCAGGGACCACTGGATTTGATGCAGACTAAGGTTCGTTGGTGCAGGATTCGGTGCATGTTCCCGTTGGTCCGGTTACAAGAGCTAGAGCCAAGAAGTTCAAGGAGAGCTTAATGATCTTGGTTGAAGAAATCTGGAAACAAGAGTTGAGGAAGCCGATCGGAGATTGTGGAGTTGGCGAAGTGACAATCCCGCGCCAGAACAGAGCCACTCGCCAGAGTTGAAGCGCCAGAACAGAGCCAAGCTCGCCAGAGCTGAATTCGTTGTGCCAGAGTAGGTCTTCAGAGCAGAGAGTGCCAGAGCAGAGTATACTTTCAGAGCTGAAGTCCAGAGCAGAGCTGAAGTACAGAGCAGAGTAGGCTATATTTCCAGAGCTGGCGTTCTCGCTAGAGTTGTCAAGATGTTTCCAGAGCTGGCGTTCTCGCTAGAGTTGTCAAAAACTGGCCGAACAAGTTTTCTTTTCGTTTCCTTGTTTTTAAGTTGTTTCCTTAATTAGATTAGGTTTAATTTTGCCTATATATAAGGCTGTTGCATGGGAACGAAAAAAATAACCTTTGATTTATAAAATTTGTGAGTTTTATTCTCTCTTGAGAGCTTCGAATCCTTCATGATTTTGCCAAGACGAATTCAACTTATCGACGTAACGGCAAGTTCAACCAACCCTCATCGGGTGTCATTCAACGTCCCCGAGTTGCTGCATCAACGTCATGTTGGGGTTAGGGATTCGTTCGCCTAGATCATTCCATGGGTTAGATTCAGAGAGGGATTCCATTCATCTATCGTTCGTTTATCAAGTCTTCCACTAGCGTGTTCGTTTGAACGGTCCGGCAAGGATCGTATCAGGACTACTTCGGAGCTTTAGCTTCGTCAGGACGGGAGACATATGGTTGGTCAATGGATTTAGCATCCGAGTCCGCTTCTACTTGTACAGTATAAGGTTGACTGGATGTCGAGGGATCGGCCATCAAGATAGCTTATAAGTCTGTCATGCTGTCGCCATCGCCAATGTTGACGGAGAAAGAGGAACTGGATCCTTCAGAAGACTCGAGCATTTCATCAATTATGGGTAATTTGTTCACCATGAAGGCTTGAGAGGGTTGTGACCAGAGTCTGGTTGCTTTCCTCTGGCGTCATTTTTACTTCGGCGTTAAGTATCAAGATGAATACTTGATATCATGCCAAAATATTTAGAATATTCTGGCGATTCGCGAAGAGTTTAGAGATACTCCAAAGAGGGCATGAACACAGCTTTGGCTTTGAGTTTGTCATCATCGATCTGCTGCAGTTCTCTCTTGTGCTTCTTGATTTCAGCTTCCTTTTGGATGAAGTTGAAGGAATATTAAATTGAATTAATGCTCCGTTTGCCCGATGATCGTTTCTTGGTTATCATTAATTTATCATACAACGATTAATCCTAACATGCTCCTATGTAATTAACAGCTGCACATAGATGTTAGAAATACTTACTTGTGAAGCGGATGCAGAGATCGTTGATGATCGTGTCGAAAGACTCCAGTTCTGATCTTCTCGACTGTATCCCGCTCAACTTTCACCGTTGGATGGACAACGAGCTATGAAAGTTCCCAAGCTAGAAATCTCTACACGTTTTCCTGCGCTCCACACAGCTCTCAAAACCCTAATTTTATCAGTGTATTTTTCCTGAGAGCTGATAGCTGTATTTATAAAATACAGAAGAAGAGAGGAGGCGACAGCAGCGGCCCTCCAGCGTCTCCATCGGCGGCGGCACCTCCAGCAGCTCCAGCGCACAGCGACTGTATCGGCAGGAGCTCCAGCAAGCGACAACAGCAGCGGCAGCGTGCCGCCCGCTGGGCGCGCAGCGCGCAGAGCACGCAGGCGCGGCCCCGGGCACGCACCGCCTCTGCCTGCTGCTTCCCGTCATTCGCCCAGCCCCAGCCAACAGCAGCCTGACCAGGTGCGCGCAGCACACGGCGCGCAAGTGCCCGTACGCGCGCTGCCCTCGGCGCTGGCATCTCGGCCGCACGACACCCTGCACGTCTCCTCCTTACACCGACGCCGTTCTTTCGTTGTTGATTCGTCGTCATCTTCGTCTCGTTGCTCAGATTTTACAGATTTACAACGGAAAAACAAATACAATTGAAATCCTAATCTAACCGCGGATTTTCTCGCGGTGAAAAACGATTACAACGTCAAACGACGTATTCCACGAATCAACAGACCACGAAGAACAACAGCAGTAAAAACAACGCACATTATTAATCGTACATAAATTAATAATAGAGCCAAGAAATTGATCCTGGGCTCTGATACCAATTGAAGGAATATTAAATTGAATTAATGCTCCGTTTGCCCGATGATCGTTTCTTGGTTATCATTAATTTATCATACAACGATTAATCCTCACATGCTCCTATGTAATTAACAGCTGCACATAGATGTTAGAAATACTTACTTGTAAAGCGGATGCAAAGATCGTTGATGATCGTGTCGAAAGACTCCAGTTCTGATCTTCTCGACTGTATCCCGCTCAACTTTCACCGTTGGATGGATAACGAGCTATGAAAGTTCCCAAGCTAGAAATCTCTACACGTTTTCCTGCGCTCCACACAGCTCTCAAATCCCTAATTTTATCAGTGTATTTTTCCTGAGAGCTGATAACTGTATTTATAAAATACAGAAGAAGAGAGGAGGCGACAGCAGCGGCCCTCCAGCGTCTCCATCGGCGGCGGCACCTCCAGCAGCTCCAGCACACAGCGACTGTATCGGTAGGAGCTCCACCAAGCGACAACAGCAGCGGCAGCGCGCCGCCCGCTGGGCGCGCAGCGCGCAGAGCGCGCAGGCGTGGCCCCGGGCACGCACCGCCCCAGCCGGCTGCTTCCCGTCATTCGCCCAGCCCCAGCCAACAGCAGCCTCCAGCGCACACGGCGCGCCAGCGCCTGACCAGGTGCGCGCAGCACATGGCGCGCAAGTGCCCGTACGCGCGCTGCCCTCGGCACCGGCATCCCGGCCGCACGACACCCTGCACGTCTCCTCCTTACACCGACGCCGTTCTTTCGTTGTTGATTCGTCGTCATCTTCGTCCCGTTCCTCAGATTTTACAGATTTACAACGGAAAAACAAATACAATTGAAATCCTAATCTAACCGCGGATTTTCTCGCGGTGAAAAACGATTACAACGTCAACCGACGTATTCCACGAATCAACAGACCACGAAGAACAATAGCAGTAAAAACAACGCACATTATTAATCGTACATAAATTAATAATAGAGCCAAGAAATAGATCCTGGGCTCTGATACCAATTGAAGGAATATTAAATTGAATTAATGCTCCGTTTGCCCGATGATCGTTTCTTGGTTATCATTAATTTATCATACAACGATTAATCCTAACATGCTCCTATGTAATTAACAGCTGCACATAGATGTTAGAAATACTTACTTGTAAAGCGGATGTAAAGATCGTTGATGATCGTGTCGAAAAACTCCAGTTCTGATCTTCTCGACTGTATCCCGCTCAACTTTCACCGTTGGATGGACAACGAGCTATGAAAGTTCCCAAGCTAGAAATCTCTACACGTTTTCCTGCGCTCCACACAGCTCTCAAATCCCTAATTTTATCAGTGTATTTTTCCTGAGAGCTGATAGCTGTATTTATAAAATACAGAAGAAGAGAGGAGGCGCCAGTTTCTGTGTGTAGGCGATTTCTAGCCCTACATGGGCTAGGAGACAGTGGGCCAGTCCAGGGACCAGATACAAGGAATAAAGATGGGCCTCAAATAAATTAATTTATCTATGGTCAGCCCAGACCATAATTAATTTATAAATATCAGTTCATTCCACTAGAGAACTGATATTGACTTACCCCTTTATTGCCGGCATTTGAGTCGGGGCTTGTATTTAGACTTATTAAATCCTCGTATTTAAAATATCCGACATCCATTAATTAATTAGAGCTCTGACAGCCTTAATTAATTAATTTCTTATAATCCTTAAGCATGGGAAACCTCGCGGGAAGTCTTTGGTGATCCCAATTACTTCATCCCGTGAAGTTAGCCTCCTCTAGGCCTCTGCTCCTCTGATGGTGGTATTGTTATGAGCATGGGAAACCTCGCGGGTTTTCTTTGGTTACCCCAACTTTTTCATCCCGTGAAGATGGCCCTCAATGTTTAATCTTAAGTTTGTAACAATGGTTGAGTTTCTTAACGGCTTCGCTTTAGGAGACTCACTGCTTGCGGGGAATCGGGTCTGACCGGATTGGTCGCTTTTCTGGATGTTGCCTCCCCAGACTCTTCTTCGCTCTCATCCTCGGTCTGCAGTGCTTAAGGCAGGTCTGTATCGGGCTTGTTTTTGGTGGGGGAGCTTCGCGAAGCCTTTGCTTTCCGGGGCCAGTTTGGTGGTTTGTTGGAACGTTTGAGTTACTGATCCTCCCTTGACCTTTGTCCCTGGGGGCTTGGTTTGGTTTTTCGCTTTGTCGTTCTTCTGTTCTTCGTTGCTCTTTTTGTTTTGGTTTGTTTGATCTGATGCTTTCTTGTTTGGAAGGTTGGATCGGGCACGATGTTGGCGCTTTGATTCCTCTGGCGCTTTGTCTCCTCTGGCGCCCTGACTCCTCTGGTGCCTCGCCTCCTCTGGAGCCTTCACTCCTCTTGCGCCTTGGCTCCTCTGGCGCCTCGACGACTCTTCTGGCGTCCCGACTCCTCTGGCACACCGACCCCTCTGGCGCCTAGACTCCTCTGGCGCCTTGACTCCTCTGGCGTCGTGATCCCTCTGGCGCCTCGATTTCTCTGGTGCTTTGACTTCTCTGGCGCCTCGTTCCCTCTGGCGTCTCGTCCCCTCTGGCGCTTCGTCTCCTCTGGCGCCTTGATTCCGCTGGCGTCTCGTCTCCTCTGGCGACCCGGCTCCTCTGGCTGGGACTCCTCTGGCGCCTTGACTCCTCTGGCGCCTCGTCTCCTCTGGCATCTCGACTCCTCTGGTGCTTTAACTCCTCTGGTGCCTTCACTCCTCTGGCGCCTCGTCTCCTCTGGCGTCTCGACTCCTCTGGCGCCTCACTCCCTCTGGCGTCTCGTCCCCTCCGGCGCATTGTCTCCTCTGGCGCCTCGACTCCTCTGGCGACCCGGCTCTGGCGCTTTGAATCCTCTGGCTCCTTTGACTCCTCTGGCGCCTCGCCTCCTCTGGCGTCTCGACTCCTCTGGCGCTTTGACCCCTCTGGCGCTTTGGCCCCTCTGACGTTTTGACGCCTTTGGCGCCTCGGGTCCTCTGGCGACTTGACTCCTATGGTGCCTGGACTTTTCTGGCACCTTGATTCCTTTGGCGCCTTGCCTCCTCTGGCGCCTGCGGTCCCGTCTTTTGTTCTTTACGCTTCGGTTTTTGTTTTCTTCTTGTTTTGTTTTTCCAGACTCTCCTTGTTTGCGCCTGTGCTCGCAAGGGTTTTTGTTTTTCTTCAATAAAATTTCTATTTCAGCAGCCTTAAGCAGTACCACTCAAACCTTATTATTGCGCCTGAACTTAATCAACCTGCAGGGTTTAACACAATAAACATTATTGAGCTCCTTAAGGGGATGTCATTATCCTATACCGGATACGAGTACCAATACAGATAATCAAATATCATATATTAACCACTATTGATACGATCCTTGCCGATCGATCGAACACAACGCACGCGGAAGACTGAACTGGAACGGAAAGGATGGAAATCCCAAAACCTCTGAATCTAACCCACGGAATGATTTAGGCGAACGGATCCCTAAACCCCAACGTGCAGTTGACGCAGCAACTCGGGGACGCTGAATGACACCCGACGAGGGTTGGTTGATCTCGCCGTTACGTCGATAAATTGAATTCGTCTTGGAAAAATCAAGAAGAATTCGAAACTCTCAAGAGAGAATAAAAACTCACAATTTGATTAAAGGTAGGCTGAAAATTCGTCCAACACATAGAAGCCTTATATAGGCAAAGGCTAAACCTAATCTAATAAGGAAACAACTTAAAAACAAGCCCTAATAAGCCAAACAAGGCCCTTACTAAATAAATCCGAAAATAACAAGGCCCTATAACTCATGGGCTGCGAAAATAACAAAGTTAAACTAAATAAAAGAAGTCTTCAAAATAAATCACATCTTCAAGCTTCGGCCCACTCGCATGTAATGATATTAATTAGACTTGGGCCGACTCCACCATCTCCAATGGGTTTCTTCATCAACTCTTGAGCCCACACTTCTTGAACTAAGCTCATCAAGCTCTCCTTGAACTTCTTGGCTCGTGCTCTTGTAACCGGACCAACAGGAACATGCACCGGGTCTTGCACCAACGAACCTTGGGCTGCATCAACTATCACCCAAGATACAGAGTACTCAAGTTACTATATAACTCTCGCTCATAGTAAGTCAAAGTGATAGGCGAATCAACATATATATCTGACATCTTATTAGTATTAAGATCTTATAAGTCACCGAGATCTCTAATTCTTCACTTAAGTCAGATAGAAGAATATATCTCATTGTGGTCCTATCGATACGTATTACGTACCAGTATAGATAAGTAGTCAAGACAAACTACTTCCATCTATACCGCAACCTAAACCAATAACTTGTCCTAGAGTTATTTCGGTTGTGATCATATTATATCTCTTAAGGTTAATCCAATTATATGGTCTTCTGTGATCTACAACACACCATATAATCTACTTATATAGAGATAAAGAACATACATATGCAATCATGAACCCAATCAGATAGAAGATTAAATAGTGAAAACAGGAATCATTGCATACAAGCATAAAACGTTCTTGCTTTCAGTATACAAATCCAACAATCTCCCACTTATACTAAAGCAAAACTTTTAGTATACAATGTGTCTAAATACTAGCTATTACAACATCCACTTCACTCTTTACTTCTTCTCCCACTTATACTGAAAGTTTTTCTCTAAGTGGGTGGCATCAACCGCAGCCCCATCCCTCGAGCATGCTTCTCGTAGGCCTTTTGCGGTAAGCACTTCGTGAAAGGATCAGCTAAGTTCTCCAAAGTATCAATTTTCTCAACTAGCACATCTCCTCTGCTTACGATTTCTCGTATGATGTGGTACTTTCTCTCTATGTGTTTGGTCGCCTTGTGGCTCCTGGGTTCCTTAGAATTTGCCACTGCACCCGAGTTATCACAATAAATTATGATACTCTTAGGCAAATTAGGTACCACTCCTAGATCCAAGAGGTAGTTCCGGAACCATACAGCCTCTTTAGCAGCTTCGGAAGCAGCTACATACTCGGCTTCCATGGTAGAGTCTGCAATGCATTTCTGCTTTGCACTCCGCCATGATACGGCTCCATCTTCCAAGGTAAACACATAGCCAGAGGTAGATCTCTTCTCATCCCGGTCAGCCTGGAAATCCAAATCGGTGTAACCCAAAGGAATTAGACTGTCTGACTGGTAAACTAGCCTATAATCTCGAGTCCTTTTCAGGTACTTGAGAATGTGCTTTACCGCAGTCCAGTGTCCTGGTCCAGGGTTCGACTGATATCTAGCAACCATGCCAACGACATAGCAAATATCAGGTCTCGTGCAAAGCATTGCATACATGAGGCTACCTACAGCGGAAGCATATGGTACCTTCCTCATTTCCTCAACCTCACTAGGTGCCTTAGGACACATGTCCTTAGACAGAGGAATGCCATGTCTAAAAGGTAGCAAGCCTTTCTTGGCATTTTGCATGCTAAAACGAGCAATCACAGTATCAATGTAAGACGCTTGAGATAAGCTCAACATCCTTTTTTGGCGATCACGAACGACCTTGATCCCAAGGATGTACGCTGCATCTCCTAAGTCCTTCATTTGAAACTGTTCGGATAACCACCTCTTTATGTCCGATAATAGCTCGACATTGTTGCCAATGAGGAGGATATCATCTACATAAAGTGCAAGGAAAACCACGTCACCATCGACATCTAAACGGTACACGCAACTCTCGTTTTCACAACGAGTAAATCCATAGGACTTAATGACCTCGTCAAAACGCTTGTTCCATGACCTCGAAGCTTGCTTAAGTCCATAAATGGACTTCTTCAGCTTCCAAACAAGATGCTCTTCGCCCTTCTTCACAAAACCTTCGGGTTGCTGCATATAGATGTCCCTTCCTTCTTCAAGGAAACCGTTTAGAAAAGCGGTTTTGACATCCATTTGCCAAACCTCAAAGTTCATGTGAGGTGCTATGGCAAGGAGTATTCAGATAGACTTAAGCATGGCAACCGGCAAAAAGGTCTCATCATAATCTATACCTTGTTCCTGGGTATAACCTTTCGCCACCAGTCTAGCTTTAAAAGCTGTGACTTCGCCATCCGAATCTCGTTTTCTCTTGTATACCCACCTACTTTCTATAGCTAAGAAGCCATCTGGTAGTTTGGTTTTTTCGTATACATCCATAGCAGTCATGGATTCTATTTCAGAAACCATGGCGTCGTACCAAGAATCTGCATCTACATCTTTCATCGCTTGTCTAAAGTTATCAGGGTCGATATCCTTTTGTTCATCAACAGGGAGAAAATCCGAAGATTCTCCCAAGAACATAAATCGATCGGGCTGAACGATAACCCTCCCACTACGACGAAGCGATGGTGGTACAGCTGTGACAATGGTTTGTGCAGTGTCCTGTGGTGCATTCACTTGCACACTTGGCTGGGGTGATGGAATCGCCTGTCCATTGCCTTCGATTTCTTGAAGGACAATCTCGGACCTTGACTTGTGCTCATTTATATAATCCTGTTCCAAGAATCGTGAGTTGGTGCTAACAACCACTTTCTGATCCTTAGGATTATAAAAATAAGCACCTTTCGTTTCCTTAGGATATCCTATAAACAACATTAATTCGCATCTAGGCTCCAATTTCTTCGCTTCCTTGTCTAGCACGTATGCAGGACAACCTCATACCTTTATATGGTTCAAACTGGGCTGACGCCCTGACCATAACTCGATAGGAGTTTTAGGAACCGATTTGGACGGTACCCTATTTAGCAAATAAACCGCTGTTTCCAAGGCATATCCCCAAAACGAAATAGGCAATGATGCATAACTCATCATTGATCGTACCATTTCCATAAGAGTTCTGTTTCTTCTCTCTGCTACACCATTCTGTTGGGGAGTACCCGGTGCAGTCAATTGGGATGTAATCCCACATTCTGACAAGTATTGCAAGAACTCGTTTCCGAGGTATTCGCCACCGCGATCAGACCGCAATGACTTGATAGATTTACCCCTTCTCTTCTCCACTTCTGCCTTGAATTCTTTGAATTTCTCAAAGCATTCAGACTTGCGTTGAAGTAGGTAAATATACCCATATCTTGAGTAATCGTCAATGAAAGTGACGAAATACTCATACCCTCCACGAGCCTTTGTGGACATCGGTCCACACAAGTCAGAGTGAATCAATTCTAACACATGCGAGGCCCTATTCCCCTTGGCCTTAAAAGGCCTTGCCGTCATCTTTCCTTCTATACAGGATTCGCAGGTTCTAAATGGAACAGCTTGAAAGTCTTTCAAGACTCCATTTGAAACGAGCCTTTGGATCCTATTTAGATTGATGTGGCCTAACCTTAGGTGCCACGCATGCATATATTGTTCATGAGAATAATACTTCCTCTTATTCGGATTAGGACAGATTTGTGATGTAGATGCAACATGGACAGAATTTTTAATTGGACATGTAATAGTATAGAGAGAATTGTTCAAAATTCCGGAACAAATAATCTTGTTATTTTTCATGATAGAGACACCTCTATCAAAAGTAACAGAAAATCCATCCATAAACAATTTTGAAACAGAAATAATGTTCCGCCGAAATTCCGGCACATATAAAACATCTCTCAAAACTAAAATGTCATAACCAAAACATAAAGATAACTCTCCAATAGCAACAGCTGCGACCTTCGATGCATTTCCCCCGTATCCACTACCCACGAATGAGTAGAAAATGAAGCCAAACATGTCTCAGTTACTAGAACTTGTGACGTACCTTGTCCCTTTGCCTTGAGCACTGGACAATCTTTCTTCCAATGCCCAATCTTGCCGCACTTGAAGCACTTCCCTTTTCCCGTCGGCTTCTTCACGCCGCCGCTAGGGCCATTCACTTTGGCTTTGCCACTCCCACTAGCTTCGTTGTCATTCTTGCCCTTTGGACCCTTCCACTTCTTTTTCCCGCCTTTCGACGAAGAAGTAGATCCCTTGGCAGCGACAAGAACCTCTTTCTCTTTTCGTGTGCCCATGACTCCCTCCGCCGTAACTAGAGCATTCAACAACTCATTAAGAGTATAGTTGGCCTTGCTCATAACGACGTTGAGACGGAAGTTCTCATAGGATTTGGGGAGAGTGTTGAGGATGATATCGACTTTGGCTTCGCCTTCGATACCCCCTCCTAGCAGATCAAGCCTGTCAAACAAATTTATCATATGCATGACATGATCGTGCACAGAACTGCCCTCGCTCATAACACATGCTAAGATTTCTCTCATGATGTTAAAGCGGGCAGATCTTTCGGACTCCCCATAAACCTCAGAGAGATTTAACATGATCGTAGTCGCATCGTCCATGCCCTGATGCTGGAGTTGCAAAGTTTGCGACATAGTCATCATAATATAGCACTTGGCCATATTATTTGACTTGTGCCACCTCCTATGCGCCTCACGTTCCGCATCAGTTGACTGATCAGTTAAGGCCGCGGGACGTGGAGTAGTAAGCACAAAACTGTGCTCATCAGCGTCAAGAATATACATTATGTGGCATTTCCATTCTGTAAAGTTAGGACCGGTGAGAGGATTGTTGGCGAGAAATAGAGATTATCGGAGACATAGACATATCTGAATGTAAACAAAATAAACATGTAAGAACATGAGCGCATATAATTCGTAACAATAATATTGTAACCTTTTGATAAAACAATATTAATGAAACCTCCAACGGCTCAAAGAATTCCATGTGCAAGCCACGTGGGGTGGACAGTTACACACGAACTCCTCAACCAGACTATTCACTAGTCATTTAATTTCCATGTCAACTTAACCTTTTGACAAAAGAAATTAATAGTTGGCACCTTGACTAGACCATATCATCATCAAGAAGGGACTCCGTGGGGGAGTTGTACATTGTACTTGATATGATATCTAAGCAATGACCACATTTTAACCTTTAAAATTAAATTCTCGAAATTGACATACTCACTCGGACCATGCCGCTTTCAATTTAATTTTCTTGGTTATCTTATTTAATTCCATTCTCCAAAGTACTTGTGAAAATTACACAAGTAAGCCACGTGGGGTGGACCGTTACTGCATAACTCCCACTACTTTAATGGTTTAAATATTTTTTATAGAAACCTCTTCTGACAAACTTATGAGAAAACAAATACGAAGTAAGCCACGTGGGGTGGACCGTTACTCATATTGCTAAACACTTTGTCTAGAGACCACATGTAGAGGTCTACATAATTTTAAGAATAAAATTAATTAGAAATAACCACAATTTAACTTTGAAATTAAATTCTCCAATTCTGACATACTCACTCGGACCATGCCGCATTCAATTTAATTTCTTAGTTATCTTATTTAAATCCATCCTCTAAAGTACTTGTGAAAATTACACAAGTAAGCCACGTGGGGTGGACCGTTACTGCATAACTCCCACTACTTTAATGGATTTAAATATTTTTATAGAAACCTCTTCTGACAAACTTATGAGAAACAAATACGAAGTAAGCCACGTGGGGTGGACCGTTACTCATATTGCTAATCACTTTGTCTAGAGACCGCTTGTGGAAATCTAAATAATTTTTAATCATCCATAAAATTATTAAGCTTAGTCTTTTTTCTTTCAAAAGGTTTGTACATGCTCAAACACATAATCCTAATCATGCTTTTCTAGAACGCAACATGTAAAACATGCTTACAGAATTCAAAAATATGCTTAAGAAAACGATAAACCTACTATCATGCTTGTCTAAGCGCAGTTAATAAAGCATATTAACAAGCAGAGACGAACAAAAGCAGGTAAAGAGCATAAGGGATAAACACCACGACATGCAAAGAACAGAATAAAAGAATTAAATTCTTCGTGACCCATTCGTGGAATCCCAAAAACTAATCTATTACATTTAAAATAGAAAAGAAAGCCCAAAAACTAAACTTGGCCCGAACACATTAGGCCCGTCGTTGGAATTAGGGTTTGGGCCCCCTAGGGTTTGAGACACGCAGCTAGGGTTTGGAAACCCTAGCTGCTGCCGCCCTTCTTCTCGGCAGCACGGCGCGGACACAGCCGCAGCCCAGCGCACGGCAGCAACTGCCTCCCGGCAGCAGCAGCAGGCCCCGGCGCGGGCGCAGCAGCAGCAGCAGCATCAACGCACGGTGACAGCAGCGGCCCTCCAGCGTCTCCATCAGCGGCGGAACCTCCAGCAGCTCCAACGCACAGCGACTGTATCGGCAGGAGCTCCAGCAAGCGACAACAGCAGCGGCAGCGCGCCGCCCGCTGGGCGCGCAGAGCGCGCAGGCGCGGCCCCGGACGCGCACCGCCCCTGCCGGCTGCTTCCCGTCATTCGTCCAGACCCAGCACATAGCAGCCTCCAGCGCACACGGCGCGCCAGCGCCTGACCAGGCGCGCGCAGCACACGGCGCGCAAGTGCCCGTGCGCGCGCTGCCCTCGGCGCCGGCAGCCTGGCTGCACGGCACCCTGCATGTCTCCTCCTTACACCGACGCCGTTCTTTCATTGTTGATTCGTCGTCATCTTCGTCTCGTTCCTCAGATTTTACAGATTTACAACGGAAAAACAAATACATTTGAAATCCTAATCTAACCGCGGATTTTCTCGCGGTGAAAAATGATTACAACGTCAAACGACGTATTCCACGAATCAACAGACCACGAAGAACAACAGCAGTAAAAACAACGCACATTATTAGACTGAGGATGCGTAATGTAATTATGCATGGCTCATATTCTGTTTATTAGACTGAGGTGATACTAAGGGAAATTCTATCTCCAGTCCTTGTTATTAAAGCAATTAAACCAACTAGGTTTCGTCCCATGAAGTCAAGTGATTAACTACATTGATTCGTTCTCATTAGGGCGTTCTAAACTGTCAGTGAAGCATAATAATCCCTCTTTGTGTAAGCAAGGGAATAAAATAACAAAGATTTGAAACACCCTAGGTTCTCTTCTCTCTCTCGCGGTGCGCTCTGCTTCTTCGCTCTCTGCTCTGGAGGTCAGCCCTGGTCTCTAAGTCAGCTCTGGCTGAGTTAGCTCTGCGGCGAAGTGATTCCTCGGCGCGGAACGATTTCTCTGATGAAAGTGATTTCTCTGGCGAGGAACGATTCCTCTGGGGAAGTGATTCCTCTGACGAGGTGATTCCTCTGGCGAAGCGATTCCTCTGGCGTCTTGACTCCTCTGGCGCCTCGTCTCCTCTGGCGCCTCGACTTCCCTGGTCTGGCCATTCCTCTGGCCATTCCTCCGGCCATTCCTCTAGCCATTTCTCTGCTCTGGGAAGAGCGATGGGGAGTCCAGTTTTCCAAAACCAGAATTCTCCGTCCTTATCTCGCCTCTATTCTCACTCGTACACAAACCTTAAACTCTACCTATGTGAGCATGCTGTGATTATCTATGTTCGTCTACGTTTAAAGCTAAAGTTCTCGTCGTTCATCAAGGTCTCAAGTTATAGATTCTAACAAGTCGTAACTTAACATGCTTTTTGTTCATTCGTTTATAGCCCATAAAACACAATTTCTGGAGTGTGATGCATGCTGATTGGAGTAGCAACAAGGGTCGAAGATTACCTTGATATAGCGTGCTTTGGTCGGGTAAAGAATGATGGTTTCTCAATTTTTCGAGCGTCGAGGTGCAAACTGGAAATGAAATGGCTGCTGTTCTTAGGTTGAAAATAGGTGGAAACAATCATGGCGAGGGGAGGAAAAAGGGCCGTGTCTTACTTTGAAAGTGCAGCAAGGGTCTTAGTCTTCTCTTCTCCGTGGAAGGCGTCGAGAGAGTGATGGAACTCTTGTTGTTGCTGCTGGATTTCAGAGTGCCGAAGGAAGAGAAAGGGTGGCACAAAGGGGTTAAAGGGGAGTTTAAATAGGGGGGCTCGGCTGGTGCACTCGAGTGCCTAAGGGGGGGGGGGGCTCGGCTGGTAGCCCTGCCATGCGTGGAGTAGGGGAGACCCTTCAGTTGCTCGCCCAATGGAGGGGCTGCTGCTACTCTGCTGCTGCTGTTGCTGCCGTGCTGTGGAGGTGGAGTGTGGCTCTTCGGCTGCTGCCCAATGGGAGGAGCTGCAGCTGGCGTGCGGAGGGGCGAGGCCTTTCGGCTGCCCAGCCCAAGGCTGCTGCCGTGGCTACTGTTGCTCTGTCGTGGGGGTGGCGTGCGGCCCTTCGGCTGCTCGCCCAATGGGGGCTGCTGCCGTGGCCGTTGCTCACCTCACCCTCCTTCTTCCTTTTTTAATCCTAAGTGTAGCCGAAGTAGAGAGGTAGAGAGGTGTAGAGTCGAGTGATGTGACCTAAGTGAAAGATCTAAATAAAAACCTCTCAACGTTGGTTTCTCCGAAATAGAGAAACGGGTTTCGTTTTTGCTAAACGATAATGCTAAATTAAATCCGTAGATTTAATGCGTTCGTTATTCTAATACTTAAATTAAATCCGTAGATTTAATTATCCTCAAAGTCGGAATTTTCACGACTTGATAAATCATGCGAAGATAAACTCCATCTTGATAAATAACACAACTTAGCTAAGTTGGTTATAACTCGGATTAATGATCATTCATCAACATAAAGATTCTCATCGCGGTCTTAAAACGCGAAAATAAATAAAGCATACTGAGCTAAGTGACTTGTCACCAAGATACACAAATTTAGAAACATAATAGAAAACATAAAACTTCAATTACTGGCAGATAGGTAAATAAACACACAACACTGTAATTAAAAAAAAACTGATAAAAGAGCGGGTTACTACATCCTACCCCTCTTAACAAAAATTTCGTCCCGAAATTTGCATATCTATGTAAAAAGGTCTGGGTATTTTTCTTTCATTTGATCCTCAAGTTCCCATGTTGCCTCTTCAGGTCCATGGTGTCTCCATAAAATTTTGACTGACGTGATCGATTTATTCCTCAACTCTTGCACCTTTCGGTCCAAGATGGCTTCCGGTCTTTCCTCGTACGTCAGGTCTGGGTTAAAAATCATTTCCTCTTGGTGGATCACGTGTTTGGGGTCAAACACGTACCGTCTCAACTGTGATACGTGGAACACATTGTGGATGTTTCCAAAGCTAGGTGGCAGTGCCAACCTATATACGGGACCTATTCTTTCGAGGATCTCATAAGGTCCTACAAAACGGGGTCTTAACTTACCCTTAACACCAAATCTAACGATCCCTTTCGAGGGTGACACCTTAAGGAAAACCTTGTCTCCAATTTGAAATTGTAGTTCGGTTCGTCGGGTATCAGCATAAGACTTTTGTCTGTCCTGGGCTTCTTTAATCCTTTCTCTAATCTGGCGGATGGTCTCGATCATTTCGCTTACTGCATCTGGCCCAAGGATTTTTCTTTCACCCACTTCATCCCAGTAAAGTGGTGATCTACACTTCCTTCCATAAAGCGCCTCGTAAGGTGCCATCTCAATGGTTGCCTGGTAACTGTTGTTGTAGGCGAATTCGATCAGTGGCAACACTGATTCCCAACTTACTCCTCGGTCTAGCACTACTGTCCTCAACATGTCTTCAAGGGTCTGAATTGTCCTTTCCGATTGTCCATCTGTTTGAGGATGAAAAGCGGTGCTAAAGTTCAATCGTGTTCCTAACTCTTTCTGCAAGCTGATCCAAAATCTAGAAGTAAATTTTGAATCTCTATCCGAGGTGATGGATATTGGTATCCCATGAAGCCGTACAATCTCACGGATGTACAGTTGGGCTAGTTTCTCCGATCCATGGGTAATTGGAATTGGTAAAAAGTGAGCGCACTTCGTGAGACGGTCCACTATTACCCAAATAGCTGTGTTACCCCTCTTCGTCTTGGGTAAACCCGTCACGAAATCCATCGCTATGTGCTCCCACTTCCATTCTGGAATTTCCAAAGGCTATAATTTCCCATATGGTCGTTGATGTAAAGCTTTCACTTGCTGGCATGCAAGGCAGCGCTCTACAAACGAGGCTATATCTCGCTTCATCCCGTCCCACCAAAACTTCTGTTTCAGATCTTGGTACATTTTGGTACTCCCGGGATGAGCGGTATAGGGCGTGTCAAGAGCTTCACTCATGATCTCGTTCCTGAGTTCCTCGTTGTGGGGTACACACAACCTTCCCTTAAAAAGAACGACGTTATCTGTTGCCTCTTGGTAGTCTCCGGGCGTGCCTGTTCGGATCTTAAGACGAACTTTCTCTAAGCTTTCGTCCGCTCTCTGGGCACTGATGATCCTTCCTCTGAGGTCTGGGGTGGCTACCAGAGTTGCGATGATTGCTTTCGTCGTTGCTGGTGGCTGAACCACTTCCAACTTCAATCTGTCGAAGTCCCTTACGAGCGTGTTCTCTTGAGTGAGAAGAAGTCCTAACTCGGATTGAGTTTTACGACTTAAAGCATCAGCTACTACGTTAGCTTTCCCTGGGTGGTAATTGATACCGCAATCGTAATCCTTCACGAGTTCGAGCCATCTCCTCTGTCTCATGTTCAGGTCTTTCTGCTCGAAAAAGTACTTAAGGCTCTTGTGATCAGTGAAGATTTCACATCTAACTCCGTATAGATGGTGTCTCCAAATCTTCAAAGCATGCACAATTGCTGCCAATTCTAGGTCGTGAGTGGGGTAGTTCAACTCATGGGGCCTTAGTTGTCGCGAAGCGTAGGCGATGACCTTCCCTTCCTGCATCAACACACAACCTAATCCATTTTTGGACGCGTCTGTGTAGATCAGGTATTCTTTATCGGCTGTTGGAACTGCTAGCACTGGTGCAGTTGTCAATTTCCTCTTCAGCTCTTGGAAGCTGGCTTCACACTCTTCGGTCCATTTATACTCGATTCTTTTGCGAAGTAGTTGCGTCATTGGCCTTGCTATCTTAGAGAATCCTTCGATGAATCTCCGGTAGTATCCTGCTAAACCTAAGAAACTTCGGATTTCATTAGGGGTGGTTGGTGATTTCCACTCGTGCACTGCTTGCACTTTGGTGGGATCTACCTTGATTCCATCTACTGACACGATGTGTCCTAGGAACATCACTTCTTTCAGCCAAAACGCGCACTTGCTGAATTTGGCAAACAACTTCTCTGATCTTAAAGTTTCTAGGACGATTCTCAAATGCTCTTCATGCTCTAGGTCACTCTTAGAATAGATGAGGATATCATCTATAAACACTAAGACGAATTTGTCTAAGTATGGATGGAAAACTCGATTCATGAGATCCATGAATACCGCCGGTGCATTGGTTAGACCAAATGGCATGACTACGAATTCATAGTGGCCATATCTTATTCGGAAAGCGGTCTTGGGTACATCCTCTGATCTGATCTTCAGCTGGTGGTACCCTGACCTTAAATCTATTTTGGAGAACACACTGGCTCCCTTGAGTTGGTCAAACAAATCATCTATCCTCGGGAGAGGATATTTGTTTTTGAGCGTCAGTTTGTTCAACTCTCGATAATCAATGCACATTCTCATGGCTCCATCTTTCTTCTTGACAAAGAGTACAGGCGCTCCCCAAGGCGAGACACTAGGTCTGATGAAACCTAAGTCCAAGAGTTCTTGTAATTGCACCTTCAATTCTTGTAATTCCTTTGGGGCCATCCTGTACGGTGCCTTTGATACTGGGGCTGATCCAGGTTCTAGGTCAATGGTGAAATCTAGTTGCCTGTCTGGGGGTAGTCCTGGCAATGTTTCTGGAAAAACATCCAGAAAATCTCATACTATTGGCACATCTTCCACCCTCTTGTCACTACTAGCTTCCCCGTTTAGGTAGACGAGATAAGTTGTGTTTCCTTCCTTCATCATCTCCTTTCTGGCTTGTAGTGCGGATATCACTGGTACTCTCTTCTTCATACCGATGCCGTGAAATTCCGTTGGTTCTTTTCCGGGTGGTCTAAGAGAAATCTTTCGTTCACTACAAAGGATGGTGGCGTAACTCTCGGCTAACCAGTCCATTCCTAAGATCATATCTACGTCCCACATAAGCAAAATATTAAGATTGTTTGCTACCATCTTAAGTTCTCCCATTTCAAACTCTACGTTCGAACAAACATGAGTGGTAGTAGATCTTCCTCCTGAGGGTGTAGTGATTCTTAAGGCACACTTAGCTCGTTCTGATTCGATTTCTAAGGTATCTACGCAAGGGGCTGAGATAAAAGAATGCGAAGCACCAGTATCGAACAGAATCATAATGGAAAAACCCTTAAGCTTGCCCATATCTGCCAGGTTTCCCTGGTTTTTAGTCTCGGGCTGGTTTTGGGTGATAGCAAAGGCTCTCTTGCCTGCTGCGGCAATTGTTGCAGCTGTTTCTGTTGCTGCTGGCGCTGTTGGTGCTGATGTGGCTGTTGTTGGCGGGGCTGTTGTTGCCCTGGAACTGCTCGGAGGGGTTGGGCACAAGTGGCCCTGATTGCAGCGCCCTGCTGCCTATTGGGGCACTGAGAGGAGTAGTGACCCTTCTGGCCACACGTGTAGCAACCGTCAGTTCCAGCCCTACAAACACCACGATGTGGTTTGTTGCATTTTGGACAGAGGGGAACTTCAATCTGTCTTTGGTTGCCCCCGGCCGGGGCAGGACCCTGTTGCTTCCCTTGTCCTTGTGGCTGAAACTGTCCAAACGGCGCACTTCCTTGCCATGACGGCACACCTCCTTGCCAGGACGGCGCACCTCCTTGCCATGGTTTCTTGTTAGTCGGGTTCTCACTCCCTCCTTGGTTGTTCCAGTTGCGCTTCCCTTTAAAGTTCTGAGGGCGTGCGGGTGGGTTGACTGGCGCCGAAGTCTGTGGCGGAGCCAACCTTTCCACTGGCATCGCAGCTTCGACGTCCAGTGCCCTGTTCAAGGACTCGGTGTAGGAGAGTCCACCATGACTAGCTAGGGTCATTCTAATCTCGTGCCTCAGACCGGCACAAAATTTCTCCGCCATCTTCTCATCAGTATCTACCTGCTGCGGAGCATATCGTGCTAGATTGCAGAATTCTCGGTCGTATTCCGTCACTGTCCTCTTCCCTTGTCTCAGGTTGTAGAACTCAGCCTCTTTCTTCTTCCTGTAGCTTTTGGGAATATACTTATCGTATAACCCAGTCTTAAAGTTTTCCCATGTGTAGGCTGCCCATTGCTCGGGAGTCAATGTCTTTCGGCGGGCTTCCCACCAAAAGTCAGCCGCTCCCGTTAGCTGGAAAGACACGCACGAGAGTCGCTCCTCTTCCGTGCAGCGAAGAAAAGTAAAGATGCGCTCTAATGCGCGTACCCAAGCCTCAGCTTCGGTTGGGTCGCCCATTCCATTGAATGTGGGCGGATTCTGTCGGAGGAAGAGTTCTTCAATCCTTCTAGCAGGGGGTGGAGGGGGTGGGGTTGGTTCCCTGTCGTTTCGTGGTTCCTCAGGTATATCATCTCGATTTCTATCGTTGTTAGCATTTCTCCTCGCGGTGCGACCTCGTCTAGGCGGCATACTGCAATCTGCGAAACCTCTATTTTAGCACATTCTATACGGAAGTCTCTAAGGCAATTATAAGGAGCTGCTGGCATGCACAAGTCGCAAAGTCATAGATACTACATCGTGAATTGACTTATGAAGAAATAAAACCCATAGGGTAACATAAAACATATGTGAAATTGTCACGAAAACCCATACTAGGGTCATAATGCATATCATAGAAAATTTGCCTCATTGAGGACTTTTGCGTCATTAAACAAAAGTTTCCATATTAGCGTTTGGCTAACGACATAAAAAAAAAGTCATGGGGGTACAAATTATCGGAACGAACTTCATCGTTTCTGGAAAAACATCCCTAGCTAAGACTATCAAATATGAAATCCCTAGAGTGCGGTACGGTTGTTCCTAGGCGATGCTAAAAGATAGATAAGCGGGTCCTCCTCGGGGTCTTCTTCTGGGTCCTCCTCCTCATCCTCGTTGGGCAACGGGGTCTCTCCCTGACCCTCGCCCGTCTCTCGTATGATCTGGGTCGTGCGGAAGATGTCGTCCGCAATCTCGCGGATCGGGTCATTCCCTGTGCGGATCCTAGCCGTGGCACGAGGCTCAGTCGGGGCTGGAGGTGGCGACGGCCTAGGGCGAATAATCCTCCTCGTCGCGCCACATGGTGCCATATCATCCTCCTGCATAGGGGCCTTGCCCCTATCTAGGAACTTCCTCGTGTTGGCCATGGCCCTGTCAGCGTCGGCCATTGCGGCTGCGAGTCTCGCTTCTGCCGCGGACATCGGTGGTGGTGGTGGAGTAGTTTCCCGGAGATCTGAGTCGGGAGGTGACGGGAAATCTCTACGAGCTCGTGGACGAGAGGGGCCTGCCTCGTCGTCGTGTCTACCACGGCGCCCTAGAACTGAGGTACGCGGTGGAGGGTCTTGTGGCAAAGCCATCTGGGGCTCGGGGGCATCGGCGAGTATCTCAGCGGGCAGAGGCGTCCCTACCTGCATGTAGTCTCCAGGGAGAACATAGGGCCCTAGAGGGGCGCTGCCCCACAAGGTGAAGCAGGCCTGAAGCTCCGCTACGAAGCTAGGGAAGTCTCCGACTAGGTCGTGGTAATTCTCCCGTAGGAAGATATAGTAGGATGAAATCTGCTTAGCCCATCCCTGCCACTCAGAGGGTAACAGCAGGATCAATCTCTGGATGCCGTCGTACCCTGACACACCGTACACACTCGCCTCGACCCAATGTCGATGGAAACCGGCGAGGAACTGCCCGAGGTTATCCCCATGACATGGGGCATAAGTGCGGTAGGACCGCTCGACTTCCTCTGGACTAGCCCACGATGGTAAAGGTCGTCGTCGTGTGTAGACAGTTCTCGCCATCTAACGAAAGAAAAGAAAAATCTATCGTCAACTCACAGTAAAACGCGACAAGCAACTTAAATCGGTAAGGTTCTAAACGTCTATACTGGGTCGTCAAAAATTGATTCGAAGATCATAACTCGTAAAATCTAGACATCACAACATCATCTAAATCTAGCTTCCAGGCACTTGTCATAGGGGTGATCTAAATCTAGTTCTCAAGCACAAAATCATAACTTGTATTAAAGAGGTCCAGACTTCGACAATCAAAAAGTTCTAGTGTTGTCGTCTACTGATCTTAAAGCTTGTCATGCGGTGATGATGTATTCTTCTATGTTTCATCGTGAAGTGAGTATGTGTCTAACTTAATAGTTCTAAGTCCTTGTGATTCATACAATAATCATACTTATTCATGCTTCACGCATTTTAAGAAATTAACTAAAACTTGAAAGTACTTACCATAAACAAACGTCGGTTGAGCGTGTCGAGATGTAGTGCCAAGCTTTTGTTGATTAGTTCATGAGCACGTCGACTTACTTAATCTAGACTTAACTTAGAAGGAATGACTAGTAGTCAGAGCAGAAGAAAGTTGCTCTGATACCACTTTCTTGTCACGGCCGCGCCCGCTAAGGATAGCGAACTCGGGGAAATCGCGACAAAAGGGGAGGGGATTTAGGAGCGGGAGTAGAAAGGGGCATTTCTAACCTTTTGATGACTCGACATTATATAAGACAACAATCTAAGAATAACAGATATTGATGGAGGTCAAAGGGGAAATACATAATATTAACCCAAACGGGTACTTAAGGTGTTTGAGGACAATGTTAAACCATACATATTGTTTTGACGAAAGACATGATATCTAGCAAAATCAGTGTTCGCAGCGGAAAAACAACAACTCGAGCATATGTATGAAGACATATACTCCGCTCTGAATTACTCTTTCTAGATCGACAAAAGCTCCGCTTGCACACCACATTCCCGATCATCGCTCAACCGCACATTTAGAAATACATGCAGGGCTAAGTACGAAAGTACTTAGTGGACACATGCCGAAATATACATACATACATACATTTTATTGTCAAGCCTTTCAACAGTAGTAAGATACGAGGGTTTTCTTTTAAAGACTCGTATTTACCAAAATATCATTTCTTTCATAAATAACCCGGGCAGGCATTTTAACATCATTAATCACCATATCAGTAACTCGTGCCGAGAGGTAGGCCTCCCTCTACGGACACTGTGGCCAACCCGCTAGATGACTCACGATCACAAGGGTGTACACTAATTCCGAAGGGATTTGCGGTCCCATCCCAGAATCCGAATTCGCTTAGCATCAGATAGGTAATTAACAACAAAACATAAAGCATTTAGGCATTGACAATATCATTCAAAAATCTTAAGCATAAAATTGTAACAGTTCTATAATATGGTTTTAGTTTATACGTAAGAAAGCCTCACCTGGTAATGGTGACTCACGTCTAAGCCTTAAACTCTTTGCGTTCAACCTTAATTGAAAAGAATAACGCAAGGTCTTAGACCGTGGAAAATCTAACATAAATGAGGATGCGTAATGTAATTATGCATGGCTCATATTCTGTTTATTAGACTGAGGTGATACTAAGGGAAATTCTATCTCCAGTCCTTGTTATTAAAGCAATTAAACCAACTAGGTTTCGTCCCATGAAGTCAAGTGATTAACTACATTGATTCGTTCTCATTAGGGCGTTCTAAACTGTCAGTGAAGCATAATAATCCCTCTTTGTGTAAGCAAGGGAAGAAAATAACAAAGATTTGAAACACCCTAGGTTCTCTTCTCTCTCTCGCGGTGCGCTCTGCTTCTTCGCTCTCTGCTCTGGAGGTCAGCCTTGGCCTCTAAGTCAGCTCTGGCTGAGTTAGCTCTGCGGCGAAGTGATTCCTCGGGGCGGAACGATTTCTCTGATGAAAGTATTTCTCTGGCGAGGAACGATTCCTCTGGGGAAGTGATTCCTCTGACGAGGTGATTCCTCTGGCGAAGCGATTCCTCTGGCGTCTTGACTCCTCTGGCGCCTCGTCTCCTCTGGCACCTCGACTTCCCTGGTCTGGCCATTCCTCTGGCCATTCCTCTAGCCATTCCTCCGGCCATTCCTTTGGCCATTTCTCTGCTCTGGGAAGAGCGATGGGGAGTCCAGTTTTCCAAAACCAGAATTCTCCGTCCTCGCCTCTATTCTCACTCGTATACAAACCTTAAACTCTACCTATGTGAGCATGCTGTGATTATCTATGTTCGTCTACGTTTAAAGCTAAAGTTCTCGTCGTTCATCAAGGTCTCAAGTTATAGATTCTAACAAGTCGTAACTTAACATGCTTTTTGTTCATTCGTTTATAGCCCATATGATATGATCCTGGCCGATCAAATCGAATACCACGCAAACGGAAGACTTGAACAACGAACAGAAGATGGAATCCCAAAACCTCTGAATCTAACCCACGGAATGATTTAGGCGAACAGATCCCTACACCCCAACGTGCAGTTGACGCAGCAACTCGGGGACGATGAATGACACGCGACGAGGGATGGTTGACTCGCCGTTACGCCGGATAAATGAACTCTCTTGGAATATATACAAGAGAAAATTCGAAACTCTCAAGGAGAAGTGATAACTCACGAAATTTGATATAAAATTGGTTGATAATTCGTTCATAACAAGAGGCCTATATATAGGCAACAATAAAGAGACCTAGTCTAATAAGGAAACAACTAAACCTAATCTAAACCCTAATTTTCGTCCATCATAAAGACTACAAATAAGGTATGCGAAAACCTAACCAAACTAGGAGAATAAACATGGAAAATAACTCCTAATCTAATAAGGAAACATATCCTTAGTCAAAACAAGGTATAAAACTCAAAATTGACTCAACTAAGGCCTAATTTCAGCCACCCTAACATAACCCACGAAAATTATAAGATAAAACAAAATAAAAGACTCTATTAAATCAGCCCACATATGCAACATAACTTGGGCCTCCATGGCATGCATCATAACTTAATCCGAGCTCTGTACAGAAAGTTATGGCCGTTTTTCGGAGACTGCCAGAACTTGATTTCCTGCGAAAATCTGGATACGAAACGCGGCTCTGGTGCCAAATGATATGATCCTGGCCGATCAAATCGAATACCACGCAAACGGAAGACTTGAACAACGAACAGAAGATGGAATCCCAAAACCTCTGAATCTAACCCACGGAATGATTTAGGCGAACAGATCCCTACACCCCAACGTGCAGTTGACGCAGCAACTCGGGGACGATGAATGACACGCGACGAGGGATGGTTGACTCGCCGTTACGCCGGATAAATGAACTCTCTTGGAATATATACAAGAGAAAATTCGAAACTCTCAAGGAGAAGTGATAACTCACGAAATTTGATATAAAATTGGTTGATAATTCGTTCATAACAAGAGGCCTATATATAGGCAACAATAAAGAGGCCTATATATAGGCAACAATAAAGAGACCTAGTCTAATAAGGAAACAACTAAACCTAATCTAAACCCTAATTTTCGTCCATCATAAAGACTACAAATAAGGTATGCGAAAACCTAACCAAACTAGGAGAATAAACATGGAAAATAACTCCTAATCTAATAAGGAAACATATCCTTAGTCAAAACAAGGTATAAAACTCAAAATTGACTCAACTAAGGCCTAATTTCAGCCACCCTAACATAACCCACGAAAATTATAAGATAAAACAAAATAAAAGACTCTATTAAATCAGCCCACATATGCAACGTAACTTGGGCCTCCATGGCATGCATCACCATAAAACACGATTTCTGGAGTATGATGCATGCTGATTGGAGTAGCAACAAGGGTCGAAGATTACCTTGATATAGCGTGCTTTGGTCGGGTAAAGAATGATGGTTTCTCGCTTTTTCGAGCGTCGAGGTGCAAACTGGAAATGAAATGGCCGCTGTTCTTAGGTTGAAAATAGATGGAAACAATCATGGCGAGGGGAGGAAAAAGGGCCGTGTCTTACCTTGAAAGTGCAGCAAGGGTCTTAGTCTTCTCTTCTCCGTGGAAGGCGTCGAGAGAGTGATGGAACTCTTGCTGTTGCTGCTGGATTTCAGAGTGCCGAAGGAAGAGAAAGGGTGGCACAAAGGGGTTGAAGGGGAGTTTAAATAGGGGGGCTCGGCTGGTGCACTCGACTGCCTAAGGGGGGGGGGGCTCGGCTGGTAGCCCTGCCATGCGTGGAGTAGGGGAGACCCTTCAGTTGCTCGCCCAATGGAGGGGCTGCTGCTGCTCTGTTGCTGCTGTGCTGTGGAGGTGGAGTGTGGCTCTTCGGCTGCTGCCCAATGGGAGGAGCTGCAGCTGGCGTGCGGAGGGGCGAGGCCTTTCGGCTGCCCAGCCCAAGGCTGCTGCCGTGGCTGCTGCTGCTCTGTCGTGGGGGTGGCGTGCGGCCCTTCGGCTGCTCGCCCAATGGGGGCTGCTGCCGTGGCCGTTGCTCACCTCACCCTCCTTCTTCCTTTTTTAATCCTAAGTGTAGCCGAAGTAGAGAGGTAGAGAGGTGTAGAGTCGAGTGATGTGACCTAAGTGAAAGATCTAAATAAAAACCTCTCAACGTTGGTTTCTCCGAAATAGATAAACGGGTTTCATTTTTGCTAAACGATAATGCTAAATTAAATCCGTAGATTTAATGCGTTCGTTATTCTAATACTTAAATTAAATCCGTAGATTTAATTATCCTCAAAGTCAGAATTTTCACGACTTAATAAATCATGCGAAGATAAACTCCATCTTGATAAATAACACAACTTAGCTAAGTTGGTTATAACTCGGATTAATGATCATTCATCAACATAAAGATTCTCATCGCGGTCTTAAAACACGAAAATAAATAAAGCATACTGAGCTAAGTGACTTGTCACCAAGATACACAAATTTAGAAACATAATAGAAATCATAAAACTTCAATTACTGGCAGATATGTAAATAAACACACAACACTGTAATTAAAAAAAACTGATAAAAGAGCGGGTTACTACACTCCGTTTGCCCGATGATCGTTTCTTGGTTATCATTAATTTATCATACAACGATTAATCCTAACATGCTCCTATGTAATTAACAGCTGCACATAGATGTTAGAAATACTTACTTGTGAAACGGATGCAGAGATCGTTGATGATCGTGTCGAAAGACTCCAGTTCTGATCTTCTCGACTGTATCCCGCTCAACTTTCACCGTTGGATGGACAACGAGCTATGAAAGTTCCCAAGCTAGAAATCTCTACACGTTTTCCTGCGCTCCACACAGCTCTCAAAACCCTAATTTTATCAGTGTATTTTTCCTGAGAGCTGATAGCTGTATTTATAAAATACAGAAGAAGAGAGGAGGCGCCAGTTTCTGTGTGTAGGTGATTTCTAGCCCTACATGGGCTAGGAGACAGTGGGCCAGTCCAGGGACCAGATACAAGGAATAAAGATGGGCCTCAAATAAATTAATTTATCTATGGTCAGCCCAGACCATAATTAATTTATAAATATCAGTTCATTCCACTAGAGAACCGATATTGACTTACCCCTTTATTGTCGGTATTTGAGTCGGGGCTTGTATTTAGACTTATTAAATCCTCGTATTTAAAATATCCGACATCCATTAATTAATTAGAGCTCTGACAGCCTTAATTAATTAATTTCTTATAATCCTTAAGCAGTACCACTCAAACCTTATTATTGCGCCTGAACTTAATCAACCTGCAAGGTTTAACGCAATAAATATTATTGAGCTCCTTAAGGGGATGTCATTATCCTATACCGGATACGAGTACCAATACAGATAATCAAATATCATATATTAACCGCTATCACCCAAGATACAGAGTACTCAAGTTACTATATAACTCTCGCTCATAGTAAGTCAAAGTGATAGGCGAATCAACATATATATCTGACATCTTATTAGTATTAAGATCTTATAAGTCACCGAGATCTCTAATTCTTCACTTAAGTCAGATAGAAGAATATATCTCACTGTGGTCCTATCGATACGTATTACGTACCAGTATAGATAAGTAGTCAAGACAAACTACTTCCATCTATACCGCAACCTAAACCAATAACTTGTCCTAGAGTTATTTCGGTTGTGATCATATTATATCTCTTAAGGTTAATCCAATTATATGGTCTTCTGTGATCTACAACACACCATATAATCTACTTATATAGAGATAAAGAACATACATATGCAATCATGAACCCAATCAGATAGAAGATTAAATAGTGAAAACAGGAATCATTGCATACAAGCATAAAACGTTCTTGCTTTCAGTATACAAATCCAACAGAAGTCTGGTCCAAACTACCTTCTCGCAATAAGGTCTGGAGCTCTGCATCAAGTTGGGAAATTCTGTTGGAAAACTTTTGTTAAATATGGTGCAGTTGCTTCTCCATGGTATAAACCTTCTCTGTAGAGTCCTGAACTCTCTCCAGAATTTGAGTAACCTTTGAATCAATATTGAGAAGAAAGTTATTTTGAGCTCTGGCATTTGAGGTTTGCCAGTTCAAAACTTCTTCTCCTTGGTTCAAAGCTTTTCGTTGGCCTGAGGATTCAATAATAGTACTCTGTATGTAAGGGCGAGTAAAAATATTATTGATAGGATCCTCATGTTTAGTGAGTGGAGGAAACTCTACATCATAGTTCTTCACCATGAAAAAATGACTAGGGGGTCCTGGGAGGAAATCAGGACGACGCAGATATGGCCTTCGATTGTAGCTGAAATGGAAAATTTATTGAGAAAAAATAAAATTTGAAAAAACTTTGAAAGTACAGGCGCAGAGCCTCAGGAAAGAGAGCTCAAAAACACTACACAGGGAAAAAACCACTGCTGAAAAAGAAATAAAAAGAAAAAAGAAAGTTTGAAAACCCTCGAAAGTACGGGCGCAGACCCACAGAAAACCCTAACAAAAGAGGATAAACCAAAAAACGAAACAAGACGGGAAAGGGGCGGAAAGGCAGCCACAAAAGCTCCGGCTAACCCATTGCACCGAGGCAACCCGGTCCCCTCAACCTGAAACAAAACAAAAAGCAAAAAGCCATCGACAGACGAACGGTAAAGCACAGAAAAAACAAAAGCTGCTCAGGCCACTGAGCTGAGGCTGCCTTGGTCTCCGAGCTGAGGCTGCTCTGGCTTCGGAAAAGAAGCTGCACTGGCACTGAGCAGAAGCTGCTCTGGCCTCTGGGCTGAAGCTGCTCTGGCACCGAGCTGTCTAGGCTCTGGCCTCTAAGCTAATGCTGCTCTAGCCACTAAGCTGATGCTGCTCTGGCCTCAGAGCTGGGGCTGGTCTGTCCTCCGAGCTGAAGCTGCTCTGGCCACCGATCGGTCTCTGCTTTGGCCACCGAGCTGAGCTGCTCTAGCCCCTGAGCTGATGCTGCTCGGCACCGATTCGTCTCTGCTCTGGCCTCCGAGCTGAAGCTGCTCTGGCCACCGATCTGTCTCTACTCTGGCCACCAATCCGTCTCTGCTCTGGCCCCTGAGCTGAAGTTGCTCGGCACCGATCTGTCTCTGCTCTGGCCATCGAGCTGAAGCTATTCTGGCCACCGATCAGACTCTGCTATGGCCTCTAAGCAGAAGCTTCTCTGGCCACCAAACTGACTCTGCTCAGGCCACCGAGCTGAAGCTACTCAGTCTGCCGAGCTCTTGCAGTTCAGGCATCCGAGCTGAAGCTGCTCAGTCTGCCGAGCACACCTGCAAACCCAAACGAAAATAAGAGAAAAAAGGGAAAACAAGAGAAAGCAAAAAAGACAATAAACGAACACCGCCCAAGACCGCCTACCAAGGGAGACAACCCTTCCTAACAAGGCCCAACAAACCCCTACTACCACCTTCAGAAAAGCGAGGGAACCCAAAAGGCTCAGCGACCAAGCAATCGCTAACCAAACCCAAACCCTCAAGTAACCACCAGTCTCGAGAAGTGTGCAAAGCTAAGGCATTGAGAAGCCACATCAAGCTAAAACAAATCAATCCGATCAGACCTAATTCTCCGCTAACAGTGAATCTCCTAATGAACTCATCCTCGTAGTAGTCATCTTCATCATCATCATCTCCATCATCGTTCGATTGTAGGGAATACTATTCACGATCCATCACTATAGAAAACCATATAAATCAATTATTTACTCCCACAGTCAGCCAGGAAAGAGTACTGGCTCTGATACCAATGACATCGTCCGGGAGCCTCATAATAGTACACTCAAGGTGGTATCAAAGCTAGTACTCTTTCCTGGCTGACTGTGGGAGTAAATAATTGATTTATCTAGTTTTCTATAGTGATGAATCGTGAAGAGTCTTCCCTACCCATGGAACGACCCCTACCTTAACCCAACACATCCTCTCTCAATCCTCAGCTCTTTCATTACCAAAACAACATACATCCAACATAGAACATCTTATAGAATACACTACAATTCCTAGCGCTGCCATAGTCGAGCAAACCCGTCCCGCCTCTTATCAGTCCATATAATATCTACCGAAAATATATATGGCAGTTTTTCTAAAAGCATTAGATCTCTCATAACCTCAAAAAATCCTCCTATACGTGAGTACGTACAATCCTCAAAAATGGATCAGTGCGGACTTCCAACCACTACCCAAGAACAATATGTTACGCTGACCATCTCTCCAGAGTAGATAAATACATGGCTGAAAGAAGGGTACACTCATCTACATCTTGGTGTGGTTTGGCTTTTCCTCTCATACAATGGAAGGAAGGGACTTTCCGTTACAGCAAAAATTACTTTACTCGATACTCGATATTTACATTATGAACATGCTGTAATAGGAACTGTTCTAACTATCATTTATTCGGGTAGTGTTGTAATTACTTTCTTCCCTAAATTTGCATTATCTCTAAGAGATTCATCTCTAGAGTCTACCTTTAAGGTGCAAATACAGATATCAGGCGCTGATCAAGTTCCCAACTGCTTCATGGCGACACTACACCACCAAATAGTGTACCGACTACAGAATCATAGCCTGGACCTGCGGAATCAAGGCACTCCCAATGCACTCATGGTACTAGCTGAGGAAGGCACTGAGGCTCCCACGATCGTGCAAGTACCAAGGCAGATTACCCAAGACGATCTTGAAAAGCTAGTTCCCACTAAATGGATCACAAACTATGAAAAGATGCATCATACGGTTGAACCTGTCCAAGCAACGGAGTTCAAATTCCAAAAGATGAAGGATGGAAAAACAAAGACCATCTTCACTCATGTCAAAGATGAAGGACCATCTAATTCTACGTTTCAGCTACTGGTTACGCCTATTCCAAACAGCCAGATGGCATTCTCGGATGATTTTCCAATCTCTATCTCTTCCTTTCAACATAATGGAAATGAGTGCTACACTGACAGAATCAACGGCCATTTCATATGGGACGTCGACCCATGAATGTGTGACCCAAGGTGTACTTGCAAATATGGTGATTCCAACGATGATGATGATGGAGATGATGATGAAGATGACTACTACGACGATGAGTTCTTTGACGACTACAATAGAAGGCCATATCTACGTCGTCCTGATTTCCTCCCAGGACCCCCTAGTCCTTGTTTCATGGTGAAGGACTATGATGTAGAGTTTCCTCCACTCACTAAACATGAGGATCCTATAAATAATATTTTTACTCGCCCTTACATACAGAGTACTATTATTGAATCCTTAGGCCAACGAAAAGCTTTGAACCAAGGAGAAGAAGTTTTGAACTGGCAAACCTTAAATGCCAGAGCTCAAAATAACTCTCCTCTCAATATTGATTCAAAGGTTACTCAAATTCTGGAGAAAGTTCAGGACTCTACAGAGAATGTTTATACCATGGAGAAGCAACTGCACCATATTGAACAAAAGCTTTCCAACAGAATTTCCCAACTTGATGCAGAGCTCCAGGACCTTATTGTGAGAAGGTAGTTTGGACCAGACTTCATCCAAAAGGAAGCCGAAATCAAGAAGCTCAAGAGAGAACTGCAGCAGATCGATGATGACAAACTCAAAGCCAAAGCTGTGTTCATGCCCTCTCCGGAGTATCTCCAAACTCCTCGCGAATCGCCAGAATATTCTAAATATTTTGGCATGATATCAAGTATTCCTCTTGATACTCAGCGCCGAAGTAAAAAGAAGGACGCCAGAGGAAAGTAACCAGACTCTGGTCACAACCCTCTCAAGCCTTCATGGTGAACAAATTACCCATAATTGATGAAATGCTCGAATCTTCTGAAGGATCCAGTTCCTCTTTCTCCGTCAACATTGGCGATGACGCCACCGGCATGATGGACTTATCAACAATCTTAATGGTAGATCCCTCGACATCCAGTCAACCTTATACTGTACCAGTAGAAGCGAACTCGGATGTTGAATCCATTGACCAACCATATGTCTTCCGTCCTGACGAAGCTAAATCTCCAAAGCAGTCCAGTGGTCCCTGGTTCTCTTTCGATGATGTTTCTTTTGACAAGCGTCGAGACAGGATGCATACCTTTGCAGCCTGGATTGACAATCAACTCAATAGGGAAGATGCGGATCTCAGAATAGTCCTTAAGGAATTCACTTCCAGATTCCTGGGGACTCTACGAGAATGGTTCCTCAGTCTTGGAGAATATCGCCAACGACAACTACTGATGTCCTCAACCCTTGGTGAGGTGCTAGGTGAAAACCATCGAGAATTCATTGGAGACCTTTCTCTATACATGAAGGCCATTTCCCAAGAATATTTCTCCATGTGGTGTTGTTCTCTTTCAAGGAAGGACCTGGATTGGCATTTCAAAAAGATGTCTGAACGATTCTACATCGTCAACGGCTACAACGATCCCAATCTCAAGAATGTCTATCTTGCATCTTTACCCAAAGAACTTCAACCAGAAGTGGGCAGAATAATTCAAGCTTCTCGAAAGGATATAGCCCAAATCAGCATGGGACAAATCCATCAATTCTGCCTCGCTGCCCTAGACAAACTCTGTGAACAACAGAGTCTCTTCAAAGAAATGTCCGAAAGAAAGCATTTATCCAAAGCAATCTGTAACAAATCCTACCTGGAGATCAAGTGCAAGGACAAAGAATGCAAATGTTCTTCTAAAAGGAAAAAGCAAGGGAAAATCAAATTCCAGAAGAAAACTAGCAGAAAGAAATATCGATTCTTTCGACGAAAGCCATTCAAAAAGAAGAAGACCGACAAGTGTTATCTCTGCAACAAAAATGACATTTTGCAAAGAACTGTCCTTCAAAGCCAAACCAATCTTCTAAGCTTGCCTCTCAGGCCTTCTTATCCAACAAAGCAGATCTCGAGGATGCAGATGTGGAATCCTTCTTGTCAGAGCAAGATGAACAAAACCTCGATACTTCCTTTATTTTGCAGGAATCTTTCGCTGATGATACCTCTAGCTCCGGAGAATCCTCAGATGAAGGCATTCCTATCCTCATGATGAAGCCATCTCCATCTTTGAAGACAAATCTGATCATCCATGAGGCCTTGCCTTCCCCACACTTGGAAGTGATGGTACTCCAGACCAAATATGACAGACCCATCAAGGTGATCGGCGTACTTGATACCAGAGCAAGAAGAACCATGTTGAATCCAGATGTTCTGCCTAAAGAAACATGAGAGACTCATCATGAATATTTTTACGCTGCTGATGGTCAAACCTTCCATACTGCATTAATCTCAAAGCATCCAGTTGGTATTCAACTTTTTCCAGAATGTACTGTCTGGATAAAAGTAATTGGAAGCAAATTACGTGGGCATGATCTTCTTATGGGTTTTGACCTATTCTTCAAAGCACAACGATTACAAATACTGCCCCAAGGTGTCAAATACAAGAGGAGATTCCAGCCATACATCTCTATTCATAAGTTATTCTCCTTACAAGAAACTGTCGACGAATATCTCCATTTCTCCAACCAGCTGAAGAAATGTTGTGCAGACTCTCATGCTGATTTTCGCCATCCATCGCATTTGTGGAAAAATAAAGAGTTCTTCATTCAACTCCCATTTAAGAAAAATGAAGATGTTAACTCCACCAAAGCCACTCATTCTGGGATGAACCCTGAAGAGATAGCCTTGGCCCGACAAGAATGCAACCAACTCCTCAATCTTGGCCTCATTGAACCAACCACCTCCAATTGGGCGTGCTAGGCTTTCTATGTCAATAATCGAGTTGAGCAGATACGAGGGAAAAAGCGGTTAGTAATTGATTGCAAGTCTATCAATTTTTATCTCCTTGATGATAAATTTCCTTTACCTCGAACCCAAATACTTTTCGCCCAGCTATCAGATGCCCGAATATTCTCTAAATTTGACCTAAAATATAGCTTCTGGCAACTCGGTATTGATCCCAAAGACCGATACAAAATAGATTTTTGTATCCCTATGGCTCAATATCAGTGGACAGTTATGCCATTTGGCCTCAAAGTTGCACCCTCACTCTTCCAAAAAGCCATGATCAAGCTCTTCCAACCTATACTATACTCTACCCTTGTCTACATTGATGACATTTTGCTATTCTCCAAAACCAAAGAAGATCACTATATCCTACTTAACCAATTTCTAGAGATAGTTCAATCTTTTGGCATCATGCTTTCCGAGAAGAAGAGTACCATCGGCAAAACCAGCATTGATTTCCTGGGTATGAAGATCTCTGACGAAAAATATGAACCAAGCCCTCACATTTCTCAAGAGTTGCAGAAGTTCCCAGATGCAAATTTATCTATCAAAGAAATTCAGCAGTTTCTTGGTATTGTCAACTACATCAAAGACTTCATCTCCAACTGCTCGCGCCATACCAGTCCACTTTCCAAACTTCTTCGCAAAAACGCTCATCCCTGGGGGCCAGCTCAAACCGCAGCGGTCAAATACCTTAAAGAAGCTTGCCAAGTCCTATCATCCCTACGCATCCCCGGTCAAGGACAACGCATCCTTTAGACTGACGCCAGTGACGAGTTCTGGGGAGCTATTTTGCTGGAGAAAGTAGGAGAGAAAGTGTTCTATTGTGCCCATGCCAGCGGTTCCTTCAAAGACTCACAAAAACACTATCATGTTGTCTACAAAGAAATCATGGCTATGAAAAATGGGATAAGGAAATTCGAATTCCATCTAATTGGTCATAACTTCATTGTCCAGTTAGATAATATTTCATTCCTGGCCATTATCGAACTCAGAAACAAAGGAGTCCCCGTGAAGCAACTCCTACGACTCAAAGATTGGTTCTCCAAATATCAATTCACGGTTCAACATATTAAAGGAAAGGAGAACGTTGTCCCTGATTACTTATCTCGAAAGCCGCAGCTTCAGCTCATCTCCTCCACCAAGGTACTTCCAGTTATTTTCATGGTTAGAAAAAGAAAAGGAAAACCAAAGTCTTATGCTTGTGTGGGTGGGAAGGACCCGTTTTTACCAGAAAATATAAAAACTCCAATAAAACCATCTGAACCACCCAATCTATCCTTACCACTATCAAACATCCCTCTCACATCATTACTCCTTATTCGCCTTTTTTCCCGGAAAAATATATTTAGATTTTTGGCCATGCACATTTCTGAGTCTCAACTGTCCTTCCAAGATGCTTGTTTTGATATTCAAAAACCTTTTCTCGGGATTATTTTCATTAACTTCAACACCACACTCTCATTAAATTCATATTGGTACATATGGTGTCTTTCGACATTATATTATCATGTTGTGGAAGTCTGTATGGAAGGTATGATATCTTTCTTCCTCAACACCGAGAATGATTCTACTCTGTTATGGACTTTACTACTCTGGTATGCGCCCGTCGAAGAATGGCTGCTTATTCTTTACAGAGAGCTACACACCTTCTACAAACATCAGTCTGATCCTCATCTCGTTCTAATTTCCCACCGCCCTTATTTTGATGGAATAAAGAAAGACCCAATACCTCTTCCCTTGTGATACGATCCTTGCCGATCGATCGAACACAACGCACGCGGAAGATTGAACTTGAACGGAAAGGATGGAAATCCCAAAACCTCTGAATCTAACCCACGGAATGATATACGCGACTGAATGCCCTATATACCCCAACGTGAAGTTGACGCAGCAACTCGGGGACGCTGAATGACACCCGACGAGGGTTGGTTGACTCGCCGTTACGTCGATAAATGAATTCGTCTTGGAACAATCAAGAGGAATTCGGAATTCTCAAGAGAAAACTCACAAGTTTATTGATAAAAGTATGCTGTAAATTTCGTCCAACACAAAGCCTTATATATAGGCAAAGTAAAGACTAAACCTAACTTGACTAACAAGCAAAAGACACCCTAATTTTCGTCCATCATAAAGACTACAAATAAGGTATGTGAAAACCTAACCAAACTAGGAGAATAAACATGGAAAATAACTCCTAATCTAATAAGGAAACATATCCTTAGTCAAAACAAGGTATAAAACTCAAAATTGACTCAACTAAGGCCTAATTTCAGCCACCCTAACATAACCCACGAAAATTATAAGATAAAACAAAATAAAAGACTCTATTAAATCAGCCCACATATGCAACGTAACTTGGGCCTCCATGGCATGCATCATTCCCCTCCTCTTGAAAGGGATTTGTCCTCAAATCCAAGTCGTGAGTGCCAATGCCGGGATCAAAAATCAGATCTTCGGTTATTACAAGAAACAATTGATGAACCCTAGCTGGTCTCTCTTGTCCATCAATCATCTTGCCGGGATCAAAAACCATATGCGTCGGCTCAAACGCTGAATTTTCTTGAACTTGGATCATGCCGAAATTGTTGTTGAAAATACCTCCATGCCTCTTCTCTCTTCCGAACAGCCATGTAGTTAGCATCGGCGTTGCCTCACCAAAGATTTCCCTTTCATATTGATCGATGTGGAACGGACCCTTCACCAACTTCATCAGCTTGGTGTCGCCAATATGAGTCTGCCATTGCAGCTGATGTTGCGTGAACAAGGTCAGCTCGAACTTATTTGCATCATCACATCGCTGCTCCTGTTCAATACCCATAGCTTGTGACAAAGCCTTTGCTTCCAAAATAGATGAAGTAGACTTCTCAAGCACTTCCTCACGTGAGTCCTCATCCTTGATAGCCACCACAACTTCCACTGCAACCTTCATCTCCTTTTTCTCCACCGGCTGCTCCGTAGACTTCACTTTATCCGCCTCCTTGTGCCGTTGCTGCAGTTGCAAGTGATCCTCATAAATTTGTTGAGGACGAAGGGAAACAATTGCCAACTTCTTTTGCTTATACGCGAAGGAGTACTTATTGGTGACTTCATCATGAATAGCTCGTCTATCGACCTGCCACGGTCTACCCAACAAAATGTGGGTCGCCTGCATGGGAATAACATCGCACAAAACCTCATCTTCATACCTGCCAAGGCGAATAGGCACTTTCACTTGCGTGGTAACCTCGACGACGCCGGTCTCATTCAGCCATTGCAAACGATACGGCTTGGGGTCTTGCACCTCGGTCAGCCCCGATTTCTCCACCATGTATCTACTCGCCACATTCGTGCAACTTTCTCCATCAATGATCACACTGCACAACTTGTCGTGGACAAGAACTCTCGTGTGAAAGAGAGTCTCCCACTGCTCACTCTCATGGGGTCCGAATCCCTGACATGTACGACACTTCGTATCTCGATTGCAACCATCAAAAACTGCCGGATGGCCGTGAGTTGCTGAACTCACACTCATACTCTCTCAAGAACGTAAAGACCCAAACAGAAAGACAAAACACTGGATAATTTCGACCCTTACGAAACCTGGATACTGATACCAGATGATACGATCCTTGCCGATCGATCGAACACAACGCACGCGGAAGATTGAACTTGAACGGAAAGGATGGAAATCCCAAAACCTCTGAATCTAACCCACGGAATGATATAGGCGACTGAATGCCCTATATACCCCAACGTGAAGTTGACGCAGCAACTCGGGGACGCTGAATGACACCCGACGAGGGTTGGTTGACTCGCCGTTACGTCGATAAATGAATTCGTCTTGGAACAATCAAGAGGAATTCGGAATTCTCAAGAGAGAAATAAAACTCACAAGTTTATTGATAAAAGTATGCTGTAAATTTCGTCCAACACAAAGCCTTATATATAGGCAAAGTAAAGACTAAACCTAACTTGACTAACAAGCAAAAGACACCCTAATTTTCGTCCATCATAAAGACTACAAATAAGGTATGTGAAAACCTAACCAAACTAGGAGAATAAACATGGAAAATAACTCCTAATCTAATAAGGAAACATATCCTTAGTCAAAACAAGGTATAAAACTCAAAATTGACTCAACTAAGGCCTAATTTCAGCCACCCTAACATAACCCACGAAAATTATAAGATAAAACAAAATAAAAGACTCTATTAAATCAGCCCACATATGCAACGTAACTTGGGCCTCCATGGCATGCATCACCTTGTGGACTAAATGGAAGACTGTTTCTAGATCAATCTAACATGATGCTGCACTACAAAATAAGCTATATGATCATATTTGCATCATTAATAATACCACCCCCGCGGATACCCAACATAAGTTGGTGTACACCTCATTTGTATTTCATCCAAAAGAAGAAGACGTGGCCAATCCAGGAGCTGCCACCGTTCACACGCCAGCCAAGGAGCCGAATGCAATAAAGAAGTCGGATACTGCCAAAATGCCTAATATCACCAAAGAAGAAGCAGACATATTGGAATACTTCCAAAACATCCAGCTGTCATGGTCTTCCAATGATGAAGATGAGTTGGTAAATCAACAAGCCACGTGCTCAACATCACAGACATCCTAGAAACTTTGCACGTGTCATAGCTTTAATTTGTACGTGTCATGCATCCTGTATTACTGTTGTACGTCCTAGCTCTTGGAGGTTCCACCTGTGCTTTCATGCACCTGCATGAAACTGTACGTGTCAAGCAAAATAGAGAAGACGTAACTTAGTTTCCTTCTAGCAACCCCTATATAAAGGGCTGCTCTGTATAGTCGAAGGACACATTGAAAATAAATAAATACTCTTCTCCTTTTAACAACATGTCTGGCTAAACTCTTTATCTTCCGATCCAACCCACGGAATTCCATGTAAGACTTTATACTTCCCTATAATACATATGCATATAATCATGTTCTATTAATATTTTTCATACTAAGCTTACCTTTAGAAATCATGTCTATACCTATGTTATTGTAGACAATTAAATTTATCGTTGAATTAAATCATGCCACGTGTAAATTCATAAATTAAATATTCAATTATATTTTCTATTATATTAAAAGGAATTTTATTCCTAAATTAAATAAATATATAATTAATATTTAATATAAATGAATTAATGGGCTCATGGACACCTAAAGCCCTAAGGCCCATGCATGGAGGCCCAAAGCCTATAAGGCCCATGAGGCCCACCTCCTACATCTATAAATAGGGGTGTTGAGATCTCATAAATGACATCTTGGAGTAGTGCAAAGTTAGAGTGAAAGAGAATTGGAGAGCTAGAAGAATTCCATCAAAGCTTCAAGAGTTCAAGAATTCAAGACCTTCAAAGCTTCAAGAGTTCAAGAATTCAAAACCTTCAAATCTTCAAGTGATCAAGATCTTCAAAGCTTCAAGAGTTCAAGAATTCAAGATTTTCAAAGCTTCAAGTAATCAAGCCTTCAAATCTTCAAGTGATTAAGATCTTCAAATCTTCAAGTGATCAAACCTTCAAATCTTCAAATAATCAAGCATTCAAATCTTCAAGATCGAAAGCTTCAAGGCGTTCTTACAAAATTCTAAGGACGTTCTTCTCCAAATCAAATCAACTTCGACGTGCAATTCAAAATCATGGCTTGAAGCCCTTTGGATTTATCGTCATCAAATCAAATATTTAAAGAACCTTCGAGATTGTTCGAGAATCAAATGGAAGAGAAGAATCAGAGGAACAACTAGAGATTGCAACCCGCAAAACTCTATCAAATTCTATCAAATTATCTTTGTAACGCGCTTTTGTATTTTCTTAAATTGAAATACAAAAATTTGTTGTTACAGTTATAAAAATAGTTTTTAATTAAAAAAAAAGTCTTTTTCTTACAGAACATGATGTATGTATATTATCAATCCATGCATGTCTACGGTCTTCATATATGTACGGTGATTGAATTCGGGTATTATGTATTATATATGTGCTTTAAAAACCTGAGGCTTTGTATGCCATGTTATGGTCATTATGAGAACGTTATAATAGTTTGATACTAAATTGATATATCACCTTTAGTGTACGTATTGTGAGGCTCCCGGACGGTGTCATTGGTCGAACAACATTCATCGTCAATCCAATCATCACTCGAACTAACTCTTCTCTATAGTGACTCTCATTCACTACCTCGACTCTATCTCTAGCATCTCTATCTCAACTCAATTCAATCAGCCTCTCTAACTTAATTCTAATGTAACACCCCGTATTTTGAGAAGCTATTTGTGCCCTAGCTCGTATTTAAATTGAGTTTAAATAGTAGCCAGAGGAATTGCACGTGGGCGAATAAATGAGATAAGAATTATTTTTGAGAATTATAAAAGGCGATATTATCTTTCTCGGGTCATATAAACTCTCTTATAGAGAAACCTATCTTCGCCCTATATTTTATTGAATTGTCTATGTGATTTAAATATTTTACGTGGTAGAATATTCACATATGATTTTGATGCATTGTTATTATGATATTGTAATATCATAATTGAGATAAGTTTTTCCCACACGAAAATAAAAATATTTCCGTGGGATATATTCCTACACACTAAATTAGTGATGTAAAGTATTCAAGCATATATGTATATATTTTTTTAGATCTCTCTCACTCTCTCTATCTCTCGATCTCTCTCACTCTCTCTATCTCTCGATCTCTCTCACTCTCTCACTCTCTCTCACTCTCTCTACCTCTCGACCTCTCTCAATCTCTCTCACTCTTTCTCTCGGTCTTACTCTCCCCCTCACGCACTCCCTCCTTTCTCTCCCTCATTACTTCATTCTCCTCCCCCATAAATGTAGCACACATGCAAGCATAGTAAGGCCCTAAAAGGCTAACCTAGTTAGCCAAACATAATCCCCATTTTTAAGCTCTCACAACACATGCACAAGCTTCTCTTTCTTCCCCCCTTGCTCGATCTCCCTCCTCTCACTCTCCTGCACAATTAAAAACATGACATCCTCAACCATTACTCCTTCATTTACTACAAGATTGGGCATTAATGGAAAGATCACACATGCACATGCAAATCTCTCCCTCTCCCCCCTCATACTCGGCTCTCTCTCTCTTCTCTTCTCTCCTTCTCTCTTCTCATTCTCCTGCACCATTAAGAGGGTGACATACTCACCATTTATCATCCCATTTAATTGCAAGATACACATTGAATGAAGCAATCTCTCCATCACATCATCTCATCAAAGCTCATCAAAGCAAGCTCCCCTCTCTCCTTTTCTACTCCCTTCGGCAGCCCCCTCCCCTCCTCACTCCACCACACTTCTCTCCTTGTTTCACCATTTTTGGAAAGGATTAAGGAAGCCAAAAGTGCTACCCTCACACCAAGCTATTAAGTGTGCTTCAATCTTCAAGCACAAGCTCCAAGAGGCCGACGCATCATCCTCTACTCCACCTCCATTGATCTTGTTGGTAGCAACCTCAATTCTCCTCTCATGTTATATATATATATATATATATATATTTTCCTTGATATATAAGCATGTATATTGATGTATATTGAAGCATGATAGTCCCCTCTCTACTCTTGTAATTCTCGAAAATTTTGATAAAAGAGAGCATGATGAATTCTTTCAACTTTCCACTACCTTCATGTGCTCATACACCTCTCCATGTTAGATACATGAGAGGAAGAGATATGTTTCTTGAGAACCCTTGAAAGGGCTATATGTTATGATTAGTGAAGCATGATAAGTTCTTAGTAAGAAAATGCATGAGAATGATGGTGAAAGCATGAATCTATGATGATATGTGTATATGTTATAAATTCGACCATTTCGGGAATTTTCTTACGTTCTGGACTGATGAATCGACGAGGTTTCCCTCGTCCCAAAATCTTCAAAATTTTATGGTGTGTACATATATGAGTCTTGTAAGCACTGGTAAAATTTCAAGTCATTTGGACTTGGTTTACTACCTTTTTAAAATATAAAACGTTTACTGCGCATTTCCACCGGAAAGTTTGAAGGGCAGTCTGTGGAGTCACACTTTTCAGTAACTTTAAAAAACATTCAGCCTCCCAAATTTTTATGGGAGAAAGATACAAGTGTTATACAGACTCATGTAAAATTTCAAAGCATTTGGACAACGTTTGCTAATTTTTAAAAATCCTAGCTTCCAGTCGTGCCAAACTGCCGAATCTGGTAGACTGTGGGAAAACACCCATATCTCTTAAACCACTTGGAGTTTTTCAGTCTACTTTTTTTTAAACGAAACGAGACTCAAAGAGGTTTTCATCGGTATAAGTCTCGAATCCAGGAGATTCCTGAGTTAAAGCAGTTTATTCATTAAAGTCGAGACAGAACAGAATGGTAAACTGGAAGGTCCGAAAATTTTACTTTGATTTTGTGTTAAGAATTTTTAAAGGGTTTTGGTGGAATTATACAACATATATGGCATAAAAATGCTACTAGAAAGTTTTATAAAAAAATTTCAAGGCTTATATGAATATTTGGGATTTTCCCCACAGAGAAAAAGATTTCAAGTTCATATAATGACTTTTAAGTCATTTGATTATTAAGATAAGTTATATGCATATTATGTGAAATAAGTGATTATTTTGAAGCATGTATGATTAAGTGATTTTTGAATGCTATTTGCCTAGGATTGAGAGCCCTTTAATTGGATAAGATATCTGATTATATTGGGAAGTCCAGTTGGGTAAATAGTGGAGAAGTTATAAGATGAGATTAAGCACATGATGAAAGTATAAGCTTAAGTATGAGATATGAGTTAGATGAGATTCTAACTAGAGTTTATTTTGTCACATGGCAATCTAAACCACGTGCGCCACTAAAGGTTCGAGTGACAGCCGGCGTTAGTACGACCCCGAGCGTTGTGTCATCGACTCCTGAGACAGGTGGGCTTTATTCTAACTCTATTATGGTTAGCTACCATGATAATGAGTTCAAATGCAAAGTATTATGAAAATAAAGCGTGATGAAGCATTATTGATGCATATTATGAAAATGAAGCATGTTGAAGCATTACTGATGCATATTATGAAAATTGTCATCTTGCCATATTTATTATTGATGAGAAAGAAGTATGGTATGTTGCCTTATGAAAGACATGACTAAGTTCATGAAGCAAGATATCGGCCTTTAACTGATCCAGATGACAGTAAAGGTTATGTGCACAAGAGGTGATCGTGAGCCGTCTCTAGTCGGCCGGTCACGGTGATTTGAAGGAGGCCTCCTTCTCTTCACCTAGTATATATATGTATATGAGTTCTCATAGTTGGCACATACCGTGAATATAATGTCTGCAGACTAATGATATTATTATGATGATGCAAATGAGTTTATGACAGAAAAACATGAACAGGTATTTTTAATCTCAGTTAAATCCTGTTGATGCATTGAAAAGGGCAAGATTGACATATAGCTCTAAGAGCAAGATTTCAATTATTTCCGGCATGAGTCCACTGAGTGCTTTTTGGTACTCAGCCCTGCATGTATTTCTAAATGTGCAGGTCTGGCTTGGCGCGAGGATGGGTGAAGGCTGTTGGAATTGTCAGTTGACCGTGTCCTTCTATGTCTCATGCTTATCTTATTGCTATGACTCTATAAGTTATTAAACTCCCTGCTATATGTCTTCACACATATAGTAACGCATCGCTGCACAACTCTGATGAATCTCTTTATTTAATTTGCTGTTGCCTGTAATATCCCATAAGGGAAAATACTCTCAAACTTTGCGAAGTCTCGAATTATGTTTTACCAAGCAAGTAATTTAATTAAGTCTTAAAGTCTTTCTTGAAAAAGAGTATAGTTGCAAATGCTTCCGCTAAAGCAAGACATAAATTCTATTTCTTTCATGATTATTTTTATTAGTCGTACGATACTTGGTATACGCTATCACTGGCTATATCGGGCTGCGACATCTAAACTCTTTCTCTCAATCAACATCTCTATCTTAATTCTAATCTCTTTCTCAATCTAACGAAGTGATTCATTCGCTGGTTCCATCATCAGCTTCTAAATTACTCACATCTCTGTCTATCGATAACTTCCTCTCATCCTTAATAAGCTAGTGCAAAACTCTCAGTGCTCTCAATAGTATCTCGATACTATGAATAGCAAGGTAAAATACGGGATTCAATGATCCAGATGGATCAATGAGTTTAACGATCGAATTTTCGGGCTTAACGACCGAAAATTCGATCGTTAAAGCTGCATTTTCTTGTAGTGTGCATTGTATCTACCAAGATTCATGGATGGATCAATGATTGTCGCAGCCCGAAAACCCGACACTAGTAATAGTGGGGTACGAGTATCGATACGACTATTTTTAAAGAATAAAAGATAAGAAGAACTAGGTGAACGTCATGCGGAAGCTCACGTCAAAACATGCTAAGGAAAATCTTATAAAATTAGCCCAAGGGTAAAATCGTCAACATTGTCATAACTTTTTAATTATTAGGAATTTCACAAACAAAAACAAAACGCGTATAGTTCATTTTTCATAAGGAAGCATAATTTGCAGAGTGTCGCAGCAAAAGGCGAACCGATTATATGTATGAAGACACATAACCGTGAGTGTATTGCTTGATCTCAAAAGAAACTAAGTAATTCAAACATCAAGACTCTATTATCATAGAGGCAAAATAGTAATTTAATTTACATCATTTGAAACTCTCCCCCATCAGCACCAGTCCAATCTCACTCCCAGCTTAGCCTGCACATTTAGAAATACATGCAGGGCGTGAGTACATAATACTCAGTGGACAAATGCCGAAAAACAAGAAAAGTGCTCTTAGAGCTATAGGTTTGAAGCTTGCCATATCTCAGCAACACACAGAAATAAATTAGCATTAAAAGAATCTGTGCATGCAGTTTTCATAATCAACATCATAAATAAGTGTCTGCAGACAAAGTATACGTCATGTATGTACCGCATCTACAACTCATCATCATAATTAAGGTACTGAGAAGTAGGCCTCCCTCTCAAGTACCGTGACCGGCCGACCCGAAGACGGCTCACAGTCACCTCTGTGCACAAAATCCCGCTTGTGGCAGGACCGAATTCGTCTCATCAGTAGAGGGTAACACACAAGCTCAACATCAAAAATTGGCAAGTCAAACAGTTCTCAAATATCATTTATCTCAAAACATTTGTTAATCTCATAACATCATTATATCATTAAATCATTTTAGAAAGCTCGGATAATATTTGTATACTCAAAATATTGCCCACCTGAAGTCCTTCGCTTATTCTGGAAAGAAATCAGGCAACTTACTTCTTCGTCTCGCTCGGGCCTTCATATGTCATCATCACATCGTCATCGTCATCGAAGGTTCATGTGATAAAACAAACCTTAGTCAGAAACTCAAATTCTAAATCCAATTTCTTCTTTACTCTAACTTCTCACTCAACATCTATTTACCCGTTAAAACTCAATCCCTAGGTATACTTGGCTTCTAAGGATTCACACGTCCAATTTTCGACTTAACTCTCAACTCGACTCAAACTTATAGCAAACAAGCACATAAACAAGTATAAACACTTAGGCATATTAAAACACACATAGACAAGTCGAAAACAAGCTTTACACTGCACTGACTCAACTTTAAAACCTCACCAGACTCTGTACAGACCTCTCCTGGGGTCGTAACTCATACCAAAAGAAACCTCTTCGAGTCTAGTTTTATTTAAAAAAAAGTAGGATCAAAAACTCCAAGTATTTTAGGAGATATGACTGTTTTACTACAGTCTACCATATTCGGCAGTTTTTAGCAACCGAAAAGTTTGATTTTTGAAAAATAGTAAACGTTGTCAAAACGGTCTGAAATTTTGTGGGTACTTAGCCAGGACACTCAGGTCTCAACCATAAAAATTTGGGTTCCAGAATGCTAAGGAAAGCTACTGGAAACGATGACTCTATTGGCTACTCACCGAACAATTCGGCAGAACGTAGCAGTTTTAGTATTACATTTTATAAAAATAGCAAACGAAGTCCAAATGACTTGAAATTTTACCCGTGTGCTCAAAACTCTCAAATATACCTACCATAAAATTTTCAGGGCGTTTGGATATCAAGAACCCCTCGAAAACAGTAGGTCAGTGGGTCGTGAAAAACGACTCCGAAACATACACACAAGCAAACATGCTCAACTCAACATTTATACCAAGCAAACACATTAAAACTCATTTTAAGCACTTAAAGCACTTAAAAACATTCAAATACATCAAAATACTCGTAATACTCAATCTCGACTCTTTTCTTTCATCATCCACTCAAATCTCATAGAAAACACTTCAACGAACATATCTAACAAATTCCTTCTCAATTTCATGCTCGAAATTTCTCAAATACTCAAATATGATCATTTACATCATATAACTCATTATTCTCATATTTACTCTCTTTTTATCATAAAAACTATATTTATTACATTTTTATGAAAATCCATGTATCAACATAAAACTCTTAGCAAAACATGGATAAAAATTCTCAAAATGATCATAGAGCAAATAAACCTCATTTTATAAAGCATCAAACTCACATCATATAAAAACTCAAAAATCGTACAAACTAAACTTAGCCAAAATTTTATTTAGCCTACAATAGACTTAATCAAAAATACAAAGACACTACTATCATGCTTAAAAACATATATCCCAAGCAAAAACACTTAAATAACACATAGACTAAAAAGTCCTAATTTTTACTAACTAACTCTTTGAAATTTTTACAAACACATACAAATCTTTAATCTACTCATAGATCTTTTATTTTTAACCAATTAATCTTACATCAAAACCATCAATTCACAAATAAGGGCATATATACACATATCCCTAAATTTTAATAAACTAACCCACATCAAAACTCCAATTGACATCATATACTTAAATTAATCCATCAATCATCATCATCTACACCTCATAGACTCATTTATATCATCAATTCATCATTTAACTCATTAACTCAAAAGTTACCATTTTTGGGGTAAACTAACTTCCATCAAAGATTTCACATCTCACGACACATATTTCACAACATATATCAAACATCAATACACATCACATAACTCTCATTTTTCACCCCCAAACAAGAAAAGAAAAAGAAAAATTTTGAAAGGGGTGAAGACCCTTTTTTCGAAAATTTGGGAAAGAAAAGGGAGGGGTGATTTTCTTGCTCATCCTTCAAGAATACACTTACATAACATCTTCCAAACAAGATTTTAAGGAAAACATGGTTACTTACCCAAGTTCTTACCAAAAATTCTCACTTTCTCACTCTACTTTGGAGCTTCTTCTTCAAGGATTCTCTTGATCAATTTAGGATAGATAGTGTTTAGGGAAAGTTTTAGAGTGATGTGAGGTGTTTGGTAGTTTTGTTGGAAGCTTCGAAGGTTTGCTCTAATGGAGGAAAATGGTGGAAGTGTGAGGTGAAGAAGATGAGTGTATGTATGTGTGTTGGGCGAAAATTGTAGTGAGGGAGAGAGGGGTGGCCGAAAATTTAGTGAGGGAGAGAGAGGTTTGGCTTTTGCAAGATTGAATTTGATCTTGCATATCTTATGAAATATTTGCTAATTAATGCTCCTCTCTCTCTAATCTTTTCTCTCTCTCTCTCTAATCTCTCTCTAATCTCTACACTCTCATCTCTACTCTCTCATTCTCTATACTCTCAATCTCTACTCTCTCAATTCCATACTTAGCAAAATTGAGACATATAACATATGGTATGGGAAATTAAATAAAGTGTGAAGGGTGATTAAATAAAAATCACAAAACTATGGTAAAGTCACTCATTAATAAAATACCATAGTATAATTATTCATGTGACCAAAATAATGATCATAGCACTATTATTAGTGCACTCACTCAATTATAATACTCCTCTTCGTAGGAAAAATAATTTAAAAAAAAAATATATGCCCGGAAAAATTTTCATAAACCGGCATCATTCGATTTCTCGATAAAAATAAACCATACTTGCTTTGGAAACTCAATCAAAATTTCGAATGCTAAGGTCTCGAATAAAAATCATAATAACTCGGTCACAGTGACACACATCACGAAAATCACATAATCGATCAGTCACGTAAATTCACATAATGTCACATTAAAGCAGTCGGCAAAGCAAACAAACTAGACATCTCTCGGACCGACTCTTTTCATCAAGGTTCTCGCTCTTTCTTCCTTGACTCTAGGTCAGACTCATTATACCTATTCTCTTTAATAGGTCAGTCAAACTCTGATAACTCAGTATCTGGTAAATTTATTCCCGGTAATCGGAAATAAAATCTCAACTCAATTCAATCAGCATCTCTATCTCAGCTCATTTCTCGAATCTCATCATTCTAACTCTATCCTCGGTTTAGTCACTCGTATCTCTATTTAAAGACAATCCGTCTTATCTAATCATAAAAAAAAAAGTCTCGCATCTCGACATCTCAGTTCTCTCAGTAGTGTTAAGACACTATCTCACATCATAGGAAAAGTACGGGGTGTTACATCCTACCCCCCTTAAAAAAAATTTCGTCCCGAAATTTGAGTTATTCACCTTCGGGAAAAAGCTCTGGATACTTCTCTTTCATCTTCTCTTCAAGTTCCCATGTTGATTCTTCTTGACCGTGATGTCTCCATTGGATCTTCACCAAAGGAATCGACTTGTTCCTCAATTGTTGGATCTTCCGGTCCAGAATAGCATCAGGTCTCTCTTCATAGCTCAAATCTGGTTCCAGGGACACTTCTTCTTGATGAATGACGTGTTTTGGATCAAACACGTACTTTCTCAATTGAGAAACATGGAAAACGTCATGGACGTTCGCGAAGCTCGGAGGCAACGCTAGTTTATAGGCTACTGGGCCTATCTTTTCTAATACATCATAAGGTCCTATATACCTCGGTTTAAGTTTTCCTTTCACTCCAAAACGGTGAACTCCTCTAGATGGGGAAACTTTTAGAAAAACCTTGTCTCCCTCTTCAAAATGAATCTCCGTCCTTCTGGTGTCTGCATAAGATTTCTGACGATCTTGTGCCTCTTTTATTCTCTGTCGAATCTGTCTCACAATAGTGATCATCTCTTCTATCGCGTCAGGTCCAAGTACCTTTCTCTCTCCAACTTCATCCCAATAAAGCGGAGATCTACACTTCCTTCCATACAAGGCTTCGTATGGAGCCATGTTGATAGTTGACTGAAAACTATTATTGTAAGCAAATTCAATCAGGGGTAATACTTGCTCCCATTGGCTTCCTCTATCAAGCACTACAGTTCGGATCATGTCCTCCAAAACCTGAATAGTCCTCTCGGACTGTCCGTCTGTTTGCGGATGAAACGCTGTACTAAAATTTAATTTAGTACCCAACTCTTTCTGCATGCTCATCCAAAATCGTGAAGTAAACTTCGAGTCTCGATCTGATGTGATCGTCTTCGGTACTCCATGCAATCGCACTATCTCTCGGATATAAATCTGAGCTAACTTGTCAGATCCATAAGTAATCTGAATCGGTACAAAATGTGCACTCTTCGTCAATCGATCGATAACTACCCAAATAGCGGTATTTCCTCTTTTTGACTTTGGCAGTCCTGTCACAAAGTCCATGGCTATATCACTCCATTTCCACTCTGGAATTTCCAATGGCTGTAACTTGCCATAGGGTCGTTGGTGTAACGCTTTCACTTGCTGACAGGCTAGACATCTTTCAACGAAAGACGCTATCTCTCGCTTCATTCCTTCCCACCAAAACTTCGTTCTCAAGTCTTGGTACATCTTCGTACTTCCTGGGTGCGCGGTATAAGGGGTGTCATGAGCTTCACTCATGATTTCATTCTTCAGCTCCTTTTTATCAGGCACACACAGTCTTCCCTCAAACAAAGTGGCATTATCTGCCGCCTCTTGATAATTCTCCACTTTTTCAGTTCGAATCTTCATTCGTAACTTTTCCATCTTCTCATCCTCTCTCTGAGCTGTGACTATTCTCGTTCGTAAGTCAGGTGTAATGCTCAGTGCAGAAATTACTATCTCTGTCGTTTGTGGTGGTATTACTACCTCCAAATTCATCTTCTTGAATTCCTTGATCAGGTTCTCTTCTCGAGTAGGGAGAAATCCTAACTCTCCCTGATTCTTTCTGCTCAATGCGTCAGCTACGACGTTAGCTTTTCCGGGATGATAATTTATCCCGCAATCATAGTCCTTCACCAACTCTAGCCATCTTCGTTGTCGCATGTTCAGATCTTTTTGCTCAAAGAAATATTTGAGACTTTTATGATCAGTGTATATCTCACACCGTGCTCCATAGAGATGGTGTCTCCAGATCTTCAAAGCATGCACTACGGCTGCTAATTCTAAATCATGCGTCGGATAATTCACCTCATGCGGTCGCAGTTGTCGTGAAGCATACGCTATAACTTTTCCTTCTTGCATCAGTACACAACCTAGACCATGCTTCGATGCATCAGTGTACACTGCATACTCTTTGTCTGCTTTCGGAACAACTAAAACTGGGGCAATAGTGAGCCTCTTCTTCAGCTCTTGAAAATTTCGCTCACATTCGTCCGTCCAGACGAATTTGACTTCTTTCTTTAGCAGGTGCGTTAATGGCTTAGCGATTTTTGAAAAGCCCTCTATAAAACGTCGGTAATATCCTGCTAATCCCAGAAAACTGCGAATCTCGTGCGGTGTGGTTGGCGATCTCCATTCCTGTACCGCTTGAACTTTCGCTGGGTCTACCTCAATTCCTCTCGCGGAAACGATATGGCCAAGAAAATTAATTTCTTTAAGCCAAAACTCGCATTTGCTAAACTTCGCATACAGCTTTTCCGCTCGTAAACTTTCCAACACGATCCTCAAATGCTCTTCGTGTTCTCGTTTACTCTTCGAGTAAATCAGGATATCGTCTATGAAGACTAACACAAACTTGTCTAAGTATTCGTGAAAAACGCGATTCATGAGATCCATGAATACTGCCGGAGCATTCGTCAAACCGAAAGGCATAACTATAAACTCATAGTGTCCGTATCTTGTACGAAATGCCGTCTTCGGAACGTCTTCCGATCGTATTTTCAGTTGATGGTATCCCGTTCTCAAGTCAATCTTTGAAAAGGTGGTCGCTCCCTGTAGTTGATCGAACAGATCATCGATTCGAGGTAACGGATACTTATTCTTTAACGTCACTTTGTTCAGCTCTCGATAATCGATACACAACCTCAAGCTTCCATCATTCTTTTTAACGAAAAGAACTGGTGCTCCCCACGGGGAAACACTAGGTCGAATGAAGCCCATATCTAAAAGTTCTTGAAGTTGCAGTTTCAACTCTTGCAACTCAGCAGGGGCCATTCTGTATGGTGCTTTCGACGTCGGTGCTGCACCAGGCTCTAAATCGATCGTAAACTCGAGTTGTCGATCTGGGGGTAATCCTGGTAAAGTCTCAGGAAAAACGTCTTTGAACTCTCGCACGATCGGCACGTCATCAACGTTTGCCTTGGACTCGTCTCTCTGGTTCAGATATACAACGTACGCGGTTGTATCCTTTCTTCGCAAGAGCTTTCTTGCTTGCAATGCCGAGATGATCGGTGTCTTCTTCCATTTTCCCTCAATGCCAATGAAGGAAGTAGGTTCTTGGCCAGGTGGCTGAAAAGATATCCGTCTCTCCTTGCATTGTATCTTCGCATGATTCTCCTCTAACCAATCCATTCCCAAAATTATATCCAAGTGCCACATAGGCATCAATCTCAGGTTTCTAGCCTCGAGCTTAATCGATTCTAACTTAAATTCTAAGTTAGGGCATACGTGCGAAACCGTAGTAGTTCTGCCTATAGGTGTGGTGACTCTTAGAGATTGTGGGGCAGGCTCTACTTTCAATTCTAAGGTATCGACACAAGTATGTGAGATAAAAGAATGCGAAGCTCCAGTATCAAACAAAACTACGATAGGCACTCCTTTCAACTCGCCTATACCTGTTAAATTTCTTTGATTCTTCTCTGGTGCCTTCTGATCCAGTGCAAACACCCTCTGGTGATGCTGTTGATTTGCCTGCGGGGCTGGTGGTTGCCTTTTTGACTGACGCGGTCGATAGGCTTGCTGTTGTCGTTGTGGCGGAGGTAGCGGTAAGATTCCATCCATTGCTTTGAGTTGTGGCCGGAATTGGTTCGGTCGTCCTCCGCTCCCACTTTGCTGACGATTCGGACACTGGTTCGAGTAGTGTCCAACTTTTCCGCAGGTGTAACAGGCATTCTGTCCCATTTTACACTCTCCCAAATGGAGTTTATTGCACTTCGGGCAAGGCGGTAATCCTCGCGGTCCTTGAAAAACTGCTGCTGGGGCAGCTGGGCCAACATAAGGTCGTTTATCTCTGTTCTGAAATTGCGGTGGCACATTCTGACTCTGCCACGGCTTCTTGGGACCTTGACTTCGGTCATCCCATTTTCTCTTGCCCTTTTGGCCTTGTCCAGCAAAAGGATGATTTCCCGATTGAACATTCGGGTTTGATTGTGGAATCGAGCCTTGACTCGGTCTCTCTGGCTGCATTGCCAGTTCCATGTCTAGCGCTCGGTTTAAAGCCTCAGCGTAGGTTAGCGCACTCTGACTCGCTAAAACAACTCGTATCTCTTGCTTTAATCCGGAGCAAAACAGTTCTGACATCTTTTCATCTGTATCCACTCGATATGGAGCATATCGGGCCAAATCGCAAAATTGTCGGTCATATTCAGCTACCGTCTTACTCCCTTGCTTCAAATTTACAAACTCCATCTCTTTCTTCTTTCGATAGCTTCGGGGTATGTATTTCTCACAAAGAGCTTCTTTGAACTGCTCCCAGGTAAGAGCTGCTATCTGCTCCTCGTTCATCGTCTTCTGCTTCGCTTCCCACCAGAAATCTGCGGATCCCTTAAGTTGATACGACATACACATGAGTCGCTCAGCGTCATTACATCGAAGGAATCTAAAAATTCTCTCCATACTTCGAATCCACTCCTCGGTTTCAGCGGGATCTCCTGATCCATTGAATGTTGGTGGATTTTGTCGCAGAAAAAGTTCCTCTACCCTCCTTTCTTGTTGTGGGGGAGGTGGTGGCGTGGGATCTCTCTGCTCCTCTTCCTCCTCTTCTTCTCGATCTATGTTCCTTCTGTTCCCCCTTCTTCTCGGAGGCATACTAAACAGGAAAAGAAACATATAACTATCGGCCTCAAAACTAGCCGTTCGTCATAAAAAAAAACAAACAAACGATTTCTGTTTTTCTCACTTCGCTTCTATATCTCGTTTGAAAAACTTAAAACTCTCAAAATTCTCGTCTACTCAATTTTTCGTCTATCATCGATCATTATTCTCATCAACCTCTATTTCTCGTTTATCACTATGCATCAGCATCATCATTCTCAAAACTCTGATAAGGAAAGTGAAACTCACTAATCATCAACATCTCGGTATATATATATATAGGGAAAAATTGCCTCTCTCTCGAGGTCTTTTACAAAAGTAGGATCCTATATACAACGGTCCTAATACTAAAATGATGCTCTAGCTATACAAGCATCATAGGTACTAAGCACCTATAGATATATGCTATCTACATATACACACTATACTATGCCTCTCTACATATATATATATCAACTATGCATCTATACATATATGCGCGTCTACTAAATACACGATCACCAGTCGTCATCTCCTGCAATCCTGCTCGTCGCCTCGTCATAATCCATGTCCTCACTCGGCTCCGTCTCCTCGTCCTGCTCTGCCTCCTGACTCCCGTACTCGTCAATCAGTCGATAGACGCTGTCATCACTCGGCTCATCCTCAACGTCCGTGTCCATCATCGGTCCAAAAACCGGCACCTCGGGAACAGGTACCCATGTCTCAACTCCGTCGGCTGTAGTGTGACGCTGCAACGGCTGAGTCCGTCCGTATCCGACCGTCATCTCTGGAGTCTCCTCATCTGGGTCCTCCTCATCACTGTCAAGAAGTATGGGCCGAGAACTTCCCTCCTGGGCGTCTCGGGACGGTGGGTATAAAATCGAATGCATATATGTCTGAAAGGCCAAAGTGCCAGGCTCAGGTAGCGGGGCAACCCTTGGATATGGATCGAAGGGGACATACTGCATCTCAGGCTCTGTGGAAACAATCGGCTGTGCCGACTCAACAGGTGGAAGTGGCGAAGATGCCGTCGCCGGTGTCCAATCCCAAGGCGGTAACTCGGCACTGGGAAAAGGAGTGAGTGATAGAAACGCAAACGGATCATGCTCTACCACTGGAGAATATGTCTCAAAGATAGTCGGCTCGGGAACAACAGGCTCAGATAGAACTGGCATCTGATCAACTGGGGGTGGAGGTGCAAACAGAAACGGCTCCTCGGGAAGTGGGGGCACAACAAGTAGCTCCCTTCCCTGGGCTGATCTCTCTAACTGTCCATACGGCGGTGGAGGTGGCTCGTCAAAAGCAAAATAGCGGTGGCTCAACGTCGCGATGAAACCACGGAAATCGGCGCTCACTAACCGCCCAAACTCAGTCCTCCTAATATACTGCGGCACCAGCGAAGCCGCCCAGTCTTGCCATCCGAGTGGCAGCTGTGGAATCAGGTGAGTAATAGCCTCAGCCTCGTCTATCCCATGGGCACTAGCCTCCAACCAGCGTCGGTGGTAGTACGCTAGAAACTCCCCAAGAGTATCGCCCTCTCGCAGTCCCGTAGTCCTGAACCATCGGCGCATCGCCTCGCTGTATCGTCTCTGTATCGATGCCTCCTCTTGACTCTGCATCCTGTAAAATATCACGTTCATTAGAAAATGGATACGAAACTTACTTGGTACATCTCAATCAACAACATACTCGTCCTCGTTTGATATGGTGGGGCATCAGCTATACTAGCCTCAACATTTCTCCTCATATTCCACATCAACTGCCTCATATCAGATTCCATCCTCTCAAACAATTCCGTCATCAAAACAATTCATAACTCATTAGTGAAACAAACTCAACTTTCAATCAAGAAAGCGACAAGAAACAACATCAACTTCTTACCTCGTTTAAGCCGGAGGAGATGGGGTGCTGGGGTTTCGTTTCAAACTAACTTTCTCAAATTAGTCTAAGAATTCAAAGTAGACTAGTACTCAATTTTAAAAGAGTAGAAGCAATCAAGGGTTCAACTTAGTCAAGCAATAGACTCAGAGCAGATGACCTGCTCTGATACCACCCTGTCGCAGCCCGAAAACCCGACACTAGTAATAGTGGGGTACGAGTATCGATACGACTATTTTTAAAGAATAAAAGATAAGAAGAACTAGGTGAACGTCATGCGGAAGCTCACGTCAAAACATGCTAAGGAAAATCTTATAAAATTAGCCCAAGGGTAAAATCGTCAACATTGTCATAACTTTTTAATTATTAGGAATTTCACAAACAAAAACAAAACGCGTATAGTTCATTTTTCATAAGGAAGCATAATTTGCAGAGTGTCGCAGCAAAAGGCGAACCGATTATATATATGAAGACACATAACCGTGAGTGTATTGCTTGATCTCAAAAGAAACTAAGTAATTCAAACATCAAGACTCTATTATCATAGAGGCAAAATAGTAATTTAATTTACATCATTTGAAACTCTCCCCCATCAGCACCAGTCCAATCTCACTCCCAGCTTAGCCTGCACATTTAGAAATACATGCAGGGCGTGAGTACATAATACTCAGTGGACAAATGCCGAAAAACAAGAAAAGTGCTCTTAGAGCTATAGGTTTGAAGCTTGCCATATCTCAGCAACACACAGAAATAAATTAGCATTAAAAGAATCTGTGCATGCAGTTTTCATAATCAACATCATAAATAAGTGTCTGCAGACAAAGTATACGTCATGTATGTACCGCATCTACAACTCATCATCATAATTAAGGTACTGAGAAGTAGGCCTCCCTCTCAAGTACCGTGACCGGCCGACCCGAAGACGGCTCACAGTCACCTCTGTGCACAAAATCCCGCTTGTGGCAGGACCGAATTCGTCTCATCAGTAGAGGGTAACACACAAGCTCAACATCAAAAATTGGCAAGTCAAACAGTTCTCAAATATCATTTATCTCAAAACATTTGTTAATCTCATAACATCATTATATCATTAAATCATTTTAGAAAGCTCGGATAATATTTGTATACTCAAAATATTGCCCACCTGAAGTCCTTCGCTTATTCTGGAAAGAAATCAGGCAACTTACTTCTTCGTCTCGCTCGGGCCTTCATATGTCATCATCACATCGTCATCGTCATCGAAGGTTCATGTGATAAAACAAACCTTAGTCAGAAACTCAAATTCTAAATCCAATTTCTTCTTTACTCTAACTTCTCACTCAACATCTATTTACCCGTTAAAACTCAATCCCTAGGTATACTTGGCTTCTAAGGATTCACACGTCCAATTTTCGACTTAACTCTCAACTCGACTCAAACTTATAGCAAACAAGCACATAAACAAGTATAAACACTTAGGCATATTAAAACACACATAGACAAGTCGAAAACAAGCTTTACACTGCACTGACTCAACTTTAAAACCTCACCAGACTCTGTACAGACCTCTCCTGGGGTCGTAACTCATACCAAAAGAAACCTCTTCGAGTCTAGTTTTATTTAAAAAAAAGTAGGATCAAAAACTCCAAGTATTTTAGGAGATATGACTGTTTTACTACAGTCTACCATATTCGGCAGTTTTTAGCAACCGAAAAGTTTGATTTTTGAAAAATAGTAAACGTTGTCAAAACGGTCTGAAATTTTGTGGGTACTTAGCCAGGACACTCAGGTCTCAACCATAAAAATATGGGTTCCAGAATGCTAAGGAAAGCTACTGGAAACGATGACTCTATTGGCTACTCACCGAACAATTCGGCAGAACGTAGCAGTTTTAGTATTACATTTTATAAAAATAGCAAACGAAGTCCAAATGACTTGAAATTTTACCGGTGTGCTCAAAACTCTCAAATATACCTACCATAAAATTTTCAGGGCGTTTGGATATCAAGAACCCCTCGAAAACAGTAGGTCAGTGGGTCGTGAAAAACGACTCCGAAACATACACACAAGCAAACATGCTCAACTCAACATTTATACCAAGCAAACACATTAAAACTCATTTTAAGCACTTAAAGCACTTAAAAACATTCAAATACATCAAAATACTCGTAATACTCAATCTCGACTCTTTTCTTTCATCATCCACTCAAATCTCATAGAAAACACTTCAACGAACATATCTAACAAATTCCTTCTCAATTTCATGCTCGAAATTTCTCAAATACTCAAATATGATCATTTACATCATATAACTCATTATTCTCATATTTACTCTCTTTTTATCATAAAAACTATATTTATTACATTTTTATGAAAATCCATGTATCAACATAAAACTCTTAGCAAAACATGGATAAAAATTCTCAAAATGATCATAGAGCAAATAAACCTCATTTTATAAAGCATCAAACTCACATCATATAAAAACTCAAAAATCATACAAACTAAACTTAGCCAAAATTTTATTTAGCCTACAATAGACTTAATCAAAAATACAAAGACACTACTATCATGCTTAAAAACATATATCCCAAGCAAAAACACTTAAATAACACATAGACTAAAAAGTCCTAATTTTTACTAACTAACTCTTTGAAATTTTTACAAACACATACAAATCTTTAATCTACTCATAGATCTTTTATTTTTAACCAATTAATCTTACATCAAAACCATCAATTCACAAATAAGGGCATATATACACATATCCCTAAATTTTAATAAACTAACCCACATCAAAACTCCAATTGACATCATATACTTAAATTAATCCATCAATCATCATCATCTACACCTCATAGACTCATTTATATCATCAATTCATCATTTAACTCATTAACTCAAAAGTTACCATTTTTGGGGTAAACTAACTTCCATCAAAGATTTCACATCTCACGACACATATTTCACAACATATATCAAACATCAATACACATCACATAACTCTCATTTTTCACCCCCAAACAAGAAAAGAAAAAGAAAAATTTTGAAAGGGGTGAAGACCCTTTTTTCGAAAATTTGGGAAAGAAAAGGGAGGGGTGATTTTCTTGCTCATCCTTCAAGAATACACTTACATAACATCTTCCAAACAAGATTTTAAGGAAAACATGGTTACTTACCCAAGTTCTTACCAAAAATTCTCACTTTCTCACTCTACTTTGGAGCTTCTTCTTCAAGGATTCTCTTGATCAATTTAGGATAGATAGTGTTTAGGGAAAGTTTTAGAGTGATGTGAGGTGTTTGGTAGTTTTGTTGGAAGCTTCGAAGGTTTGCTCTAATGGAGGAAAATGGTGGAAGTGTGAGGTGAAGAAGATGAGTGTATGTATGTGTGTTGGGCGAAAATTGTAGTGAGGGAGAGAGGGGTGGCCGAAAATTTAGTGAGGGAGAGAGAGGTTTGGCTTTTGCAAGATTGAATTTGATCTTGCATATCTTATGAAATATTTGCTAATTAATGCTCCTCTCTCTCTAATCTTTTCTCTCTCTCTCTCTAATCTCTCTCTAATCTCTACACTCTCATCTCTACTCTCTCATTCTCTATACTCTCAATCTCTACTCTCTCAATTCCATACTTAGCAAAATTGAGACATATAACATATGGTATGGGAAATTAAATAAAGTGTGAAGGGTGATTAAATAAAAATCACAAAACTATGGTAAAGTCACTCATTAATAAAATACCATAGTATAATTATTCATGTGACCAAAATAATGATCATAGCACTATTATTAGTGCACTCACTCAATTATAATACTCCTCTTCGTAGGAAAAATAATTTAAAAAAAAAATATATGCCCGGAAAAATTTTCATAAACCGGCATCATTCGATTTCTCGATAAAAATAAACCATACTTGCTTTGGAAACTCAATCAAAATTTCGAATGCTAAGGTCTCGAATAAAAATCATAATAACTCGGTCACAGTGACACACATCACGAAAATCACATAATCGATCAGTCACGTAAATTCACATAATGTCACATTAAAGCAGTCGGCAAAGCAAACAAACTAGACATCTCTCGGACCGACTCTTTTCATCAAGGTTCTCGCTCTTTCTTCCTTGACTCTAGGTCAGACTCATTATACCTATTCTCTTTAATAGGTCAGTCAAACTCTGATAACTCAGTATCTGGTAAATTTATTCCCGGTAATCGGAAATAAAATCTCAACTCAATTCAATCAGCATCTCTATCTCAGCTCATTTCTCGAATCTCATCATTCTAACTCTATCCTCGGTTTAGTCACTCGTATCTCTATTTAAAGACAATCCGTCTTATCTAATCATAAAAAAAAAGTCTCGCATCTCGACATCTCAGTTCTCTCAGTAGTGTTAAGACACTATCTCACATCATAGGAAAAGTACGGGGTGTTACAATGATCAAGTGTCCCTGCACTAAATGCAAGAACAAAAGATGGGACGATCATATGATTGTAAGGGTTCATCTTACAAAAAATGGGTTTATTCCTAAATATGAGAATTGGGTTATGCATGGTGAACCTCTAAATCCTTCACGAACTGTATCAACTGGACCACATGATGGTGCGCAGAATAGGTATGAGATAATGATAATGGATGTTGCAAATACACAATTTAGTAGTAGAAGAGTAGTGGAAGAACCCCCAAATCTTGCTGCTCAACTGTTATACGATATGTTGAAGGCTGCTGATAGAGAATTATGGCCCGGTTGTAAGAGTCACACATAATTGTCACTTGTGGCGAGGTTGATGAACTTAAAATCTGAGAACCACCTATCAGAACATTGTTTTGATCAAATTTTGGAGTTGATCAAGGAGATAGTACCTGAAGATAACTTGGTTACAGATAATTTCTATAGTGCAAAGAAGCTTCTACGTAGGATGGGTTTACCCGTTGAGAAGATTGATTGTTTTCGAAACAATTACATGCTCATTTGGGGGGTTGACGAAAATTTGGAGAATGTAAGTTTTGTGAAGCAAAACGATACAAATAGATAAAGGCTGGGAGCCGAAGGCAAATGATGATTGTAATCAGTCAAATGCATTATTTTCCATTAACTCCAAGGCTACAAAGGTCGTATGCATCTAATGCTACTACAACCCAAATGCATTGGCATGGGACGTCACAAGATGATGGTGTGATGAGGCATCCCGCTAACTCACTTGCGTGGAAGCATTTCAACACTACATTTTCTGATTTTGCAGCAGAGGTGAGAAATGTAAGATTGGGCCTTTGCACAGATGAATTTCAGCCATTCAACAAATATGCTCCTCGTGGCCAATCATAGTCACACCTTATAAGTTTCCACCATGTATGTGCATGAGAGAACAAAACATGCTCATTACAGCTGTAATTCCGGAACCACATAACCCCAAAGAGATGATTGATGTTTTCCTTCAACCCCTCATAGCTGAGCTAACACATCTTTGGGAAGTTGGTGCACAGACATGATATTTCATCAAAAAATAATTTTCAGATGCAAGCTGCATTGTTATGGACAATTAGCGACTTTCCAGTTTATTCTATGCTTTTTGGGTGGAGTACAGCTGGTAAAGTGGCACGTCCCCATTGCCTTGATGATATAAATTCATTTAGATTACCATTAAGTGGTAAACAATCATGGTTTGACTGTCACAGAAGAACCTGCTGATCATCCTTTTCATTGCAATAAAACTGCTTTCATAAAAAATAAGCAAGTAAGAGAAGGTCCCCCGACAGAACTAACTGGACATCAAATATTGGCTGAGATAGAGCAATTGGGGATAAAAAGGCCACTGAATTAACAGTACCGAAAACCAGATTCCGTACATTTAAACGTCAATGATCATACGAGTCTGGTTGGATAAAAAAATAGCTAAAGTCAAGGATATAAAGTAGCAAAAGTTAACAAATAAACAACTAATGAAAATAAATATCAAACAAATGAATGAAATCAAGGTAGGAATTATCATTCTATTCTCACCTCCATTCCATTATACCAATCACCTTTTTAGTTATTAATGAAGAAATTTTTTAGATTTAAGTACAATTGACAAAACATCTTTAATTTATGTACAAGAGTACGCATGCTTACCAAAAAAAAAAATCATTTAAAATACTAATGAGTTTAAAGTATAGTTAATTGATAAAATATGTATTTTGGTATACAACTTCACAAACTTAAGTAGTTTTAAATAATTCCACAGATCTGAAAGTTATGTTGCCCCATCAAATAAAAAGAAACCAAAATCATGTTGCTTAAAAAGAGAAACCAAAATCAACTAAAAACAATAGGATAACTTTTTTCTGTTACTCGCACGTGGATCCGAATCAGGAGTGGGATGACATATATGAGTCTCACTCTCACATCACAAGATCTCGAAGTAGAAAAAAAAAAAAAAAAAAAAAAAGAGAAGGTAAAACTGCATACGTCTCCGTCCAATTCCAGCCATCCATCGCCAGATCCAACGGTCCAGATCAGCTACTGGACCACCGCTACAAGTCAAAGTACTATTAATATCATTACAAGTATATTCCGAAAAATAAAAATCAAAATAAAAATAAAACACATGAGAAGCTCGTTCCTCACACACTCCCGCCATCGATACATACACATTTTCGTATCTATACACAGTAACAAACTAGGCATTTATCACTGCCCTTTAGGGTTTCTGACAATAAAACTTTTATCTTTTAATCGGCTATGTACTTATCCACCTACTACGCTTCACCATCAACCTCGTCATCTCCTATTTTCAGAGCTTGTAGAGTTCGTTTCGCTACCACTCTTTTCTTCACAGCTTCTATCTCGCTCGCTCCGCCTTCTCGAACCTTCGCCAAGTGCTTGCCTCCGTCCAACACCCGCTGCCGATCGCTGAGCTTCTCTTCGGCGCTCCGGTGGAATCGCGGAGTTGAGTGGCGGTCACCTGCCTGTCTCAGAGCTCAGATCAGGACTGATTCACCTGCTCTCGAACGCAAGATCGCTACTATGGGTATGATCGGATGTGTTCTTACTGATTTCGAGTTGTGCTGTGATCGCTTACTATCGAGTTCTGTTCTCTTGGTTCTGCTTCTTTCTCGAAGCCCGATTGCTAGTGTTCGTTTTGTCATTTGACGAATTCCAGAATTCAAAATTTATATTTCGGTGATGAGTTGATTAATATGATATCGGTGCTCGGGATGGTTTTTGAAGTATAGTTTGTAACAATGCTTCCTGATCCTTGCGAAATCGTTGTGATTGCTGTTTAAACGATAATCTTATGTGATTTCGATGGTTTCGTTTGGAAATCTGTGAGTTAACATTTGCAAAAAACAAAAAATGTCAGTGATGGTGAATCTATTTTTATCGGTGTGTGCTAGTGTCCATTCAGAAATTGCTGCATATTGTGGGGAATATTGCTAAAATCAACTGGAGAGTTGTTTTTTTTTAATTATTATTCTTATTTTGTTGTAAGGTTGTTAGGGTGAAATATTAACTGATTGATGCATAGGTATTAACGTGTTTGATGACTATTGTGTATTTGGATCAAACTTATTTATACGGAAGGTTCCTGGACTAGATAAGTTTTTAATCACTTAAATGACATGCTGCCATGCTTGGATTTTTTGTCATGTGGTACTTACCAAATTTAAGTGTATGTATGTATGTACACACACATATATACGCACATATATGATATATGAAGGTCTAGTAATCAGTTCTAGTGTTTTATCATTTATTCGTTTGTCATTGATAAAAATGAATGGTGCATTTGTCCTGCTTGTTCTTTTATAGTTTTGTTGTGGTTTTAAGATATTGTTTATCTACATACAGCTGCAGAACATCCATTCAATGGAATTTTATTTGGACTTCCAAAGCCTGGAGGAGGTGAATTTGGGAAATTCTATAGCCTTCCTGCTCTAAATGATCCTAGAATTGGTAAGGATGTATTCTTGAGGTTCCTTTTTTTTTTCCTTCATGTTTTTATGTGTCTGACATGAAGTGTATGAAACTTAGGAATGATAAGGATAAGTTACGTTTTTGGTTTTGACAAATTTAATTTCCTTATTGATGCTGTTGAAATGAGTGTTACTACACTGTCTTTGTATAAATAATAAAACATATATACTTCAGGATAATTTCTTCAGTGTCACTCTTAGTGTTAATTTTAGTTATCACCATTCTATAACAATAATTCACAATTTTTTAATTGATGATGTCTTGCTGTAGACAAGCTTCCATATTCTATCAAGATACTCCTAGAGTCAGCCATAAGAAATTGTGACAACTTCCAAGTCACCAAGGAGGATGTGGAAAAAATTATTGATTGGGAAAAATCTGCGCCAAAGCAAGTTGAGATCCCTTTTAAGCCAGCTCGTGTTCTGCTTCAGGTGAGGAAAATTAGAGATGACCTTGGTGATGTGTACACAATACTAATTACAACAATTGGTGTGTACAGTCTGATTTGTTCTTATAATTTGTCTTTCGAATTCTGTTCTATAGGACTTCACTGGAGTTCCAGCTGTAGTCGACCTTGCTTCTATGCGGGAGGCTATCAAAGACCTTGGTAGCACTCCAGACAAAATCAATCCTTTGGTGAGTATCTTCATCTTTTGTCTGTAATCTTCTATCAGGTACTTGGTGACGGATAGTTTGTTTTAAGCAATGGTATTACTTATGAAACTATGTTATGCATTATAAATTTCTTGACAGCATTTAATCATAATCAAGATATATTTGGTTATGATTATATGACAGTCTTTTCACATGAACATTGAAAGTTCTAGTTGCAAGAAATGATGTGTGTAGACATGTTTTCTTGTATAACCTCCTTAGTCCTTCATATAATGGCTCCTGATGATGTTTTCATTTGTATCAAATGTCTCCAGGTTCCTGTAGATCTTGTCATCGATCACTCTGTTCAGGTTGATGTAGCCAGATCAGAAAATGCTGTTCAGGCTAACATGGACCTTGAATTCAAGAGAAACAAAGAGAGGTTTGCTTTTCTTAAATGGGGATCCACTGCCTTCCGCAACATGCTTGTTGTTCCTCCTGGTTCTGGTATTGTCCATCAGGTATGACATAGCCTGTTGTTTGTTATGATAATTCTAAGGCTATTTTAGCTTGATCTCAAGTTATGTGCCTGAATATCTTCCAGATGTAAGAGCTTGTAATGTGAGCATAACACTTGTACTTTGTACACTTTCACATTGATGAAATGTTTAAAAATTTTCAGGTGAATCTTGAGTATCTTGGACGGGTTGTTTTCAATACCGATGGCATCCTCCACCCAGATAGTGTTGTCGGGACTGATTCTCATACCACCATGATTGATGGATTGGGTGTTGCTGGATGGGGAGTTGGTGGAATTGAAGCTGAGGCTACGATGCTAGGCCAGGTAAGCGGTGGCTACTGGTTTTTTGCCCGTAATGTATCATTTATAGTTTTGTTGATCTGCAGATTATCAGATTGTGTAGAGCTTTGATATCTGAACCTGTTTATACTAAAGTTATTTTTATAGGGGAATTATTTTCGTGATCATCTCTATGCTAGTGTAATATTGTGCTATGCTTATGCTTAACCATCTCCTATTATTATGTGGAAATTGGATACTCATGATTTATTAGCTAAGAAACACATGGATGGATACAAAATAAGAATACAATACAAGGATGAAAATATGTCAATTTTCAAAAAATCAGTATACGGACAAGTCAAAAATATGTTTGTATTTTTTTATAATAATTTAATACTCCCTCCGTCCCTAAAATAACTTCCTCTTTTTCCATTTTGGGACATCCCCCAAATAACTTCCTCTTTCTTTCTTTCCATTTTTGGATACCTACCCCACCACTAATAATACTTTATTTATTCTTACTTTTCACAACTCAATACTAATTATAACACTTTTCACAACTTCCAATAATAATTATATCACTTTTTCTCCACTATCAATACACTTTACAACTTTTCATTAAAACTCGTGCCGTCCCCAAAGAGGAAGCCATTTCAGGGACGGAGGGAGTATTTTTATTAATAACAATATTATATAAATCATATAAGCACATTCATAACCAAATAGAGCAAATAACTAGTTAATTTAAAAGTATTAAAAGTTCGCACATCCAATTAAAAATACAAATATTATTAAATAAAGTCTTCTTCCAATTCAAAACACACTAACAAATATTAACGAGGTGT